>NC_086452.1:424776274-425078774 GCF_028390025.1 Pseudophryne corroboree | reverse complement strand
TTGACCTTCCAGCCCTCATCATATAGACTCCTTAGGTGCTGATTGATCCCTACGTTTTATCTGCAGGCTCCGTCCTCTGTGCTAACCTGTATATCTCACAGTCCATGCCCAGCAGCCTTGACTGTTATGAGGTGAAGGTTTCGCTGCCCCTGTCTTCTGTCCCACAAAGATTGAACACAGACAGTGTGATAGTGGTAAGTGTCTCTATTATCCAGTTGACATGTTGAGTAAGTACTCCCTCATCAGTATGAAACATCAAAGCAGATTGTCTTTTATTGGAAATTCTAAATTCTAATGTGTGTTTGGTAACTTGACCGATTGTGACCCCCGGGCGCTATGCCTGAGATATGGGCCCTCATTCCGAGTTGATCGGTCGCAAGGCGAATTTAGCAGAGTTACACACGCTAAGCCGCCGCCTACTGGGAGTGAATCTTAGCTTCTTAAAATTGCGACCGATGTATTCGCAATATTGCGATTACTAACTACTTAGCAGTTTCAGAGTAGCTCCAGACTTACTCTGCCTGTGCGATCATTTCAGTGCTTGTCGTTCCTGGTTGACGTCACAAACACACCCAGCGTTCGCCCAGGCACTCCCACCGTTTCCCCGGCCACTCCTGCGTTTTTTCCGGAAACGGTAGCGTTTTCAGCCACACGCCCCTGAAACGCCGTGTTTCCGCCCAGTAACACCCATTTCCTGTCAATCACATTACGATCGCCGGAGCAAAGAAAAAGCCGTGAGTAAAAATACTTTCTTCATAGTAAAGTTACTTGGCGCAGTCGCAGTGCGAACATTGCGCATGCGTACTAAGCGGATTTTCACTGCGATGCGATGAAAAATACAGAGCGAACAACTCGGAATGAGGGCCATTATTTCTATTTATAAGTCAGTGATGGCTCCACCCTATTCCACTGAAGGTGACTGGTAGGTTTGCTCACTGTCAGATTAACAAATGTAAACGTACAACTTTCCATACATTGACAGAATTGGAGACTTTAGGCTTTGTGGGGCAGATGTATTAACCTGGAGAAGGCATAAGGAAGTGATAAACCAGTGATATGTGCAAGGTGATAAAGGCACCAGCCAATCAGCTCCAATATGTAAATTAACAGTTAGGATCTGATTGGCTGGTGCCTTTATCACCTTGCACATATCACTGGTTTATCACTTCCTTATGCCTTCTCCAGGATAATACATCTGCCCCAGTGTTTGTTTGGCAGCTGAGGTATTGTTCTCTGTTATCAGGAATTTCATTCTGAGATATTTCCTGTATCTGTGTCTGTCAGCGGTATCTTATGCCGCTTTCAGATCGCAAATTCCGGATCCCACCCGGTAAGAGAAACCTGTCCTTACCGGGTGGGATCCGGCATTTGTTCTGCAGTCTGCTTTGGTGGCTTTCCGACCCGGCAATATACCGGGTCAATTGCCATAGCAGCAGGGGCGGGGGTGGAGGCGGCGCTGGGAGATGAGCTCATCTCCTGCGCCGTCTCTCCTTATGCTGTGAATGGGAGCCGTGTCGCATCGAAACGGCTCCCATTCACACTGCGCCTGACCCGGTATTCATCCCGGTAATAACCCTTCTTTTTTACCGTGTTGAATTACCGGGTCAGGCTACCCGCTAATTCGGCCAAAGTGCTTTCACATCACACACTGACCCGTTTCGACGCGGCAATATGCCGTGTCGATACCGGGTTATTTGTGTGATGTGAAAGGGGTATTAGAAATAAGAAGTAAACTGTGCATTGGAAACCCCCCCCCCCCCCCCTCCCCTCCCCTCCAATTACAGCTTTACCTCAGGCATCTTCCGTTTAGAAAGACTTGTGAAACCTTTACACAGACGTGTTTCTGTCATTCTGTTGCAATATTGACGGGGCCGCTCTTAGTAATGTCTGGCCCCTCGGAATGAAATGACCGTGCCCGCACGTATGTTGCAGAATGTGGCTACATCACATTGAGAAGTTCGGGGCCCAAGTTTGGGCTCTTGATGAGGGGGATTTTGTATCCAGCCCGTTCCCTTGTGATGCCTCTGGATATTAGGCTAATAGCCCAATATCTATATATACCGATCTAATACTGGGCAACTAGGTGAATTATTTAAGGTAACCCATATTTTAGATATACGAGGGTGGTACAATAAGTAAGGTAACAAGACCTCTCACTTGTGTAATGTTCTCTAATTCATACTAATTTCCAGCCAGGCCAGAGCAGGTCGACCACTGCAACCTATCACGGCCGCTAGGCTGCGCCTTATACCAGTCATACTTTCTCTTACATCCTAGAGGATGTTAGGGTCCATATTAGTACCATGGGGTATAGACAGGTCCACCAGGAGCCATTGGCACTTTAAGAGTTTAATAGTGTGGGCTGGCTCCTCCCTCTATGCCCCTCCTACCAGACTCAGTTTAGAAAATGTGCCCGGAGGAGCCAGTCACAGCTAGGGGAGCTCTCCTGATCTTCCTTGGTAAAAGAGTTTATTTTTTAGAGTTTATTTCTTTACAGGAGGCTACTGGCGACAGCCTGCCTGCATCGAAGGACTAAGGGGGGGGGGGGCAGTGTCCACCCTGCGGGGGCTGAGTCACTGCCTCCGCTGACTGGACATTGAGCTCCAGAGGGAATGATCGTGACCCGCCATAGGGGACTGCTCGCCCCAGCAGCCAGCCGCCACCCCCTTTCAGAGCTGAAGTTGGCGTGTCAGTCACTGTCCCTCCTCACAAGCGGGGGGTCAGTGTGAAGAAGGCAGCTTGAGGGTAAGGAGCGCGGTCCAGAACGGCTCAGCGGTACTAAGGTGCGGCGCTTGGAGGGGCGTCCTGAGCCTGCTCCAGACCCTAACTGACCTGTCCAGCCTGTCGGGGTCCGCAGATCTCAGCCAGCAGCAAAAATCCTCCGGGCCAGTATAATCTAAAGAAGAGCGGGAAGCCGGCGCCATTGCGGGGCGGAGCTTCTCCTCAGAGCGGACCCAGCAGCGTTCAGCACCATTTTCCTGCCTGCAGCTCCCTGCCAGCGGATGTCCAGGTCCTTCCAGAGCACCTCCAGCGATCTGTACGGTACCAGGGGGGTGTAGAAGGGAGGGGTGTCTGTGAAGGGCTGTGTCACCTATTAAGGGACTCAGTCAGCGCTGATGTGGGGTCTCCCTTTTAATAGCGCTGCATGTGGGTTGGCTCCAATCTGTGTCTCTCTGCCATTCTTGAGGGGAAACTCTGTCTACCCAATACCCTGTGTGTTTGTGGGGTGTTTGGTGTGTTTGTGTGACAACATGTCTAGGGACAATGTTTCATATGCTGCAGAGGATTTGTCTTCCCAGGAAGACTCCATTCCATGTAATCAGGATTGCACTGTTGTAGCGCAGATCCCTGCTAGAGAGCCAGAATGGTTGGTCTCTCTGAGGGGGACTATTTCTCAGATTTCTGACAGGGTTCCTAGGACTGAGCATGCTACTCAGATCCTACAATCCTCTGTGGTTGTGTGGTCTGATACTGCTTCCTCGGGGTCCCCTGCGGTACATTCTCAAAAACGTGCGCTTGCATTGCTGACGCAGGATGACACGGACACCGACTCTGACACTGCAGACGGTGATGGGGATGTGTCGAGGGGGACAGCATCACTTGCTAAGGGGGTGCAGTTGATGATTGAAGCTGTGAGGGATATTTCTCTGACGTCCTAGTGGATGCTGGGAACTCCGTAAGGACCATGGGGAATAGACGGGCTCCGCAGGAGACTGGGCACTCTAAAAAAAAGATTAGGTACTATCTGGTGTGCACTGGCTCCTCCCTCTATGCCCCTCCTCCAGACCTCAGTTAGAATCTGTGCCCGGCCAGAGCTGGGTGCTCCTAGTGGGCTCTCCTGAGCTTGCTAGAAAGAAAGTATTTGTTAGGTTTTTTATTTTCAGTGAGATCTGCTGGCAACAGACTCACTGCTACGAGGGACTGAGGGGAGAGAAGCAAACCTACCTGCGTGCAGCTAGCTTGTGCTTCTTAGGCTACTGGACACCATTAGCTCCAGAGGGTTCGAACACAGGGCCTGAACTCGATCGTCCGTTCCCGAAGCCGCGCCGCCGTCCCCCTTGCAGAGCCAGAAGACAGAAGAGAAGGAGATGAAATCGGCGGCAGAAGACTCCGGTCTTCATTAAGGTAGCGCACAGCACTGCAGCTGTGCGCCATTGCTCCCACTGCACACCACACACTCCGGTCACTGTAGGGTGCAGGGCGCTGGGGGGGGGGGGGGCACCCTGGGCAGCAATAAGAATACCTTTTGGCACAAAACACACATAATACAGCCTGGAAAACTGTATATGTGTAAAAAACCCCGCCATTAAGTTATAAAAAACGCGGGAGAAGCCCGCCGCTGAGGGGGCGGGGCCTTCTTCCTCAGCACACCAGCGCCATTTTCTCTTCACAGCTCCGCTGGAAGGACGCTCCCCATGCTCTCCCCTGCAGTATCCTGTACGAGAAGGGTAAAAAAGAGAGGGGGGGCACATAAATTTAGGCGCAAATAAGATGATAAGCAGCTATTGGGAAAAATCACTCATTATAGTGTAAATCCCTGTGTTATATAGCGCTGTGGTGTGTGCTGGCATACTCTCTCTCTGTCTCCCCAAAGGACTTTGTGGGGTCCTGTCCTCAGTCAGAGCATTCCCTGTGTGTGTGCGGTGTGTCGGTACGGCTGTGTCGACATGTTTGATGAGGAGGGTTACGTGGAGGCGGAGCAAGGGCAGATAAGTGTGGTGTCGCCCCCGACGGGGCCGACACCTGATTGGATGGATATGTGGAAGGTCTTAACCGACAGTGTCAACTCCTTACATAAAAGGTTCGATGACGCAGCAGCCTTGGGACAGCCGGGATCTCAGCCCGCGCCTGCCCAGGCGTCTCAGAGGCCATCAGGGGCTCATAAACGCCCGCTAGCTCAGATGGTAGACACAGATGTCGACACGGAGTCTGACTCCAGTGTAGATGAGGATGAGACAAATGCACAGTCTACAAAAGCCATCCGATGCATGATTACTGCAATGAAAAATGTATTGCACATTTCTGATGTTAACCCGGTTACTACCAAGAAGGGTATTATGTTTGGGGAGAAAAAACAGCCAGTGACTTTTCCCCCATCTGATGAATTAAATGAATTGTGTGAGGAAGCGTGGAGTTCCCCCGATAAGAAACTAGTGATTTCTAAGAGGTTACTGATGGCGTACCCTTTCCCGCCAACGGACAGGTTACGTTGGGAAACATCCCCTAGGGTGGACAAGGCGCTCACACGCTTATCAAAAAAGGTGGCACTGCCGTCTCAGGATACGGCCGCCCTAAAGGAGCCTGCGGATAGAAAGCAGGAAGCTATCCTGAAGTCTGTGTATACACACTCAGGTACTATACTGAGACCTGCTATTGCTTCAGCATGGATGTGTAGTGCTGCAGCCGCATGGTCTGATTCCCTGTCAATCAACATTGATTCCCTCGACAGGGATACTATTTTGCTATCCATAGAACATATAAAAGACGTCGTCTAATATATGCGGGATGCACAGAGGGACATTTGCCTGCTGGCATCTAGAATTAATGCAATGTCCATTTCTGCCAGGAGAGTATTATGGACTCGGCAGTGGACAGGTGACGCTGATTCTAAAAGACACATGGAGGTTTTGCCTTATAAGGGTGAGGAATTGTTTGGGGACGGTCTCTCGGACCTCGTATCCACGGCAACAGCCGGGAAGTCAACTTTTTTACCTCAGGTTCCCTCACAGCCTAAGAAAGCACCATATTATCATGTACAGTCCTTTCGGCCTCAGAAAGGCAAGCGGATCAGAGGCGCATCCTTTCTGCCCAGAGGCAGGGGTAGAGGAAAGAAGCTGCACCAGGCAGCCAGTTCCCAGGAACAAAAATCCTCCCCCACTTCCTCTAAGTCCACCGCATGACGCTGGGGCTCCACAGGCGGAGCCGGGTGCGGTGGGGGCGCGTCTCCGAAACTTCAGCAACCAGTGGGTTCGCTCACAAGTGGATCTCTGGGCTGTACAAATTGTATCTCAGGGATACAAGCTGGAGTTCGAGGCGACTCCCCCTCGCCGTTACCTCAAATCAGCCTTGCCAGCTGCTCCCAGGGAAAGGGAGGTAGTACTGGCGGCAATTCACAAGCTGTACCTCAAGCAGGTGATAATCAAGGTTCCCCTCCTTCAACAGGGACGGGGTTACTATTCCACAATGTTTGTGGTACCGAAACCAGACAGTTCGGTGAGACCCATTCTGAATTTAAAATCCTTGAACACTTATATAAGGAAGTTCAAGTTCAAAATGGAATCGCTCAGGGCGGTTATTGCAAGCCTGGAAGAGGGGGATTTTATGGTGTCGCTGGACATCAAGGATGCTTACTTGCATGTCCCCATTTACCCACCTCACCAGGAGTACCTCAGGTTTGTGGTACAGGATTGTCATTACCAATTCCAGACGTTGCCGTTTGGTCTGTCCACGGCACCGAGAGTATTTACCAAGGTAATGGCCGAAATGATGATACTCCTTCGGAAGAAGGGAGTTATAATTATCCCGTACTTGGACGATCTCCTTATAAAGGCAAGGTCCAGAGAGCAGTTGTTAGTCAGCGTAGCACTCTCTCGGGAAGTGTTGCAACAGCACGGCTGGATTCTGAATATCCCAAAGTTGCAGCTGATTCCTGCGAAGCGTCTGCTTTTCCTGGGCATGATTCTGGACACAGAACAGAAGAAGGTGTTTCTCCCGGTGGAGAAGGCCCAGGAATTGTCCTCTCTGGTCAGGGACCTCCTGAAACCAAAACAGGTGTCGGTGCATCACTGCACGCGAGTCCTGGGAAAGATGGTGGCTTCTTACGAAGCAATTCCCTTCGGCAGGTTCCATGCAAGGATCTTTCAGTGGGATCTGTTAGACAAATGGTCCGGATCGCATCTTCAGATGCATCGGTTGATCACCCTGTCCCCAAGAGCCAGGGTGTCTCTGCTGTGGTGGCCTCAGAGTGCTCATCTTCTCGAGGGCCGCAGATTCGGCATACAGGACTGGGTCCTGGTGACCACGGATGCAAGCCTCCGAGGATGGGGGGCAGTCACTCAGGGAAGGAACTTCCAAGGACAGTGGTCAAGTCAGGAGACTTCACTACACATAAATATACTGGAACTAAGGGCCATTTACAACGCCCTGAATCAAGCAGAGCCCCTGCTTCAAAACCAACCAGTGCTGATTCAATCAGACAACATCACGGCAGTCGCCCATGTAAACCGCCAGGGCGGCACAAGAAGCAGGATGGCGATGGCAGAAGCCACAAGGATACTTCGATGGGCGGAGAATCACGTGTTAGCACTGTCAGCAGTGTTCATTCCGGGAGTGGACAACTGGGAAGCAGATTTCCTCAGCAGGCACGCCCCGGGAGAGTGGGGACTTCATCCAGAAGTCTTCACGCAGATTGTAAACCGTTGGGAACGGCTACAGGTGGACATGATGGCGTCCCGCCTCAACAAAAAGCTAAAAAAAATATTGCGCCAGGTCACGGGACCCTCAGGCGATAGCTGTGGACGCACTAGTGACACCGTGGGTGTACCAGTCGGTTTATGTGTTCCCTCCTCTTCCTCTCATACCCAAGGTACTGAGGATAGTAAGAAAGAGAGGAGTAAGAACTATACTCATCGTTCCGGATTGGCCAAGAAGAACTTGGTACCCAGAACTACAAGAAATTATCTCAGAGGACACATGGCCTCTGCCTCTCAGACAGGACCTGTTACAGCAGGGGCCCTGTCTGTTCCAAGACTTACCGCGGCGGCGTTTGACGGCATGGCGGTTGAACGCCGGATCCTAACGGAAAAGGGCATTCCAGATGAAGTGATTCCTACGCTGATAAAAGCTAGGAAGGATGTGACAGCAAATCATTATCACCGCATGTGGCGGAAATATGTTGCTTGGTGTGAGGCCAGGAAGGCCCCAACAGAGGAATTCCAGCTGGGGCGATTTCTGCACTTCCTACAGTCAGGAGTGACTATGGGCCTAAAATTGGGGTCCATAAAGGTCCAGATTTCGGCCCTATCTATTTTCTTTCAAAAAGAACTGGCTTCACTGCCTGAAGTTCAGACGTTTGTTAAGGGAGTGCTGCATATTCAGCCCCCGTTTGTGCCTCCAGTGGCACCTTGGGATCTTAACGTTGTGTTGGATTTCCTGAAATCCCACTGGTTTGAGCCACTTAAGACCGTGGAGCTAAAATATCTAACGTGGAAAGTGGTCATGCTATTGGCCTTAGCTTCGGCTAGGCGTGTGTCAGAATTGGCGGCTTTGTCATGTAAAAGCCCTTATCTGATTTTCTATATGGACAGGGCAGAATTGAGGACTCGTCCCCAATTTCTCCCTAAGGTGGTATCAGCGTTTCATTTGAATCAACCTATTGTGGTGCCTGCGGCTACTCGGGACTTGGAGGACTCCAAGTTACTGGATGTAGTCAGGGCTTTGAAAATCTATGTAGCCAGGACGGCTGGAGTCAGGAAAACTGACTCGCTGTTTATCCTGCATGCACCCAACAAGCTGGGTGCTCCTGCTTCAAAGCAAACTATTGCGCGCTGGATCTGTAACACGATTCAGCAAGCTCATTCTGCGGCAGGGTTGCCGCATCCTAAATCGGTAAAAGCCCATTCCACAAGGAAGGTGGGCTCTTCTTGGGCGGCTGCCCGAGGGGTCTCGGCTTTACAGCTTTGCCGAGCTGCTACTTGGTCGGGTTCAAACACATTTGCTAAGTTCTACAAGTTTGATACCCTGGCTGAGGAGGACCTTGCCTTTGCTCATTCGGTGCTGCAGAGTCATCCGCACTCTCCCGCCCGTTTGGGAGCTTTGGTATAATCCCCATGGTCCTTACGGAGTTCCCAGCATCCACTAGGACGTCAGAGAAAATAAGAATTTACTCACCGGTAATTCTATTTCTCGTAGTCCGTAGTGGATGCTGGGCGCCCGTCCCAAGTGCGGACTCTCTGCAATACTTGTATATAGTTATTGCTTAACTTAAGGGTTATTGTTATGAGCCATCTGTTACTGAGGCTCAGTTGTTATTCATACTGTTAACTGGGTATGGTTATCACAAGTTGTACAGTGTGATTGGTGTGGCTGGTATGAGTCTTACCCTGGATTCCAAATCCTTTCCTTGTTGTGTCAGCTCTTCCGGGCACAGTTTCCTTAACTGAGGTCTGGAGGAGGGGCATAGAGGGAGGAGCCAGTGCACACCAGATAGTACCTAATCTTTCTTTTAGAGTACCCAGTCTCCTGCGGAGCCCGTCTATTCCCCATGGTCCTTACGGAGTTCCCAGCATCCACTACGGACTACGAGAAATAGAATTACCAGTGAGTAAATTCTTATTTTTACATATTTCTGACACAGCTCCTGAGCAGGTGGAGGAGGCCTTTTTTTTACAGATAATAAGAAGCCCCCCTCACCTTCCCGGCATCCAAAGAATTAAACGCTATCTTTGAAAAGGCCTGGGAAACTCCGGAAAAGAAATTTCAGATCCCTAAGAGGGTCTTGGTTGCTTTTCCCTTCCCAGAGGAAGATAGGAGGAGATGGGAGTCCCCGCCGATAGTCGACGCCTCTGTCTCCAGGCTGTCTAAACAGGTGGTGTTGCCAGTCCCGGGAACTACCGCGCTGAAGGACTCGGCAGATCGCAAGGTGGATGCTACGCTTAAATCCATTTACGCGGCTTCCGGGCCTATATTACGGCCTACTATAGCCTGTGCTTGGATTGCGAAAGCTATTGCCAGGTGGTCAATTGCTCTACAGGAGGAATCGACTACGATGGATAAAGGTGACGTTGATTTGTTTTTACGCTATATTCAGGATTCTGCAGGATTCCTCTTAGATTCCATGAAGGACCTGGGTTCCCTGGCTTCGGGGATCTCCTCCATGTCCGTCTCGGCTCGCAGGGGTCTCTGGCTACGCCAATGGTCTGCGGACACGGAATCCAGGAAGAGTGTGGAGGGCCTACCCTATACAGGTCAGGCTCTCTTTGGGGAGGCGCTGGATGCGTCGATTGCCATAGCTACCGCGGGTAAGTCTACTTTACTCTCCTCAGCTGCACCGGCTACAAAGAAGCCTTTTACGCCAGCCACGTCTCAGTCCTTTCGGCCCGCAAGGTCTAGAAAGAACAAGCCTTCGAACACCTTCAGAGGTGGTCGTGCCAAAGGAAAGAAACCTGCCCCCGCAGGTTCCCAAGCCCAGAAGCCCGCTTCTGATACCCCTAAGTCCTCCGCATGACGGTGGACAGCTAGGCCTGGATGAGGGTCAGGTGGAGGCAAGACTCCGGCAGTTCAGCCATGTATGGGTGTCGTCTGGCCTGGACCCCTGGGTCCTGGATATAGTGTCCAGGGGGTACAGACTGGAGTATCAGGATCCCCCACCTCACCGTTTCTTAAAGTCAGGCTTGCCAGCTCTGCTGGCGGACAGAACAATATTTCTGGAGGCCATCAGAAAATGTATGGTGTCAGAGGTCATTGTCCCAGTTCCACCTCAGCAGTGGAACAAGGGTTATTATTCGAACCTTTTCGTGGTACTAAAACCGGATGGTTCGGTACGACCTATTCTAAACTTAAAGTCTTTGAACCCTTATCTCAGGGAGTTCAAATTCAAGATGGAATCTCTGAGAGCTGTCATCTCAGGTCAAACGGAGGGGGAGTTCCTGGTGTCGCTGGACATCAAGGATGCTTACCTCCCCATTCACATTTGGTCGCCGCATCAGGCATATCTCAGGTTTGCACTATTGGACGATCACTATCAGTTCCAGGCGCTGCCGTTTGGCCTCTCCACAGCACCAAGGTGATGGCGAAGATGATGGTTCTCCTTCGCAAGCAGGGGGTGAACATAATTCCATATCTGGACGATCTCCTGATCAAGGCGTCGTCTAGGAAGAGGTTGTTGCTTTCCATCGCGCTCACGACACAGCTGCTCAGGAAGCACGGATGGATCCTGAACCTTCCAAAGTCTCATCTGGAGCCGAGAAGGAGGCTGTCTTTCCTGGGAATGATCCTCGACACGGAAGTGCAGAGGGTTTTTCTCCCGGTGGAGAAAGCATTGGTGATTCAAACATTGGTCCGGGATGTCTTAAAGCCTACCCGGGTATCGGTTCATCAATGCATCCGCCTTCTGGGGAAGATGGTTGCCGCCTACGAGGCTCTGCAGTATGGCAGGTTTCATGCTCGACCTTTTCAGCTGGACCTATTGGACCAGTGGTCGGGCTCTCACCTACACATGCACAAGAGGATATGCCTGTCTCCGAAAGCCAGGATTTCACTTCTCTGGTGGCTACAACTTCCGCACCTTCTGGAAGGCCGGAGGTTCGGAATTCCGGACTGGATCCTTTTAACCACAGATGCAAGTCTAATAGGTTGGGGAGCAGTCGCTCTGGGGGAAACCTTTCAGGGAAGGTGGTCGGATCAAGAATCCCTTCTCCCAATAAACATCCTGGAGCTAAGGGCCGTGTACAACGCCCTTCTGCAAGCAGGACACCTTCTACAGGATCGAGCTGTTCAGGTGCAGTCGGATAACGTGACCACGGTGGCCTACATAAACCGACAAGGCGGAACAAAGAGCAGGGCTGCCATGTCAGAGGTGTCAAGAATCCTCCTCTGGGCAGAAAGACACGCGGCGTCGATGTCGGCAATCTTCATTCCGGGAGTAGACAACTGGGAAGCAGACTTCCTCAGCCGCCACAATCTCCATCCGGGAGAGTGGGGCCTCCACCCGGAGGTGTTCGAGGAGGTAACCGATTGGTGGGGGGTTCCTCACATAGACATGATGGCCTCCTGCCTCAACAAGAAGCTGGGGAGGTACTGTTCCAGGTCAAGGGACCCTCAGGCAGTGGTGGTGGACGCACTGGTAATACCGTGGGTGTTCACGTCAGTGTATGTGTTCCCTCCACTTCCTCTGATTCCAAAAGTTCTTCAACTGGTAAGAAGAACAAAGGTTCTGGCAATCCTCATTGCTCTGGAATGGCGCAGCAGGGCTTGGTAAGCGGATCTACTGGATCTTCTGCTGGAGGATCCAAGGCGTTACCTCTTCGGGAGGATCTGCTACTGCAGGAGCCGTTTGCCTATCAAGACTTACCACGGCTACGTTTCACGGCATGGCGGTTGAACGCCAGATCTTAGCTCGGAAAGGTATCCCGAGTGAGGTCATTCCTAACCTGATACAGGCTTGGAAGGGGGTAACGTCTAAACATTACCATCGCATTTGGAAAAAATATGTTTCTTGGTGTGAGTCCAAGAAGTTTCCTGCGGTGGAGTTTCAACTTAGACGTTTTCTCCTTTTTCTGCAAGCAGGGGTGGATATGGGACTGAGATTGGGCTCCATCAAGGTCCAGATCTCTGCTTTGTCCATCTTCTTCCAAAAACAATTGGCTGTCCTCCCTGAGGTTCAGACCTTTTTGAAAGGGGTTCTGCACATCCAGCCTCCCTTCGTGGCGCCAACGGCACCCTGGGATCTTGATGTGGTGTTGCAGTTCCTGAGTTCTGCTTGGTTTGAGCCTCTGCAGGAGGCTGATCTCAAGTTTCTCACGTAGAAGTCGGTCACCTGTTGACCTTGGCTTCTGTGCAACGCGTGTCGGCATTGGGGGCTTTATCTTGTAAAAGCCCCTATCTGATCTTCCATGAAGACAGGGCGGAACTTAGGACTCGTCCACAGTTCCTACCTAAGGTTGTATCGGCTTTCCATATCAACCAGCCTATTGTGGTGCCAGTGGCTACTGACTCCTCAATTGCTTCGGAGGCCTTGGATGTAGTGAGGACTTTGAAGATTAACGTGAAGAGGACGGCTCGTCATAGGAAAAGTGACTCTCTGTTTGCCCTCTATGATCCCAAGAAGATTGGGTGTCCTGCTTCTAAGCAGTCGATTTCATGCTGGATCCGTTTCACTATCCAGCATGCTTATTCCACGGCATGGTTGCCGTGTCCGAAATCTGTTAAGGCCCACTCTACTCGTAAAGTGGGCTCTTCCTGGGCGGCTGCCCGGGGTGTCTCGCTTGTTCAACTCTGCCGAGCAGCTACTTGGTCTAGGTCGAACACGTTTGCCAAGTTTTACAAGTTCGATACTTTGGCCTCTGATGACCTCAAGTTTGCAGTCTTGCAGGAGCCTCCGCACTCTCCCTCCCGTACTGGGAGCTTTGGTACATCCCCATTAGGGTGCATCAAACGGGCCAACAATCGGAATGCTTGCTGTCCCTATTCTTAATATGTACCTTTTTAGCATAGAAACACCTGTGCAAATTTTTTTTGATGTACGATTTGACTTAGGTGGCCCACCTTCACACCCAAAAATTGTCTGTATTGTATTGTATTGTATTGTACTGTACTGTATTGTATTATACAAAACAACTAACTTTAGCAAAACGAAGCCAACTATTGTATGTGTGCCATGAATGCGTGTCTTACATTGATTTAAGAACATAAGAACATAACAAAGAAAGGGAACAGCATGGAGCCTCATGGGCCTATCGTGGCTGTTCCCATCCAAATCACAAATCATTAATCAAATCATTATTTCTTTTTCCAGATAAAATAAATAGAAATGTATAGAAATAAATAGAAATAAAATAAATAGAAAAATAGAAATTAATAGAAATCTTTAATCTTCAGGGGCATGGTGGGCCACATAAATATCATCTCAGATTCTTCAAAATTGGTATGCAATATATCCTTAACAACTCAAAAAAATGTAGCATGGGGACAAATCATTTTTCTTACTTTTAAAAATTCATGGGGCGTTTGATACACCCTAATCCCCATGGTACTAATATGGACCCCAGCATCCTCTAGGACGTAAGAGAAAATAGGATTTTGGTTACTTACCGGTAAATCCTTTTTTCGTAGTCCGTAAAGGATGCTGGGCGCCCGCCCAACGCTGCGTTTTCCTGCATTGGTTTTATAGTTCAGTACTGCCTGGTTCCTAGGTAAGTTCTGCGTTATTTAATGTTTCAGCTGTTGCTGAGTTGTTCCGGCATGTTGGCCGGACTTACCTGTTGTGTGAGCTGGTATGAATCTCGCCACTATCTGTGTAATTCCTTCTCTCGAAGTATGTTGTCTCCTCGGGCACAGTTTCTAGACTGAGTCTGGTAGGAGGGGCATAGAGGGAGAAGCCAGCCCACACTATTAAACTCTTAAAGTGCCAATGGCTCCTGGTGGACCCATCTATACCCTATGGTACTAATATGGACCCCAGCATCCTCTACGGACTACGAGAAAAGGATTTACCGGTAGGTAACCAAAATCCTATTTTTGTAACATCAGGTGTAAGATGGCGGGGCTGGCGGATACATGGTCACACATTGAGGTGCATAGTGTGAGCAGATTTCTGCGTCTATGAGGCGCAGTCTAATGGCCGTGAGGGCAAGCCGTTAATAGATAATAACTAGAATATGATTGGTTGCTATGGGCAACATCTCCACTTCTAAAAACCCGCACTTTAGCAAATATACCACTCAGACTCTCAGGTAATTGTATAATTGTATTTAACACCTACTGTACTTGGTGTACATTTTCCTTGCGGAATGCCTATGTGATGTCACCAGTGAATTGATAGCTTAAGCAACATTCGTAAGAATCCAGCCTAAAAAAATGGCTGCCACTACTATGTTTAAGCAGCAGGTACAATGTAATATACTTTACTCATCCGGCCAGGGAATGAAGGATTATTTTTGTATTTCCACAGCATAGTCAACCAGACAACTTTGTATTTAAAGTTTCAGAGAATCTTAACTGTATATAGAAATTACAGGATGGAGTAAATTTACTAAGGTGGGAGTTTTTTTTTTAGAACTGGTGATGTTGCCCATAGCAACCAATCAGATTGTATTTATTATCTTCTAGAAGCAGCTAGATAAGTGTTAAGTAGAATCTGATTGGATGCTATGAGTAACATCACCAGTTCTAAAAAACTCCCACCTTAGTAAATTTACCCCTCAGTCACACACAATATACTGTACAAGTGTCATATATCGCATTAATAAGCACAGTGTCCTCGTGCGTCCTAGTCGCACTGCATTACGATTAATTCGGCAACAAAGACGCCCGAAGGTAGAACATTCTCACTGGCCTGGCGCGCCAAGAGGGGCTGTTTGGCACAACTGCTGCAAAGATGAATGAGGACGCGTCTGTACATGTGCTGGAGTGATAACACAAATACAGTATATGTACTAATAGACAACAGAAAAGTACAACCTCACTTTGCGCGTCCAAATGTTCAAATTGTCCAATGATCCTCACAGTGGAGTATGAAGATTTTTCAGATCAAACATAAAACAGAAATAGATACAAAAACACAAAATAGGAAAAGGTCCTTACATGTAAGCTTACTTGTATACAAATGATGCGAAGCTCATAAAGGTTTCTTTAAAACTCCGGCTGTGACAAAACACTGGCATAGGATTCTGCTCCTTATCAGTTATGGCGTTCAACCATTACCATCCATATATGAGAATCTGTTGGCACACTAACATCCGGATATTTATGCCAATTTACAACATCATTTCCATTTATGGTATGGCTGTTTGTCCACCACTTTGATCTGTTTACTACTCTTAAATAAATGAGCTTTTTGCTCTTAATATCGGTCCTCTTTTTGTTTTATATTTTCCATATGAGGAAAAAGTGGCCTTTATTCATATAGTGACGTATGAGCCGGAGTTTTAAAGAAACCTTTATGAGCTTCGCATCATTTGTATACAAGTAAGCATACATGTAAGGACCTTTTCCTGACACAACATTCGGGTGACCCTTTTCAGACGGAGGTGGATCTTGGATTTGGGACTATCTTGTCACCATCATCATCCTTTCTACACATTGGGAGGAATTTTAGTCATATACCCCATTTTTGGCAATACAGTGTATTACACTATTTTGTGTTTTTGTATCTCTTTCTGTTTTATGTTTGATCTGAAAAATCTTCATCCTCCACTGTGAGGATCATTGGACAATTTGAACATTTGGACGCGCAAAGTGAGGTTGTACTTTTCTGTTGTCTTTTTGCTTTAATAGGTTGGTGACCTATTTAGTACCATCTTTTGCTGCCTCCATTGCAGCGCCATAGGAGAGATATTTTCTTATTAAGTATATGTACTAATGATCAGTGTAGTTATGTAATTAATTACCAGGTTTTGATTGCAGTCAAGACACAATTCTTAATGTGTTTCTTTTTTTTAGGGTTCTCTGGTGTATAACTGTTTTCAGGCAAGTCCTGGCGGCGACATGACTATAATGTCATATACGGTCCCGAGGTACTTCGATGTGATTAACGTGACCCATGATTTTCCAGGTAAGTGACATTATTGTATTCATTTACATATGTTGAAACCATAGAAAATATTTTTTCTCTAGCATCCATAAGGGATATTGGGGACAGATTAGTACGATGGGGTATAGACGGGTCCAAAGGAGTCATTGAACTTTAAATCTCTTCAACTGGGTGTGCTGACTCCTCCCCTCTATGCCGCCTCCTACAGGTCAGTTTAGAAAAAAGTGCCCTCAGGAGAGGATGCACACTCTGCAAGCTCAATTTCTTTTCAAGTTTTATTTCTTTCGGTATGCTGTTTGGGCAACAGCATACCTGCACCGTGAGGGGAGGGGGGAAGGGCGGTCACCAGCCTCTTGAGGTGCAGAGCCGGACCACCGTCCTGAGGGGCTGTTTGTTCAGCGGGGCCTGGCGCCTTGGTTGTCAGAGCCGCAGCATGCGCACACCGCTAACGCTGCTTGAAGGTGATCATCGATGGTGATACTTGCAAGGTACTACCCCGGTTCACTGTGCGGTTGAAGCGCGGTTTAGGCCTACAGGTCCCTCCTGGGGGGGACCCGCTGTAGCCCCTGCGTGAGACTGGCTAAAATACATTGTACCAAGCATTTATGTGAGGCTACAAACATAGGGAGACATGTATAAATATAAAACAGTAGCTCCGGTGCCATGGCGGGGGGTGGAGCTAAATGAGAGCGGGCTCAGCGGCATTTTGGCGCCTTCCTTTGCATAGCAGCAGCCTCAACAGCTCCTCCTGGATCACTGATACCGGGTATAGAGGGGGAGAGCCGCTATAGTGTGCACGAGTAACATCCCTCTGAGGGATTTTCCATAATACAGTCTCACTGCTCTTTACATATATAAAATGCTGACAGCCTCACTGGGGCTGTTCAGCGTTGGGTGCGCTGGTGTCCTCTCTCCTGTGTCTCCTCTCACATGCAATAGGACAGGCTTGTATTGTATTTCAGGCTGTGTTGTATGTGTATTGTACCTGTTTTTCTTATTCAATATAGTAAAACAGAAGTTATGCAGTGTTTGTCATAATAGATTCTCCCCTAGTTCATCTGGCTCAATATCATGTGAGCAGTGTAGTCAGTCATCTCAGAATGCTGATAACAATGTGGGGGAGAGTCCAGAGCCCTCCTGTTGGGGGCTATCAAAACTATGATGTATGATATGTCATCTCAGCTCACTGCAAATAAAACTCAGGAACTGCAACAAGCAGTGGCAAGTCTAACTACTAAACATCCCCCCCTGTCTGCTACAGCGGCACAAAAACGTGCTCTACCTGCACTCCTGTCAGATACTGATGATGATATACAGGAAGATGTGGACCCCATAAGTGGGGATTCCACCTCTACACAGGTCATTGAACCCCTCATATTGGCTATTCAGGATGTGTTAAAGCTCCCCCTGGAGGATGATAATACTCAGCAGTCATTTCTCTGACGTCCTAGTGGATGCTGGGACTTCCATAAGGACCATGGGGAATAGCGGCTCCGCAGGAGACTGGGCACAAAAGTAAAAGCTTTAGACTAGCTGGTGTGCACTGGCTCCTCCCCCTATGACCCTCCTCCAAGCCTCAGTTAGATTTTTGTGCCCGAACGAGAAGGGTGCAGGCTAGGTGGCTCTCCTGAGCTGCTTAGAAGTAAAAGTTTAAATAGGTTTTTTATTTTCAGTGAGTCCTGCTGGCAACAGGCTCACTGCATCGTGGGACTAAGGGGAGAAGAAGCGAACTCACCTGCGTGCAGAGTGGATTGGGCTTCTTGGCTACTGGACATTAGCTCCAGAGGGACGATCACAGGTTCAGCCTGGATGGGTCCCGGAGCCGCGCCGCCGGCCCCCTTACAGAGCCAGAAGAGCGAAGAGGTCCGGAGAAAGCGGCGGCAGAAGACGTTCCTGTCTTCAAATAAGGTAGCGCACAGCACTGCAGCTGTGCGCCATTGCTCTCAGCACACTTCACACTCCGGTCACTGAGGGTGCAGGGCGCTGGGGGGGAGCGCCCTGAGACGCAATAAAACACTATAAAAACCTTATATGGCTAAAGAAATGCATCACATATAGCTCCTGGGCTATATGGATGCATTTAACCCCTGCCAGTTTTCCTGAAAAAAGCGGGAGAAAAGGCCGCCGTGAAGGGGGCGGAGCCTTTCTCCTCAGCACACAAGCGCCATTTTCTTTCACAGCTTCGCTGGAAGGACGGCTCCCTGACTCTCCCCTGCAGTCCTGCTACAAGAATCAGGGTAAAACAAGAGAGGGGGGGGGGCACTATTGGC
Organism: Pseudophryne corroboree; assembly: GCF_028390025.1. Lineage (NCBI taxonomy): Eukaryota > Metazoa > Chordata > Amphibia > Anura > Myobatrachidae > Pseudophryne > Pseudophryne corroboree. The sequence continues at coordinate 425,060,255 of NC_086452.1, read as the reverse complement.
AGCAAATATAAAACAGCAGCTATAAAGGGAGAAACACTTATATAAGGTTATCCCTGTATATATATAGCGCTCTGGTGTGTGCTGGCAAACTCTCCCTCTGTCTCCCCAAAGGGCTCGTGGGGTCCTGTCCTCTATCAGAGCATTCCCTGTGTGTGTGCTGTGTGTCGGTACGTTTGTGTCGACATGTATGAGGAGAAAAATGATGTGGAGACGGAGCAGAGTGTCTGTAACAGTGATGTCACCCCCTAGGGGGTCGACACCTGAGTGGATGTACTGTTGAAAATTACGTGACAGTGTCAGCTCTGTATAACAAAAACAGTGGTTGACGAGGGGCGGAGCTTGGTGCAGCATGGAGTAGGAGCATAGCTTGTAAGCTCCCGCACAAAATCCGTTTTTTACATCCGTTTCTTGCCTGATGCTGCCCACTTAAAAGCAACCCTATTCAAGCCCTATCCGTTGGTGTGTCTCTGGGTTCACTGACACCTGCCCGCAGACCCGTGCTGCCGCTGTGGAGAAGTGGACTGCTGCCTGCTGTGCCCCGGCGCTGATCTCAGCGGCCGTCTTACCCGTGTGGAGCGGGACGTCTGCCTGCCTGCCCTACACTCTCTGGCGGCTTACGTCCGACTCACGGCTGCGGTGCCTGGACGTCCTCCCGCTGCCTCCTCCTTCCTTCCTTGTTGCTGGAGCCCCGCTGAGTCCCTGTTCAGTGCGCCTCTGGGGTAGGCGCCGACCTCTGACCTCCCGCCGCGTGGTGCAGCCGGAGAAACATCCTCACCGCTGCTGGGGGACCCATCGCTGCCTGTACTCATCAGCCTGCTCCTTCTCCGTTCTGCCACTGTGGGGGAGTGCTTCCGGACCCGCTGGCCGTGCTCGGCTGCTGTGGCTTAGTGTGACTGTGGTGCATCTGCCTGCTGTGGCTGTGGCTCCGTGCTCCAAGGTAATCTGCTGCATTGTTCCACTGTGCTAATCTGCATGTTACACCTCAGCTGTTAGGATTTGTGCACCTGCCGTAGTTACTGGCAGCATTGGACATAAGCTTATACTATTATCCTGCCTGACCACCCTGCTCAATAATTGCAGAGACTGCATCGGTTTGCCTCACTGCACTGACGCTGGGTCTGTTCACCTCCGCAGACAAGTGTTATAACTGCTGCTCCTCCGTACCTCCCCCCCCCCTTTTTATTTATTTTTTATTTTATTTTATTTTATTAATTTATTTTATTTTACCTGGATCCCATTGTACCCTGCACTAGTCCTGTGCCCCGTATTGGCCACCACAATGGGGAAAACAGGAGCGGCTGCTAAACTGCAGAAATATGCAAGGGAATCCTCTTCCTCCCAATCTACTCCCTTGACTGCTCGCAACCCTCCTTCACCGCATTCTGAGTGTGATGATTTGACCCAGTCTGACTCGATGCATTCCACGCAGAAAATAATACAGGCCATTGCTGCCTCTGAACAGCGTGTTTCCGACAAAATTGAGCGTGTTCAGATAGACGTCTCCCTCCTTCGCCAAGATCTCCAAAAGATCCGTGAACGAGTGAGTGAGACAGAACATCGCATCTCAGACTTGGAGGATACTACCTCTCCGCTTAAAAGCAGGGTGGACGACCTATCCACGCAATTGTCATCAGCACATGCTAAATTGTCAGATATAGAAGGCAGGCTTCGGCGGAATAATGTTCGCCTGGTCGGGCTGCCTGAGAGGGCGGAGGGAACGTCACCGGAGAAATTCTTTGAGGACTGGCTGATTAAGGTATTCACACGTGAAGTCTTCAGCCCGCAATTCGCAGTAGAAAGGGCACATCGTCTTCCATCACGTCCTCCTCCACCTGGCGCTCCTGCTCGGACATTTATTGCCCGTCTTCTTCATTTTAAAGATAGGGACACTATACTCCGTCTGGCTCGACTCCAAGGCCCATTACTATTTGACAACCACACGATCTCAGTCTTTCCGGACTTTGCCCTCGAGGTTCAGAAGTCTCGTGCCCAGTTTTCTCTTGTCAAGCGTAAACTCCGGGACCGGAATATCCAGTACTCAATGTTGTTTCCAGCTCGTCTGAGGGTTATATTCAACGATACCACGCATTTCTTCTCCAGTCCGAAAGATGTGGAGGCTTGGCTGGAGCGGAGACCTCCGGCTCCCGAATGAACTTGTATTGGCTCAGGCGATGTTGATTAGTGTTCACTTAAATGTCTTTACTTTTAGGGCAAATATGTGATAATTATCTGTGTGCTGTGTTTTTTTTTTTTTCCCCTCTCTATTCAGCATCAGGCTGCTACTCTCGCTCTGTTCGATGTGCGGGAGCTCCTTGCTGTAGATAGCTTAGGGATTTAGTCCCATAGTTTTCTAATTGGTTCAGTTCGATCCAATTTAGTTTAGTTTCAGTTTTCGTTAGGGAACAGGTATGCCACTAGGTTGTTTGCTGGCTATACAGGGTGGGTGTGGGATGGGATGTTTAATTGTTGTTGTTTTTTTTTTTTACAACTGGTCATTCTGTCAAGCTGCTGTGGTATTGCTTGTTTTTTCAGGTGTCACATTTGAGGAGTGTTCGGCCTCGGCTCCCCGATGCTGGTCGGGTTTTCTATGTAAGAGGGTGTTGTATTGTGATCTGGTTTGCTATGCTTCATATTTCTCACACACTTTTTTTATGCTTTTTGTTTTTCTCCTTGTACCCATGCCATGTGGTCCACGATATGGGTTCTAGCGCTGAAGTTACGGAGAGAGATGTGATTAGGCTGGTGGGCTGGAATGTCCGAGGTTTAAACGACTAAATTAAGCGCTCACTTGTTTTAAAACAGCTTCAAAAATATCAAGCTGACGTAATATGTCTATCTGAAACTCACTTATGGGGAAGCAAGGTTATGGCCCTTAAGAGACCCTGGGTGGGATGGGCTTATCATTCAACTTTTTCATCCAGCGCCAGAGGGGTCTCGGTTTTGATTAAGAAGTCGGTACATTTTCACTTGGAGGATAGTAGGGTGGACCCTCATGGTCGCTATGTTTTTTTACGGGCTGTTGTACATCACACACTGTATCATATTTTGGCTATATACATCCCCCCTCCTTATAACAGTGAAGTCCTGCGTAAGGCAGCTGACTTTGTTGCTCAATCCCCCGACACACCAGTTATTAGTATGGGTGACTTCAACAATGTCATGGACCTGTCTATAGACCGCTGGAGGGAATCCCGAGACTCTATGTCTCTCCCCTCTGCACCAACCCCCTTTGCGAAGCTTGTCACTGAACTTGGCTGGATGGACATCTGGAGGCTGCGAAATCCGACCATGGCTCATTATTCTTGTCAGTCCGCTGCTCACCACACACTGTCTCGGATAGATTTATGCCTTATTTCCCCGAGTTTGTCGCCCAGCATATCCGACCTAGTATATTTGTCCAGAGTTATATCAGATCACTCTCCAATCTTATTAAAATTATCCACGACACACGATAGGGGCAATAGTCCGTGGAAATTGCATCCATTTTGGTTGAATTTAATGGGAGTAGGGTCTGACCTTATTTCGGAATGGAATGACTTCCTTGGTCACAACCCCCCTGATTCCTGCCCTGTTGTCCGACATGACGCTTTCAAAGCATATATCAGAGGCACCCTTATTAAAAGGATTGCTGGCATTAAGTTGTTTAATAGGAGAGAGGAGGCGAGGCTTGAACAGGCCTGCCGTCATTTGGAGTCTGTATATATAGAGTCACACTCCCAATCGGATCGTGCAGCATGGCTTGATGCACAGAGAGAATGGGCCACCTGTCTCTTTGATAAGTCCAAACGCAGGCTGCTGTTTTCCACTCACGGGCAGTATTTTCAGGCGGAGCTGGGGGGCAGTTACCTGGCCTTTTTGGCCAGGGACGAGTCCCACTCCCGTACTGTTCAATGCATCGTTGGTGGGGATGGCAGTCTCTGTTACTCGGGAAAGGATATAGCTGGGGTTTTTCAAAAATTTTATTCCGAGTTGTATTCTTCTGGGGTCTCCCACTCCGATGACAGGATACAGTCCTACCTCTCGCAGGTGGGCCTGCCTAGTTTGTCACGGGAGGCGCTTGAAATACTTGAGGCTCCTTTCACCCTGGAGGAGGTTGGGCGCGCTGTGTTGTCACTCCCCTCATCTAAGGCACCCGGTGGGGATGGTCTCCCAGTGGAGATATATAAAAAATTTAACTCCCTCTTCTGTCCATATTTACTAGATTTATTTAATACTCTGTCTGAGGCTGGTGAACTTCCACCATCCATGTCTGAGGCCACTATTATAGTATTGCCCAAGCCAGGGAAGAATCCCATGTTTCCCGAATCTTACCGCCCCATCTCATTGCTATCCTCTGACGTTAAAATCCTGGCTAAGATGCTTGCCATTCGTCTAAACTCTGTTATTGGTTCTGTTATTCATCTGGACCAAACGGGATTCATGCCGGGGAGGTCCACTATGCAGAACCTACGTAAATTATTTTACCATTTGCAGGGGGTTGGCTTGCTGGGTTCGGAGGCGGTGGTGGTGTCTCTCGACGCCGCTAAGGCCTTCGACTCGGTCGAATGGTCCTACCTGTGGCAGGTACTTCGCGGGTTTGGCTTTGGCCCCACGTTCATCAAATGGGTTCAGCTGTTGTATTCCTCTCCAGTGGCTCGTGTCTCTGTTAATGGATACACTTCAGCCTCGTTCTCTCTGGCCAGGGGCACGCGCCAAGGCTGTCCGCTGTCCCCAGCCCTGTTTGCGTTGGCCATAGAGCCGTTGGCTTGTATGATACGGGATAATCATAATATTCACGGACTTGTGGCCGGCTCTGCAATAGATAAGGTGGCTCTATACGCCGACGATATGTTACTGTTTCTGAAAGACTCTGATGTCTCTCTCCAGTCTATGCTCCACACAGTTAATGAATTTGGGGAATACTCTGGTTTGCGTATAAACTGGGACAAATCCTCTATTTTTCCCATTTCAGGTCAGATTCCGGAGACAGTGTGTGTGACGCATTCCTTACAATGGACCTTGAAATTTAAATACTTGGGTGTTTGGATCACTGGGCCAGCATCAGAATACGTCAGGTGGAACCTTGATCCTATCACAGCTTTTTTTAAACAAAAAATTCATACATGGAAAGCGCTACCGCTGACGGTACTGGGGCGCATTAACCTCTTCAAGATGTCTATCCAGCCTAAGTACCTGTACGTTTTGCAACACTCCCCCATTTATATACCTAAAAAAATATTTGCCAGTCTTGATAGCTTAATCTCTTCCTTTATCTGGGGTCATAAACCAGCGAGGATAGCCATAAAAACACTTTGTAAATCTAAATCCGCTGGAGGGGCGGGCTTGCCCAACCTTAGGTTGTACTATCTAGCTGCCCAGTTAGCTCACCTCTCTGAGTGGGTCATGGGAACGGGTGGTCCGACCCTACAGGGATACTTGACTGAGTGGGTGGGTCCCCTCTTCACTCCCCTCCTTTTCTTGCTTTCTGGCTCGTCTGTTTCAGGTCTTCCTCCTGTTTTGCGACAAGCTCTTTTAGTCTGGAGACAGGTGCACAGTCTCTATGACTGGTCGGATTTGGAAGTAGACTCACCTTTATGGTTCAATAGCTCCTATGTGGAACTCCAAAAGCTGTCCACAGATAATATATGGGTAAAGAGTGGGGTGGTATCCCTGGGACAATTGTATGTAGATGGCCACCTTAAATCGTTCACGCAACTACAGGCTGATTTTGGGCTCTCGAGAACAACTTTATTCCGATATTTCCAATTGAGGCATGCAATACAGACCCAATTTAAAACTGCCCCTTCCATTTCACCTTCACCGGTTAAACTTATGTTACAACGTTTGCCCTCTACGGGCAAAGTCTCATCACTATACGCATCATTAAATAATAGAGTCCTACCTGCATCTTTAGATCCGCTTAAACTAAGTTGGGAGAATGATGTGGGCCCTTTATCGGAAGAGCAATGGTTACAAATTTTGAGCTCCGCCAGGTCAACCACTCCTTGTGTCAGATATCAACAGGTGCATTTTTTTATCCTACATAGGGTTTACCGTACCCCTCAGTTCCTCCAACGAGCTGGCTTGAGGCCTGATGCTCTATGCCCTAAATGCCGGATGGCAGATACTGGGTTTTGGCATCTGTTATGGGAATGTCCGACAGTCTACAGCTTTTGGACTCGGATGTGGTCTAATACTGACCCATCTCTTCCTCAACTTAACCCCAGGACCTGTCTTTTTGGCTTGGACTTAGAGGAAACCCACTCTCTACTCACATATCAGTATGTCCTATGCCTATCCACGCTTGCCAAAGTTGTTATTGCACGATCTTGGTTTGCGGTGGCCTCTCCCAAGTTGTTGGAATGGAGGGCTCTGGTGGCCTTAGTCATAAAACATGAAAAACATATGTATTTATCCCGTAACTTACTGTCTAAATTTCATTGCAAGTGGGATAGGTGGACTCGGGTATACTCAGATGGAGAACTGATGGAGTCCATTGGCATGCAGAGTGTATAGTTTTTTTTTTGTTTTGTTTTTTGGCCGAGGCCGACGCCTTCTGAAACCTCCCGACACACTCCTATCCCTTAGGGTAATATTTTTTTTTTATACACGTTCCTGCATTTTTATATGTGACCTCTCTCTTGCTCATATCTAATACTGAATTGATGGTGCTATTGTTGGGATGATCCTACCAGGCATTATGATACTTTTTTCTCCTCTCTCACGAATGCTGTAAACTGATATTTGGACGTGTAATCTCGTATAATAACGAGTTGACCAGTATATTGTACTGTTTTGTACGTTGATTGTTCTTTGTATGTTTCTTTTTCTTTTTTTCTTTCACTTCTGTACTTAAATATAATCTTAATTAAAAAAAAACTACATGATTAAAAAAAAAAAAAAAAACAGTGGTTGACATGAGACAGCCGGCTACTCAGCTTGTGCCTGTCCAGACGTCTCATAGGCCGTCAGGGGCTCTAAAGCGCCCGTTACCTCAGATGGCAGATACAGACGCCGACACGGATACTGACTCCTGTGTCGACGGTGAAGAGACAACCGTGATTTCCAGTAAGGCCACACGTTTACATGATTGAGACAATGGAAAATGTTTTATACATTTCTGATAATACGAGTACCACCAAAAAGGGGTATTATGTTCGGTGAGGGAAAAACTACCTGTAGTTTTCCTAAATCTGAGAAATAAAATGAGGTGTGTGATGATGCGTGGGTTTCCCCCCGATAACAATTGATAATTTCTTAAAAAGTTTTGGCTGTATACCCTTTCCCGCCAGAGGTTAGGGTGCGTTGGGAAACACCCCCTAGGGGGGATAAGGCGCTCACACGCTTGTAAGAACAAGGGCTCTACCCTCTCATGAGATGGCCGCCCTTAAGGATCCTGCTGATAGAAAGCAGGAGGGTATCCAAAAATGTATTCACACACATACTGGTGTTATACTGCGACCAGCAATCGCCTCAGCCTGGAGGTGCAGTGCTGGGTTGGCATGGTCGGATTCCCTGACTGGAAATATTGATATCCTAGATAAGGATAGTATATTATTGCCTATAGAGCATTTAAAAGATGCATTTCTATATATGCATGATGCACAGCGGAATATTTGCCGACTGGCATCAAGTATAAGTGCGTTGTCCAATTCTACCAGTAAAATGGTCAGGTGATGCGGATTCCAAACGGCATTTGGAAGTATTGCCTTTGAAAGGGGACATTTGGGGTCGGTCTTTTAGACCTGGTGGCCACGGCAACAACTGGGAAATCCACGTTTGTACCCCAGGTCGCCTCTCAAAATAAGACGCCGTATTATCAGGCGCAGTCCTTTGTTGGCAAGCGGACAAAAGGTTCCTCTTTTCTGCTCGTGACAGAGGGAGAGGAAAAAGGCTGAAGAGATTAGCCAGTTCCCAGGAACAGAAACCCTTTCCCGCCTCTGCCAAGCCCTCAGTATGACGCTAGGGCCTTACAAGCTCAGGCACGGTGGGGGCCCGTCCTCAATGAATTTCAGTGCGCAGTGGGCTCACTCGCAAGTAGACCCCTGGATCCTTCAGGTAATATCTCAGGGGTACATATTGGAATTCGAGACGTCTCCCCCTCGCCGTTTCCAAAGGTCGGCTTTACCGACGTCTCCCTCTGACAGGGAGGCAGTTTTGGAAGCCATTCACAAGCTGTATTCCCAGCAGGTGATAATCAAGGTACCCCTCCTGCAACAGGGAACGGGGTATTATTCCACACTATTGTGGTACCGAAGCCAGACGGCTCGGTGAGACCGATTCTAAATCTAAATCTAAAATCAAAAATCTTTGAACACTTACATACAGAGGTTCAAATTCAAGATTGAGTCACTCAGAGCAGTGATTGCGAACCTGGAAGAAGGGGACTACATGATGTCTCGGGACATCAAGAATGCTTACCTTCATGTCAAAATTTACCCTTCTCACCAAGGGTACCTCAGGTTATGGTACAGAACTGTCACTATCAGTTCAGACGCTGCCGTAGGGATGGTCCACGGCACCCCGGGTCTTAACCAAGGTAATGGCCGAAATGATATCCCTTCGAAGGAAGGGAATTTTAGTTATCCCTTACTTGGACGATTCCCTGATAAGGGTAAGATCCAGGGAACAGTTGGAAGTCGGGGTAGCACTATCTCAGGTAGTGTTGCGGCAGCACGATTGGATTCTCAATATTCCAAAATCGCAGCTGGTTCCGACGACTTGTCTTCTGTTTCCTAGGGATGATCCTGGACACAGTCCAGAAAAAAGGTGTTTCTCCCGGAAGAGAAAGCCAGGGAGTTATCCGAGCTAGTCAGGAACCTCCTAAAACCGAACCAAGTCTCAGTGCATCAATGCACAAGGGTTCTGGGTAAAAATGGTGGCTTCCTACGAAGCAATCCCATTCGTTAGATTCCACGCAAGAACTTTCCAGTGGAACCTACTGGACAAATGATCCGGGTCGCATTTTCAGATGCATCAGCGGATAACCCTGTCACCAAGGACAAGGGTATCCATCCTGTGGTGGTTGCAGAGTGCTCATCTTCTAGAGGGCCGCAGATTCGGCATTCAGGACTGGGTCCTGGTGACCACGGATGCCAGCCTGCGAGGCTGGGGAGCAGTCACACAGGGAAGGAATATCCAGGGCTTAGGGTCAAGCCTGGATACATCACTTCACATAAATATCCTGAAACTAAGGGCCATTTACAATGCTCTAAGCTTAGCAAGACCTCTGCTTCAAGGTCAGCCGGTGTTGATCCAGTCGGACAACATCATGGCAGTCACCCACGTAAACAGACAGGGTGGCACAAGAAGCAGGAGGGCAATGGCAGAAGCTGCAGGGATTCTTCACTGGGTGGAAAATCATGTGATAGCACTGTCAACAGTATTCATTCCGGGAGTGGACAACTGGGAAGCAGACTTCCTCAGCACGACCTCCACCCGGGAGAGTGGGGACTTCACCCAGAAGTCGTCCACATGATTAAAAAACTCGACAGGTATTGCGCCAGGTCAAGAGACCCTCAGGCAATAGTTGTAGACGCTCTGGTAACACCGTGGGTGTACCAGTCAGTGTATGTGTTCCCTCCTCTGCCTCTCATACCCAAGGTACTGAGATTGATAAGATGGAGAGGAGAAAGCACTATATTCGTGGCTCCGGATTGGCCAAGAAGGACTTGGTAACCGGAACTTCAAGAGATGCTCACGGAGGATCCGTGGCCTCTACCTCTAAGAAGGGACCTGCTCCAGCAAGGACCCTGTCTGTTCCAAGATTTACCGCGGCTGCGTTTGACGGCATGCCGGTTGAACACCGGATCCTGAAGGAAAAAAGGCATTCCGGATGAAGTCATCCATATCCTGATCTAAAGCCAGGAAGGATGTAACCGCAAAAACATTATCACCGCAATTGGCGAAAATATGTTGCGTGGTGCGAGGCCAGTAAGGCCCGACGGAGGAAATTCAACTGGGTCGATTCCTACATTTCCTGCAAGCAGGATTGTCTATGGGCCTAAAATTGGGATCCATTAAGGTTCAAATTTCGGCCCTGTCGATCTTCTTCCAGAAGGAACTGGCTTCAGTTCCTGAAGTCCAGACTTTTGTAAAGGGGGTACTGCATATACAGCCTCCCTTTGTGCCTCCAGTGGCACCCTGGGATCTCAATGTGGTTTTGGGATTCCTAAAATCACATTGGTTCGAACCACTTGCCACAGTGGATTTAAAATATCTCACATGGAAAGTGGTAATGCTGTTAGCCCTGGCTTCAGCCAGGCGCGTATCAGAATTGGCGGCTTTATCCTATAAAAGCCCTTACCTGATATTTCATTCGGATAGGGCGGAATTGAGGACTCGTCCTCAATTTCTTCCTAAGGTGGTTTCAGCGTTTCACATGAACCAACCTATTGTGGTACCTGCGGCTACTAGGGACTTGGAGGACTCCAAGTTGCTGGACGTAGTCAGGGCCCTGAAAATATATGTTTCCAGGACGGCTGGAGTCAGAAAATCTGACTCGCTGTTTATACTGTATGCACCCAACAAGCTGGGTGCTCCTGCTTCTAAGCAGACGATTGCTCGTTGGATTTGTAATACAATTCAGCTTGCACATTCTGTGGCAGGCCTGCCACAGCCAAGATCTGTTAAAGCCCATTCCACAAGGAAGGTGGGCTCATCTTGGGCGGCTGCCCGAGGGGTCTCGGCTTTACAACTTTGCCGAGCAGCTACTTGGTCAGGGGCAAACACGTTTGCTAAATTCTACAAATTTGATACCCTGGCTGAGGAGGACCTGGAGTTCTCTCATTCGGTGCTGCAGAGTCATCCGCACTCTCCCGCCCGTTTGGGAGCTTTGGTATAATCCCCATGGTCCTTACGGAAGTCCCAGCATCCACTAGGACGTCAGAGAAAATAAGAATTTACTTACCGATAATTCTATTTCTCGTAGTCCGTAGTGGATGCTGGGCGCCCATCCCAAGTGCGGATTGTCTGCAATACTTGTATATAGTTATTGTTACAAAAAAATCGGGTTGTTTATTGTTGTGAGCCATCTTTTCAGAGGCTCCTACGTTTATCATACTGTTAACTGGGTTCAGATCACAGGTTGTACGGTGTGATTGGTGTGGCTGGTATGAGTCTTACCCGGGATTCAAAATCCTTCCTTATTATGTACGCTCGTCCGGGCACAGTATCCTAACTGAGGCTTGGAGGAGGGTCATAGGGGGAGGAGCCAGTGCACACCAGCTAGTCTAAAGCTTTTACTTTTGTGCCCAGTCTCCTGCGGAGCCGCTATTCCCCATGGTCCTTACGGAAGTCCCAGCATCCACTACGGACTACGAGAAATAGAATTATCGGTAAGTAAATTCTTATTTTTTCCTCCCACAAGACAAACTGATAGTCACATTTCCTGATTCCAAGTAGAGATGAGCGGGTTCAGTTCTCAGAGAACCGAACCCTACTGGACTTCACCACCCGAGCCCAGATCAGAGCCAGACTCGGGGTTTCCCGCCTGACTCGGAAACCAGAATGAGGCAAAACGTCATCATCCTGCTGTCGGATTCTCGCAGGGTTTGGATTCCATATAAACAGCTGCGCATCGCCGCCATTTTCACTCCGGCATTGGAGAGCATAGAGAGAGGACGTGTCTCCATCCTCTCAGTGTCCTCAGTGTCCATGTCTTGTGCTGCATCTGTCCAGTCACAGTGGTTGTGTTCTTCGCTGCCATATGTCCAGTGCTGCTGTATAATTCCCTTACAGTGTTGCTGTGTTGTGCTGCATCAGTTCAGTGGTGGTGTATTGTGCTGCATCAGTTCAGTGGTGGTGTATTGTGCTGCATCAGTCGAGTCACAGTGGTGGTGTCCTCTGCTGCCATATGTCCAGTGCTGCTGTATAAGTCCAGTCCAGTGCTGCTGTGTTGTGCTGCATCAGTCCAGTGGTGCTGTGTTGTTCTGCATCAGTCCAGTGGTGGTGTCCCTGTGCTGCCGTATATGTCCAGTGGTACTGTCGTATATGTCCAGTGATCCAGGCCGTATATATGTCAGTGATCCTGCCGTATATGTCCATTGATACTGCCGTATATGTCCAGCGGTACTGCCGTATAAATCCAGTGATCCTGCCATGTAATTCCAGTGATCCTGCCGTATAATTACAGTGGTACTGGCGTATAAGTCCAGTCCAGTGATACTGCCGTATACGCCCAGCGATACTGCCGTATATGTCCAGCGGTACTGCCGTATAAATCCAGTGATCCTGCCGTATAAGTCCAGTGATCCTGCCATATAATTACAGTGGTACTGGCGTATAAGTCCAGTCCAGTGATCCTGCCGTATAATTCCAGTGATCCTGCCGTATAATTCCAGTGATCCTGCCATGTAATTCCAGTGATCCTGCCGTATAATTCCAGTGGTACTGGCGTATAAATTAAGTGATCCTGCCGTATAATTCCAGTGATCCTGCTGTGTAATTCCAGTGGTACTGGCGTATAAATTCAGTCCAGTGGTACTGGCGTATAAGTCCAGTGGTACTGGCGTATAAGTCCAGTGGTACTGGCGTATAAGTCCAGTGGTACTGGCGTATAAATCCAGTGGTACTGGCGTATAATTCCATTGATCCTGCCGTATAATTCCAGTGATCCTGCCGTATAATTCCAGTGATCCTGCCGTATAAATCCAGTCCAGTGATACTGCCGTATATGTCCAGGGGTACTGCCGTATAAATCCAGTGGTACTGGCGTATAAGTCCATTGATCCTGCCGTATAATTCCAGTGATCCTGCCGTATAATTCCAGTGATCCTGCCGTATAATTCCAGTGATCCTGCTGTGTAATTCCAGTGGTACTGGCGTATAAATTCAGTCCAGTGGTACTGGTGTATAAGTCCAGTGGTACTGGCGTATAATTCCAGTGATCCTGCCGTATAATTCCAGTGATCCTGGCGTATAAGTCCAGTCCAGTGATACTGCCGTATATGTCCAGTGATACTGCCGTATATGTCCAGTGATACTGCCAGTGATCCTGCTGTGTAATTCCAGTGGTACTGGCGTATAAGTCCAGTAGTACTGGCGTATAAGTCCAGTGGTACTGGCGTATAAGTCCAGTGGTACTGGCGTATAAGTCCAGTGGTACTGGCGTATAATTCCAGTGATCCTGGCGTATAAGTCCAGTCCAGTGATACTGCCGTATATGTCCAGTGATACTGCCAGTGATCCTGCTGTGTAATTCCAGTGGTACTGGCGTATAAGTCCAGTGGTACTGGCGTATAAGTCCAGTGGTACTGGCGTATAAGTCCAGTGGTACTGGCGTATAAGTCCAGTGGTACTGGCGTATAAGTCCAGTGGTACTGCCGTATAATTCCAGTCCAGTGGTACTGGCGTATAAGTCCAGTGATCCTGCCGTATAATTCCAGTGATCCTGCTGTGTAATTCCAGTGGTACTGGCGTATAAATTCAGTCCAGTGGTACTGGTGTATAAGTCCAGTGGTACTGGCGTATAATTCCAGTGGTACTGGCGTATAATTCCAGTGATACTGGCGTATAAGTCCAGTGATACTGCCTTATATGTCCAGTGATACTGCCGAATATGTCCAGTGATACTGCCATATATGTCCAGCGGTACTGCCATATAATTCCAGTGGTACTGGCGTATAACTCCAGTGATCCTGCCATATAATTCCAGTGATACTGCCGTGTATGTCCAGTGGTACTGCCATATAATTCCAGTGATACTGCCGTATATATACCTACCGCTATGTCTGTCTTTGCCCTGTTTTGTTCTATAACTGTTGTTCTAATTGTAAAGCGCAACGGAATATGCTGCGCTATATAAGAAACTGCTAATAAATAATAAATAAATAAATATATATATATATATATATATATATATATATATATATATATACCCTGTTGCAAAGCGGATTACTGAGGCCATAACAACTATGCTGGTGCTAGACGTGCGTCCAATATCTGCCATTAGTGCAGTGGGACTGCAGTGCCAACCCTAGATGGGCCAGGTGTTTGTGCCACACACTTGTGTCGCTTAGCTTAGTCATACAGCTACCTCATTGCCCTCTTTTACTTCTTGGCATGATGTGCTGTTTGGGTACTATTTTTTTTTTAAGTGCCATCCTGTCTGACACTGCAATGCCACTCCTAGATGGGCCAATTGTTTCTGTCGCTTAGTTTAGTCATACAGTTACTGTACCTCATTGCACCTCTTTTACATCTTTGCATGATGTGCTGTTTGGGGCCATTTTTTTTAAATATCTGCCCTCCTGTCTGACACTGCAGTGCCACTCCTAGATGGGTCAGGTGTTTGTGGCGCACACTTGTGTCGCTTAGATTAGTCATACAGCCAACTCGGTGCAACCTTTTGGCCTAAAAACAATATTGTGAGGTGTTCAGAATAGACTGGAAATGAGTAGAAAATAATGTTATTGAGGTCAATAATACCGTTGGATCAAAATTACCCCCAACTTCTGTGATTTTAGCCATTTTTATGTTTTTTTTCAAATATCATCCAGAACCAAAACCAAAACACGAAAGGGTGGTTTTGATAAAACCAATCCAAAACCAAAACACGAGCGGGGAATTAGAACCAAAACACAAAACACAAAAAGTGCCCGCCGCACATCTCTAATTCCAAGGAATTGGATGACTTATTTAAAATAGCCTGGAAAAATCCAGATAAAAAATATCAGGTGTCTAAACGGATTCTGCATACATTTCCCTTTGCCCCTGAAGGCAGAAAATTCTGGGAAGAATCTCCAGCAGTGGATGTCTCAGTCTCTCGCCTTTCTAAAAAGGCGGTACTTCCTGCTCCTTTATGGTAAAGGACCCGGCAGATAGGAAAATTTGGGCCACTCTAAAATCTATCTACACTGCTGCAGGTGTAGCTCAAAGACCGGTCATTGCTGGTTGCTGGATGACACATGCAATTCATTCCTGGGCTTCTCAAATTCAGGAAGGTCTTTTGGGTGATATGACCTTAGTTACTACTGTAACTTTTCTAAAACACATTCAGGAAACGCAAGAGTCCTCTGTGACTCCCTTTAAGAGATTGGCAATATTAATGCTAGGACCTCTGCTATGGCTGTGTCTGCGCGCAGAGCCATATGGTTGCGTCAGTGGATTGCTGACACTGACTCCAAACGTAATGTGGAATTTCTTCCCTTTACAGGTAAGTGGCTCTTTAGAAGTGAATTGGACGGATCTCCAAAGCTCTTGTTGGGAAATCCAATCCACGTTTCTCTCTTCAGGAGCTCCGCCTGCTAGACGTACCTACCCGGGACCGTCTCCTCAGTCCTTTCAGTCCTCTAGATTTCGATCTAGGGCCAGGGGGGCCTCCAACGCAGCTAGAGGCACCAGAGGTAAGCCTAAGAAATCAGCCATTGCCGGATATCAGGATGATGGTGCCCACCCACCCCGAGGGGATCTCGTGGTGGGAGCTCGGTTACGTCACTACAGCCACATCTGGGACGGTTCCTGCCAAGATGCTTGAGTAAGGGACCTTATCTCTCAGGGTTACAAGCTGGAGTTCGACGGTGCTCCTCCCCAACGATTTTTCAAATCATGCTTACCAGCTTTTGAAAATATGCGAGGTACGCTGCTACTGGCCATCAACAAGTTGGTCCAGTCCCAGGTCATTGTTCCAGTACCCCTACAACAACGAGGACAGGGTTACTACTCCAGGCTGTTCGTAGTACCAAAACCAGATGGGTCTGTGAGACCCATTCTGAATCTGAAGTCCTTGAATCCTTACCTGAAGGTTTTCAAATGGAATCTTTGAGAGCGGTGATCGCAGGCCTGGAACAACAGGAATTCCTAGTTTCCCTGGATATCAAGGATGCTTACCTCCATATCCCAATTTGGCCTCCTAATCAGGCTTATCTGAAGTTCGCCCTAATGAACGATCACTACCAGTTTCAGACGTTACCCTTCGGCCTGTCTGCAGCTCCGAGGGTGTTCACGAAAGTGATGGCGCAAATGATGTTTCAGCTCAGGGTCCAGGGGGTCAACGTACTTTCATACCTGGACGATCTCCTGATAAAAGCAAGTTCCAGGGGGTTTCTGTTGCTCCATATAGATCGCACTATCCAACTTATGTCTCACAACGGGTGGATCCTCAACCTGCAGAAATCCAATCTGGAACCATCTCAGCGACTACTGTTTCTGGGGATGCTACTGAATATTGTAGCACAGAAAGTGTTCCTCCCAGAGGAAAAAGTGAGATCTCTTCAAGAAATGGTTCGCATGGTGCTCCAACCTGCTTGAGTCTCCATTCATCTTTGCATAAAATTGTTGGGAAAGATGGTGGCCTCGTACGAGGCAATTTAGTTCGGAAGGTTTCATGCCAGACCGTTACAATTGGACATCCTGAACAAATGGTCCGGTTCCCATCTTCAGATGCACCGGATGATTTGGCTGTCACCCCAGGCCAGGACTTCACTCCTGTGGTGGCTACAGTTTTCCAACCTGCTGGAAGGTCGATGCTTTGAGGTTCAGGATTGGATCCTCCTCACGACAGATGCGAGTCTGAGAGGATGGGGAACTGTCACTCAGGGGGCGCAGTTCCAGGGCAGGTAGTCTGCCCAAGAGGCCCTCCTTCCGATCAACATCCTGGAACTTTGGGCCATTTACAATGCTCTGATTCAGGCCTCCCCTCTACTCCGAGATCGGGCGAACCAGATTCAGTCGGACAACGCCACGGACGTGGCGTACATCAATCGACAAGGAGGGACAAAAAGCAGGGCCTGCATGCAAGAAGTGTCAAGAATACTCCTCTGGGCAGAAAGAAATGCAAGAGCACTGTCCGCGATCTTCATTCCAGGAGTGGCCAAATGGGAAGCAGACTTCCTGAGTCGCCACGACCTCCACCCGGGGGAGTGGGGACTACACCCTCAGGTGTTTCAACAGATCATCGACAGGTGGACATACCCACAGATCGACTTGATGGCCTCTCGCCTCAACAAGAAGCTTTGCTGCTATTGCTCACGAACCAGGGACCTTCAGGCAAGCGCAGTGGATGCGCTGACATCTCCTTGGCCTTACCAGCTGGTCTACCTGTTTCCTCCGATTCCGTTGAACCCAAGAGCGCTCAAGCGGATCATACATTAAATAGTGAGAGCAATCTTGACTGCCCCGGCTGCCCATGGAGTCTTGGCCCTACAACTATGCGGAGCTGCTACCTGGTCGGGGAAGAACACCTTTGTGAAGTTCTACAAGTTTGATACCCTGGCCAAAGAGGATACCCAGTTTGGGCAGGAGGTGTTGCAGATGTCTCAGCACATTCCCGCCCATTCTGGAAGCTTTGGGACATCCCCATCGTACTAACCTGTCCCCAATATCCCTTATGGATGCTAGAGAAAATAGGATTTTAAATACCTACTGGTAAATCCTTTTCTCATAGTCCATAAGGGATATTGGGCGCCCGCCTCTGTGCGGTGACTTTCTGTAGGTTCTCTCTTAGGTATTACCTGTTCAGCTGTTGCTGTTACTGTTGCCAGCCGTTGCTGGCCAGGTTATGTTTTGCTGTGCTGGTGTGTAATCTCACCACACTTATTGTTGTAATGTTCCTTCTCTCAAGTATACCATTCACCTTCGGGCACTGTTTTACCTATAACTGACCTGTAGGAGGAGGCATAGAGGGGAGGAGCCAGCACACCCAGTTGAAGAAATTTAAAGTGCACTGGCTCCTTTTGACCCGTCTATACCCCATCGTACTAATCTGTCCCCAATATCCCTTATGGACTATGAGAAAAGGATTTACCGGCAGGTATTTAAAATCCTATTTAAAGAATGTAAAGCTACACCCCTCCCCTCACCCACCAAAAAAACAGATATTTTTGTGTTCTGTCTTGCTTGCCCTGTCTGTCGGTCCATAATCCCCCAACAAAACTGTCCATTTGTATGACGTGATTCATATTAAAAATGCCTTCAATGAGGGAATATATGGAGAAAAGCTCCACATAAATAGGGATATCACTTCTCCAAAATGAGAGAAGCAGTAGAGGGTGGTGAGGATGTAGAGAGAGAGAGAGAAAAAAATGGGTAAGTGCCTTAAGATGTCTCCCATAATTCCCGGTGAGTTTAGGCTGCAATCTGTATAAATGTGAGCTGTGTAACTGTGCATCAGTTTGATGTGTGTCACTGTGTGTAGTTGTCCTCTGTTGTACAGCACTAATGAATATGTTCGATCAGAGGCGTCACTAGGGTTGGTGTCACCCAGTGTGGTAACTCATGGTGTCACCCCCCCATAGACTTCCTCCCATATCACACCACACACATCCTTAGTAATGTTTTTGTACTAGTTTTACTTGTAAATCAGAATTCCTGTATATCACTGAATGCGATGGCAATAGTAGTGACATAGGACCCTAATCAGGTTGGTTTGCATATTCTGCTAAAAAGCAGTATCTGCAATCGTTTCTGTAGCATGCTGGGGTCCGTCCAGCATGCTAATTGGCATCCAGCGATGCGATCGCAAAATAACTGAGATCCCATCGCTAAAGCAGAAACTAAGGATGACCCCCTGCAGACGTAGCTAGGCTGCGTATGCAGGCGATGCACCGCCAATTTTTGGGTTGCAGTGGGCGCGTGTGATGTCATGTAGCCGCCCCAAAAAAGCTCTGACCCCCTTTCGCAGCTACGCCGGCCCCCAATGCCTGCCGCCAGTGGCGTAACTAGACATTCTAGTGCTGTGTGCAAGATAGGGCATTGGCGCCAACCTGTATGCAAAATAGGGGCAGGGCGCGCTGTAGGCGCGCGCAAAAAATATAGGGGCATGGCTTCATGGGGAAGGGGTGTGGCCACAAAATAATAACGATTCATATTACGGTGCACAGTAGTCTCCATTATTCAAATTACGCCGCACAGTAGCGCCACTACACCAGGTAGAGCCCCTTTTTACACATTACGGCAGACAGCGTCCCCCTTTTTACACATTACGGCAGACAGCGTCCCCCTTTTTACACATTATGGCAGACAGCATGCCCTTTTTACACATTACGGCAGACAGCGTCCCCCTTTTCACGGCAGACAGCTTCCCCCTTTTTACACATTACGGCAGACAGCGTCCCCCTTTTTACACATTACGGCAGACAGCGTCCCCCTTTTTACACATTACGGCAGACAGCGTCCCTCTTTTCACGGCAGACAGCATCCCCCTTTTTACACATTACGGCAGACAGCGTCCCCCTTTTTACACATTACGGCAGACAGCATCCCCTTTTTACTCATCACGGCAGACAGCGTCCCCCTTTTTACACATTACGGCAGACAGCGTCCCCCTTTTTACACATTACGGCAGACAGCGTCCCCCTTTTTACACATTACGGCAGACAGCATCCCCCTTTTTACACATTACGGCAGACAGAATAGATTATACTTACCAATTCTCTGCTGGCTCAGTCAGTCAGGCTCCTCGGTGCTGGCAGCTCCAGGTGCAGGGGAGAAGGAAGAGGAGGGAGGGGGAGTAGGGAGGGAGCCGCAGCAGCGCTATGTAATTGGTGGCAGTGCCGCTGCAGCTGTCCCTGTCCTTCCGCATTGGCTGGCCGCCGCTGCTGTGTGTGCTGGGATGAGGGAAGCGCATCCCAGCATTCACAGCAGCGGCGGCCAGCCTATGTGGAATGAGAGGGACAGCTGCAATTACATAGCGCTGCTGCGGCTCCTTCCCTCCACCTCCTCTTTCTTCTCCGCTGCTCCCGCTGCTGCTCCTCTCCTCCTCCGGCACAGGCGGCTTGTAATGAGTCAATTTGACTCATTACAAGCTGCTGACTTTAGGGAATGGGGGCCATTGCGTCCTCAGGGCGACTGCGCTGTGTGCCAGACACACCTGACACACACATAGTTACGGCACTGCCCGCCGCTGTCAATGAAAGTGCATCCTTCAGGGATGCAAACGCACTTTGATTGCATGCACAGTTACCGTGGCATATTTTTGCAAAAATTGCTCGATTGCGATTATTGCTAAAATTAAATGCGACCAGAATTAGGTCCATAAACAGCTAATGGGCCCTACACAATAGGCGATATAACTGCACGATATGAACGTTCTCGTTTATTAATGAACGAGAACTAGTTCATATCATTCAGTATGTAGGCACCAGCGATGAATGATGTGCGGCCCCGCACTCGTTCATCATTGGTGCTTGGTCACTTATGCATGCAGGCCAATATGGACAATCTCATCCATATTAGCATGCACTGCTATGGAGCCGGGTGACGTTATACCACACAGTATGAGCCGAAATTCACATTATAGCACACAGTATGAGCCGAAATTCACATTATAGCACACTGAATGAGCCGAAAATCACATTGTAGCACACTGAATGAGCCGAAATTCACATTATAGCACACGGTATGACACAAAATTCAAATTATAGCACACAGAATGAGCTGAAAATCACATTATTGCACACAGAATGAGCTGAAAATCACATTATTGCACACAGAATGAGCTGAAAATCACATTATTGCACACAGAATGAGCTGAAAATCACAGTATAGCACACGGTATGAGCAGAAATTCACATTATAGCACACAGAATGAGCCGAAAATCACATTACGCAACATACAGTAGATGAAGACAAAATTCACATATGCCACACAGTATGATCCACAATTCAGGGCCAGGGAGATTGACAGCGGGGACAGTGACAGAGAGAGGGACAGGGACATAGGGAAGCAGGGTAAGAGTACCTGAGATGAGCAGTGGAAGGGGGTGTAGTTGGCGGCGGTGCGGAGTTGAAGGCCCTGGGTAGCGGAGGACGTGGGCGGCGGCAGTGTGCAGAATGTGGCTGGCGTGGGTGAGGAGAATAGCAAGCCGCAAGAGCATCCTCACACTTCTCCCTCCTAGAGTCCCGGCGGCGTGATGACGTTCAGACCCGGCCGCAGCGGAGTCCTCCTCTTCCAGCGGGGGGGGGGGAGGGGATGCGATCAAAACTGAGCCGCGGCGGAGTCTTCTTGTTGCAGGCGGGAATATATGATTTTGAGTTGGCGGGGGTGCGATCGTAAGGCAAATAGAGCAGTGCAGTTGTGATCGCACCCTCGCCGTATCAGAGACACAGATGGGGAAAATACCAAAGATATACAGACTGTACAGTATATAGGAAAGTGAGCGAGGCACTTATGGGAAAGGGGAATGAGGCATAGAAGGGTTGAGGGGCAGAGGCACAGACGGAGGGGTGACAAAAACACAGCTGATATAGGTGAAAGGTTCACTTGGGTGAGTAGGAGCAGAGGCACACATGGGGACATAGGGAAAGAGTAACACATGGGTATACAGGGGAAGGAGGCACACATGGGGATACAGGGGAAAGAGGCACACATGGGGATACAGGGGAAAGAGGCACACATGGGTATACAGGGGAAGGAGGCACACATGGGGATACAGGGGAAAGAGGCACACATGGGGATACAGGGGAAAGAGGCACACATGGGGATATAGGGGAAAGAGGCACCCTTGGGGATACAGGGGAAAGAGGCACACCTGGGGATACAGGGGGAAGAGGTACACATGGATACAGGGGAAAGAGGCACACATGGACACAGGGGAAAGAGGCACACCTGGGGATACAGGGGAAAGAGGCACACCTGGGGATACAGGGGAAAGAGGCACACCTGGGGATACAGGGGAAAGAGGCACACCTGGGGATACAGGGGAAAGAGGCACACATGGAGATACAGGGGAAAGAGGCACGCCTGGGGATACAGGGGAAAGAGGCACGCCTGGGGATATAGGGGAAAGAGGCACGCCTGGGGATACAGGGGAACACCTGGGGATTCAGGGGAAAGAGGCACACCTGGGGATATAGGGGAAAGAGGCACCCTTGGGGATACAGGAGAAAGAGGCACACATGGATACAGGGGAAAGAAGCACACATAGGGATACAGGGGAAAGAGGCACACATGTGGATAAAGGGGAAAGAGGCACACCTGGGGATATAGGGGAAAGAGGCACACCTGGGGATACAGGGGAAAGAGGCACACATGGATACAGGGGAAAGAAGCACACATAGGGATACAGGGGAAAGAGGCCCCCAGGTGTGCCTCTTTCCCCTGTATCCCTATGTGTGCTTCTTTCCCCTGTAGGGGAAAGAGGCACACCTTGGGATACAGGGGAAAGAGGCACACCTGGGGATATAGGGGAAAGAGGCACACCTGGGGATATAGGGGAAAGAGGCACACATGGATACAGGGGAAAGAAGCACACATAGGGATACAGGGGAAAGAGGCACACCTGGGGATACAGGGGAAAGAGGCACACCTGGGGATACAGGGGAAAGAGGCACACCTGGGGATATAGGGGAATGAAGCATACCTGGGAAACTTGTGGGAGCTAGAAGAAGCAGGAGAAGGAGAACAGAGGAGCAGCAGGAGACCTGGGGGCGGGGCAACATGCAGTGCAGTAAATACTGAAGAGAGGAAACTACTAAACTAGTCGGGAGAGGTTGAAGTGAATGCCCTGTGAGGCTGCTGTGACTGGAGAGCGGGGGAGGGGGGCACACAACCCCCATGCTGGTAACTACAACCTGGATGTAAAGATAAAATGCTGCCAGTGGGGGCCACTGGCACTGATGATCCCAGCCCTGGGCTGCTTCCTCCTCACAGACATCTGCCTGCAGCCGCGATCATCCGCACCAGCGTGGCCCCTGTACACAGTGACACTGTACTTCCTGTAACCCCCACACTTCTCAGCTGTACCTGCCGCCGGCCACTTCAATCAGTCCTGCCCCTCAGCAATGCCAGCATTCGCCAGCTTGTAAATAGCTGCCCTCCGCCTTGCCCCACATAGCGCTGATGGGAGTCGCGCCTCTGAGGGGAGGGGACTCGGAGTGAAGAGTCTGAAGACCCGGCCAGTGGGATCGTGCTGACAGTCAGTGCCCCGTCCTGTGCTGTCACCTAGCTTGCCGCTGCCTGTCAGCTGTTGACAGGCGCAGAAAGCAGCGGAGCGCGGGGTGAGCTCCTATTGAGCCTGGCGCCTGCAGCACTTAGTGCCGGGGAGGAGGAGGTGTGGACGTCGCTGCTGACATGTGTCTGTCAGGTCTTTGGATGGGATCAGGGTGCAGCTGGGAGTGCAGGGCTCTATTTGGTGTCACCCCATTGAAGGGTTACACCCGGGTGGTGGCCGCACCCCCCTCATGACGCCACTGTGTTCGATGCTTCGCTAACATCTGTTACCTAATAATCTCCACAGAGTGCACAGAGCTGGACCCAGACGAGAACGTGCTGGAGTGTCAAGGTAAACAACTGAGGATGCCAGAGTCTATGGGGTATATTCAATAAGAGTCAGATCCATTCCAACATGCAGTTGTCGGAATGGATCCGACAACCCTTATTCAATGGACGGCCAAATCCGACTGTCGGATTTGGCCGTGCGCAGGCTCCTGTCCGGACGCTGCTTTCAGCGGCTGCGGATGCGCTGACAGCAGCGGGCAGGGATGCAGATGGTGGCGAGCGTGAGCGGGACAGCGGCGGGGGTAAGCTGTCGGAAAGACGGCAGCTTCCGACAGAAATAGGTCGGAAGGGGTTCCGACCTATTCAATAGGAGCTGTTTTTTTCCGACAAGGAAAACACGTGGATCAGCGGAATAGCGGCCGATCCACGTACTTCTGTCAGAAATGGGGCCAAATCCGACAGGTATTGGCCCCCTTTCCGACAAACTCAATCCGACTTGAAAACAATTCGGATTGAGGTGAGGAGAGAAGCGGTGCTGCGGGCGGCCAGGAGAGCTGAGATCGACGGCCGGCGGGGGGAGCTGGCTGCGGGGAGACATGTCTGCGGCGGCAGGGGGAGGCGCTGCAGGGAGAGAGGTGCCTGGCCATTCCCCGGCCAGGCACCTCTCTCCCTGCAGCGCCTCCCCAGACATATCCCCCCGCAGTCAGTTCCTCCTGCCGGCCGCTGATCCCGCTCACGGCCGCCGCCATCTGCACCCCTGGCCGCTGCTGTTGGCGCAGCCGCTGACAGCAGCGGCAGGACAGGACCCTGTGTACAGCAAAATCCGACAGTCGGATTTGGCCGTCCATTGAATAGGGGTTCTCGGATCCATTCCGACAACTGCATGTCGGAATGGATCCGACTCTAATTGAATATACCCCTACATGTCAAATCGCTCATTAGTAAATTTACCCCTTATTCTCTTTCAGGAATCGCCTCCACAAACTACTGTAGAAGCGAAAACTGTAAGCAGACCCAGGGGTAGATTTACTAAAGCTTCTAAAAAAATTAAATAATGTGATTGAAGTCCTGGGCCAGTATTTACTAAAAATCCGAGTTTGTCCGATTTGTGTTTTTTTTCTAAGTCCCAATCCGGGAATTCACTAAGCACCAATCTCGGCAGTGTTTGGACTATTCGTAATGGTTTGAATGACAACGTTCAGAAATACGAATGAATAGACCATCGGTCAAACGCGGCTGTTATTTCATAGAATACGGGAATTCACTAGTGCTCAAGTGCGGGTCTGTTTTTTTTCGTTTCGTTAAAAAAAGCAGCAAAAAAATAGACCTGCTTTTTCCAGTCGAGTTTGGATAACCATGCACGGATCAGTGAGATCTGTGCATGGTTATCTATGGGAAAGGGTCTGTTTAGTGTAAAAACTGGTAAAAAAAATTGCGTGGGGTCCCCCCTCCTAAGCATAACCAGCCTCGGGCTCTTTGAGCCGGTCCTGGTTGAAAAAATATGGGGGGGAAAATGACAGGGGTTCCCCCATATTTAATCAACCAGCACCGGGCTCTGCACCTGGTCCTGGTTCCAAAAATACGGGGGACAAAAAGCGTAGGGGTCCCCCGTATTTTTGAAACCAGCACCGGGCTCCACTAGCCAGGTACATAATGCCACAGCCGGGGGACACTTTTATACTGGTCCCTGCGGCCCTGGCATTACATACCCAACTAGTCACCCCTGGCCGGGGTACCCTGGAGGAGTGGGAACCCCTTAAATCAAGGGTTCCCCCCCCTCCAGCCACCCAAGGGTCAGGGGTGAAGCCCGAGGCTGTCCCCCCCCATCCAAGGGCGGCGGATGGGGGGCTGATAGCCTTGTGTAAAAATGTGAATATTGTTTTTAGTAGCAGTACTACAAATCCCAGCAAGCCTCCCCGCAAGCTGGTACTTGGAGAACCACAAGTACCAGCATGTGGTGGAAAACCGGGCCCGCTGGTACCTGTAGTACTACTACTAAAAAAATACCCCCAAAAAAACAGGACACACACACACCGTGACAGTATAAGTTTATTACATACATGCACACCTCCATACACACATACTTACCTATGTTCCCACGAGGCTCGGTCCTCTTCTCCATGTAGAATCCTCGGGGTACCTGTGAAAAAAATTATACTCACATAATCCAGTGTAGAATCAGACCTTTGTATAATCCACGTACTTGGCAAAATAATAAAACGGAAACCCGACCACGCACTGAAAGGGGTCCCATGTTTACACATGGGACCCCTTTCCCCGACTGCCAGGACCCCCCCTGACTCCTGTCAAAGAGGGTCCCTTCTGCCAATCAGGGAGCGCCACGTCGTGGCACCCTCCTGATTGGCTGTGTGCTCCTGTAGTGTCTGTCAGGCAGCACACGGCAGTGATACAATGTAGCGCCTATGCGCTCCATTGTAGCCAATGGTGGGAACTTTGCGGTCAGCGGTTGACCGAAAGTAACCTCACCGCTGACCGCAAAGTTCCCACCATTGGCTACAATGGAGCGCATAGGCGCTACATTGTATCTGTGCCATGTGCTGCCTGACAGACACTACAGGAGCACACAGCCAATCAGGAGAGTGCCACGACGTGGCGCTCCCTGATTGGCTGAAGGGACCCTCTTTGATAGGAGTCAGGGGGGGTCCCGGCAGTCGGGGAAAGGGGTCCCATGTGTAAACATGGGACCCCTTTCAGTGCGTGGTCGGGTTTCCGTTTTATTATTTTGCCAAGTACGTGGATTATACAAAGGTCTGATTCTACACTGGATTATGTGAGTATAATTTTTTTCACAGGTACCCCGAGGATTCTACATGGAGAAGAGGACCGAGCCTCGTGGGAACATAGGTAAGTATGTGTGTATGGAGGTGTGCATGTATGTTATAAACTTATACTTTCACGGTGTGTGTGTCCTGTTTTTTGGGGGGTATTTTTTTAGTAGTAGTACTACAGGTACCAGCGGGCCCGGTTTTCCACCGCATGCTGGTACTTGTGGTTCTCCAAGTACCAGCTTGCGGGGGAGGCTTGCTGGGACTTGTAGTACTGCTACTAAAAACAATATTCACATTTTTTCACAAGGCTATCAGCCCCCCATCCGCCGCCCTTGGATGGGGGGGACAGCCTCGGGCTTCACCCTTGGGTGGCTGGAGGGGGGGGAACCCTTGATTTAAGGGGTTCCCACTCCTCCAGGGTACCCCGGCCAGGGGTGACTAGTTGGGTATGTAATGCCAGGGCCGCAGGGACCAGTATAAAAGTGTCCCCCGGCTGTGGCATTATGTACCTGGCTAGTGGAGCCCGGTGCTGGTTTCAAAAATACGGGGGACCCCTACGCTTTTTGTCCCCCGTATTTTTGGAACCAGGCGCAGAGCCCGGTGCTGGTTGATTAAATATGGGGGAACCCCTGTCATTTTTCCCCCATATTTTTTTTACCAGGACCGGCTCAAAGAGCCGAGGCTGGTTGTGCTTAGGAGGGGGGACCCCACGCAATTTTTTTCAGAATTTTTAAGATTTTAATCAACTTTTTAAGCTACACAATGAAGCCCTGCACGGATCTCACAGATCCGGACGGGATTCCTTGTGTTTTGTCAGGCAGTGTTTTACTCATCACTCCCGTAAAACACTGCCTGATATTACGAATCACATCGACATCGGAAAAAACGATTGAGCAAAACTCGGCAGCTTAGTGAATGACCGTATCAGGATTCAAAAAGTTGCAGTAAAATGCACCAGATACCATTCGAGTTCAAACACCCTTCAAAACGGCCAAAACACGAATCTTTGTAAATATACCCCCTGTTTTGTACTGTAAAACTAGAATCACTGGTCTGCCTATTCCATACTTCCCAACACCTCCCATCCGTACTGCCCACCACCTCCCACGGTACTGCCCAACACCTCCCATTTGTACTGCCCAATACCTCTCATCCGTACTGCCCAACACCTCCCATCTGTTCTGCCCAACGTACACACGTCCACAAATGTTACCCTTTTGCACCACCAACCCACACACTTTGATGGAAACTTAGAGGCATATGTGCATAGGCAACATCATAGAAAATTAGACACTGCAAATGAGGCCCAATAACATATAGCCTACAACAAGCAGGGAGCTGTATTATTCCTTACTATAGTATATTAAGATGTTATTTTTCTCTTCTTTCAGCTCCCACTATGAACATGGTTGTTGGTGATCCGATTTCTATAGGTATAACCAACGCTACAGACGATCTGAATGTCACATTAAGGCGATTTTATAACTCCGTATTCAACGCAAATGGTACTGCCATTATTCTAGTGAGTATTGCTTCAATGCACAGAATTATATTTAAACCTATACAGTAAGTAGCCTATATATTTATTATATAAATTGTTGGGTAAGATACATAATTATTATTTCTTTATATTTATTACAGAGTAGAAACCAGCGTTATAGTTTTCCAAAATCAGACATTGTCCCTTGTTTATGTTTTCAGGTAAGTGATTTTATTTGGGAGTCAATTTATCATATTGCAGAATCAGTTATTCTACCAATGCAGTATCTTTTATTACTATAAATAGCATATGGCATTGGGAACTGTGGGGGTGCAGGGGAAAGGGGCATAGCCATGTGTCATGGTGCATGCCTCGAGTCACAGGGGTGTGGCCTCGTGGCCGACCAGAGCACCGAGGGGTGGAGCTACTCGACCAAGCTTTCAGGTAGTTGGAACAGCCCATCAAGGCCATTGGCACTTAGGGCATGTCCCAGATGGCTGTTCTGGCCCTGCTTGTAAATATATTTTATAAATAATTTATATAATAGATTCAGAATTTTAGGATTTTATTTCCTTTTATATGCATTAAGGGGAGATGTACCAAGCCTTGGTTGGAGATAAAGTGGATAGAGATAAAGTACCAGTCAATCAGCTCCTAACTGTCATTTTTCAAACCCAGCCTGTAACATGGCAGTTAGAAGCTGATTGGCTGGTACTTTATCTTCGTCCAAGGCTTAGTAAATAGACCCCTTTAAGTCACTTGCAGTTTATTTCAATCAATTCTTTTATGTACATGTTCTAATACCATCTATATACATTTTTGTTGTATTTTCCAACACTATAAAGACTCAAGCGCCTTTATTAAACCCCTTTTACCTAAATAACATGCGGAAATAAGAGCCAAACACAGATTTCAGAGATATCTCTAGCATTAGGCTAAATAAGGGGGCAGATCGCAGTCCCCATTATTCTTGATAGGGCCTGTGGTCTCTGTTTACCAAACTTTGCCACACTGGCTGATGCCATTTTATGAATGATGTGGAATAATGATTGCTTATTGCCGCGATATGCAACGATAAGGAATAATAATGAACACATTTTTTTTTAATAAACAGGCCCCTTAGTTTGATACAAGACACCTTTATTTTTCAATGTTATTTATTTCAATATAATATTTCACAAGTCACAAAACATAATTTTGTATTTTTTTCCCCAGGCTTATTATTCTTTTTGGCATGATGCTGTCAGAACCTTACGGTGTCCGTTCACAAACTGTAAGTAGATTTGAAATTATTTTGTTGTCAGTTTCTTGTAGAATAACATGGTGCAAATGGTCCAGATGTCCACTGAGCCACCTGAACCAATCAAATATTAGATTACATCACACTAAGGGAAATAGTGTGTCCCACCCCCCTCCATAGTGAGTTCCATAGAGTTGGTTTCCTTTATAGCAAGGAGGTGCTCCATACTTGTGGTATCCCTGTTGTAGTGGGAATTGGCCTAGTACTGCTGCTGTGCAAGTCATTCAGAGAGGCTCAACAGTTCTCACTGGACATAAAGGAGAAGGGTTTTGTCTCTTTAAGAATATAAGATTAATGATCTCGGTACTGAGGGAAATAGGCTTAAGGGGGGTACACACCGAGTGATATTCTAAGCAATCTGACTAGATTGCTTAGAATTTCAGCATTATCGCTCGTGTGTACCCCCCACAGCGATAGCGATGCGCAGCCCCGCGCAACGCTATCGCTGCTGCTAGATTGGCCTGCCGTGCAGGCCAATCTGGCTGGTCGCTCACTTCACCCGCTGGGTGAAGTGAGCGGCCCCCCGTCTCCCCCCGCACGCTCAGCACAGATCGCGCTGTGCTGAGCGACGGGAGAGATGTGTGCTGAGCAGTTCGCTCAGCACACATCTCTCCTGCATCGGCCCGTCTATATGGGCCTTAAAGCTGGGTACACACCTATACAATCGTCGGCCCGCTCTACCGATATCAGGTGAACGGCCATTGAATGTATCGTTGTGTATGCAGCACCAATTCAGGAGCGTTACCCGATAAATGGCTTATAACGCTCCTGCAGCGGTCGGGACAGAGAGGTCACAATATATGTGCTGCACATGCAGCTTCCTGATCCCTATAGAGGAGCCGCCACTACCCCTCACCTCACACACAGTCTGACTGATCAGGAGCGTTTTACCCGATCAGCCGGGGATCGAACAAGTGTGTACCCAGCTTACCATTGCAGTGACTATTTATCGTATTCGATAAATAACTGCCGTTGCACAAATGTCGCTGAGATTGCTATACTATTATCTTCAATCCACACTACCTGACATAGACATAGGGGTAAATTTACTAAGGTGGGAGATTTTTAGAACTGGTGATGTTGCCCATGGCAACCAATCAGATTCTACTTACCATTTATCTAGCTGCTTCTAGCAGATAATAGATATAATCTGATTGGTTGCTATGGGCAACATCACCAGTTCTAAAAATCTCCCACCTTAGTAAATTTACCCCATAGAAGGCCTAACTCAGACCTGATCGTAGCACATCTTCGATCAGTCACACAGACATGCGGGGGGACGCCCTGCATGTCAGGCCCAACTCCCCCGCACAAGTACAAAAGCATCACACAACGATGAGCTGGAGCTACTCGGTGCTGTGAGGGTCGCACGCAGCCGCCGTGCCCCACCCCCCCAACGGTCCGGGTACGCCTGTGCCTCAGACTCCGCCCCCTAAACGGGGGCCGAATGCCAAAGGCCCGCCCCGCGACTGCCTGTCAATCAGGCAGAGGCGATCGCAGGGCTGAGACAGCCGTAGGCGCCGGCGCATGCGCAGTTCAGACCTAATCGGCAGCTGTGCAAAAACGCACAGCACCGATCAGGTCTGAATTAGGCCCAGAGAGAGAAGTCATTTGTTTCTATCGTAAGTGAGGACTGTATATATTTATTACCAATTTTTTATATAGCGCACACATATTCCGCAGCGCTTTACAGAGAATATTTGGCCATTCACATCAGTCCCTGCCCCAGTGGAGCTTACAATCTATATTCCCTATCACATGTACACACACACACATTCATACTAGGGTTAATTTTGTTGGTAGCCAATTAACCTACCAGTATATTTTTGGATTGTGGGAGGAAACCGGAGCATCCAGAGCAAATCCTTGCAAGTACGGGGAGAATATACAAACTCCACACAGTTAGGGCCATGGTGGGAATTGAACCCATGATCTCAGTGCTGTGAGGCAGTAATGCTAACCCTTACACCATCCGTACTGCCCATATATCAGAGATGGATGAAAATGCAAAGCTTGTATTATAAGGAGGGACATGCAGGAGACATCTCAGTAGAAGAGACGCCTCCTGCATGTAGCTGTGATCCCAGCACTGCGTCCGACATCACAAGCTGGGAACCAACATCGCGAACCATTAGTCACGGTGGTGGTCATTCCGAGTTGTTCGCTCGCAAGCTGCTTTTAGCAGCTTTGCACACGCTAAGCCGCCGCCTACTGGGAGTGAATCTTAGCTTATCAAAATTGTGTACGAAATATTCGCAATATTGCGAAAAGACATCTCTGTGCAGTTTCTGAGTAGCTCGAGACTTACTCTTCCAGTGCGATCAGTTCAGTGCTTGTCGTTCCTGGTTTGACGTCACAAACACACCCAGAGTTCGCCCAGACACTCCTCCGTTTCTCCAGCCACTCCCGCGTTTTTCCCAGAAACGGTAGCGTTTTTTCACACACACCCATAAAACGGCCAGTTTCCGCCCAGAAACACCCACTTCCTGTCAATCACACTCCGATCTCCAGTACGAAGAAAAAACCTCGTAATGCCGTGAGTAAAATACCAATCTTCATAGCAAATTTACTTGGCGCAGTCGCAGTGCGAACATTGCGCATGCGCAATTAGCGGAAAATCGATGCGATGCGAAGAAAATTACTGAGCGAACAACTCGGAATGACCACCGATGTTCCATGCATAGGGCCAGCTGAGGAAGCTCCAGCGTACTCAGCTGACTGACGGAAGCGGAGGCTGCGAGCCCAGGAAGTCTGCGTGGTGACATGCTTACCCCTGGCTCTCCCCTCCCAGAAAACGGGAGGCGTCACTTTTTGTCTTCATCTGGTGAAAAAACACAATAAGTATATTTTACAGGAATATAAGACTTGACCCGAACTCCTGCCCTAATGTGCATTTGTCAGCACAGGTTTACTGAAAAACAGTATGTGAATCTTGTTTTGTGTTTTTTGTATTCCATTTCACTTGCTGCTTTTTTTTTTACGTTCCAGATTCGGAAGAGCTAACGCTGCGTAGAAGTAGCCTCACAGTGACACTGGAGGATAATAAATTGTTCTACGAACTGTCTGCTCCTTGTAATGTAACGGCTGAATTTTCACTGTGCTGGAGATCCAGCGACCATTCAAAGTGCACAGAGATTCCGCACTCCAGGAAAACGTTTATGAATGAGGTAATCTCCCCAACCACGGTACATGTAATTATGAGTTCTGTGAAGCGGTGTGATTTTGTCGGTCTTGCGATAGAGGGCAGTTTGGCGGTCTTGCGATAGAGGCCAGTGGTATAGAGTGTACACCAAGAATCCAGAAAATTACCAAACCTGTTCCTCTTGGAAAGTGGTTCTGCTGCTCCTCAAACTGAAGACATGCCGGAACCACCACTCTCCACGTTTACACCCTCTGAGCGGGTGGTCTTCTGTTTGCCGGCGGTCGGGCTCCCGGCGCTCAGTATACCGGCGCCGGGAGCCCGACAGCCGGCATACCGACACTTATTTTCCCTCGTGGGGGTCCACGACCCCCATAGAGGGAGAATAAAATAGTGTGGCGCGCGTAGCGCGCCACCGTGCCCGTAGCGTGGCGAGCGCAGCGAGCCCGCAAGGGGCTCATTTGCGCTCGCCAAACTGTCGGTAAGCCAGCGGTCGGGCTCCCGGCGCCGGGATGCTGGTCGCCGGGAGCCCGACCGCCGGCCAGCCGTAGTGAACCCCTCTGAGCCCTGCTCCGGTGTGCTGGCTGTAGTTATCTGTGTTAGGGGTTTGAGGAATGAAGAAGGCACCTGATTGGGTCTCTGTGGCACATGGCCAGTTCAGTGCCAACTACACTTCAGTCTTTTCTTTATCGGACTGTATTACTTGGGAAACTTTTTTGCTCATGGTAAAGTGAGGATTGGAGAGGAGAGGAGGGTACGCCAGCTTTTCTTGCTACTATTATCTGTTGCTAGCGTACGTTGTTGATACTTGCAAGCATAATAATTTTCCGATTAGGGGGCTCGTTTAGAGTGAGAGTCGCATTACCCTATTTGTACACAATATAATAATGCGTCCTATTTCGAAGAGATAATAAAGTCTTGTAGGTTTTAGTCGTACAAATATTCAAACTTCTTTTTCAATAAACTGTAAATTTTAATTAAATACAAATACATAGTGCAAATGGAACGCAGCAATATCTGCACAGTTACTGGAGGCTGGCCACAATATAGTAGTGTTTCTGGTCTAATTCCAAATAGAACATTTCACAGAATTGTAGGGGAAGATTCAATTAGCCGCGTTCGTTAAAACCCGGACCTACAGCCGTGTGATAATCCCCACAGCTAATTGATTCTGCTCCTAAGATCCTTTGGGCAATAAATACGATACCTGCACAGTTAACATCAAGCATAATTAATATTCTGCTAAACTTGGCTAAACCCAGATTGTTGCATGCCTGATAAAGTTAGATATTGCCACATAATGCACTTATACAGTGTTTAATATTGTTACATTGCATTTTGTGTCACCTGAACGTCACTTTGTTTCTTAACAGCAAAAGGAAGCTATTGAGTTGGAGCTGGTAGACCCATCCATCTGTGTCCAGGTATGTCCGGCAGCTTGCCAGGCCAATTGTCACCACATGCAGTATTTGGATTGGAAAGAATCCTATACACTAAGTATACAGTGGTTTCTACCCAGATTATGGGTACTGTGATGATTATTCTGTGTCCACAGTGATTTGAGGCTTTAGTTTAAAGGTGTTTCAGCGGCGGCAAACCATAGCGCTGATGTTTAGTCCTACTTTGCGAAAAAACATGGCTGATATGAGCTGCATCTATGCTGTTTTTGGGGGGAATTTAAATAAAAGGGTTTGAAAAATGACTCTGCCCGGTAATATTTATGCATACAGTATATCATTTGAGATTATTGGCCCATATTTCACATTTGCCTACTGCAGGTCCTTTCTCCTTAGAAGCTTAGAATTGCCTTGGTTTACCTCAGACATGGTCACATACATGCTATGTACTGTTCCACGGTTATATACACGGTCAAGTCACATTATTATGGCCACCAGCTAATAGCCAGAGTAACCGCCGTGTGCAGCGCGGACAGCAGCTAGACGGCCTGAACTGTCATTTTAGACACACGTCTAGTAGCCCCCAGGTTTATTTTGACGGTGACCTGCTCCACTGTAGCGTGACGGTCAGCCCTCACGCACCTTCGTAGCCGGAGTTCACCACTCACATCAATGGCACGTGGTGCTCCGCAGTTTCCACGTCGGTTATTCACAATGGTGCCATTTGTCCAGTCACGATACACCTTCACCACAGCAGCACACGAATAGTTCACATACTGCGCTGTGTCAGAAATACTGCCACCCTTGGCCCGAAAGCCACGAGTGATATGTGTACAGACGGCCTGTCGCACAC
Source organism: Pseudophryne corroboree (assembly GCF_028390025.1). Lineage (NCBI taxonomy): Eukaryota > Metazoa > Chordata > Amphibia > Anura > Myobatrachidae > Pseudophryne > Pseudophryne corroboree. The sequence continues at coordinate 425,026,163 of NC_086452.1, read as the reverse complement.
CTTATATACCCACCAAGCCAGCGCACGACATGTGACATACTTCATGGGCTATGCGCTCCAGATGTTAAATGTAGGAAATGGTCATAATAATGTGACTTGACCGTGTAGAAAAGGCATGGAGATAGAGTGGAGATGTGTTGTAGCTATTTGGAATACATACAGGTGACCAGATGACGGGATGACGGCTGTCACTATGACCGTCAGCAAGGCAGCAGGTTACCTCGCGGGCTCGTTGCACTCGCCACGCTTTAGGCCCGGTCTACAGGTTATATTCCCACTCGGGGGTGGCGTGGACCCACCCCACGAGTGGGAATACGGGGCTGCGGTCAGCATTCTGGCTCCGGTATTGCGAATTTTGGGATCCGATAGACGGTATATTAACCACATCCCACTACAGTATTTGGATGCAATATAATACCATAAGGAAATACTTAAGAGAGAATATACTGTAGTCTAGGGTTATTCAGGTTTGTTAGCAAACCAAAAAAGTTAGCAATTGGGCCAAACCATGTAGCACTGCAGGTGGGGCAGATATAACATGTGCAGAGAGATTTAGATTTGGGTGGGTTATATTGTTTCTGTGCAGGGTAAATACTGGCTGCTTAATTTCTGCCCTGCGATTTAGATTTCAGTTTGCACACACCCAACCCAAATCTAACTCTCTCTGCACATGTTACATCTGCCCCACCTGTAGTGCAACATGGTTTCTCTATCGTCCTAAGTGGATGCTGGGGTTCCTGAAAGGACCATGGGGAATAGCGGCTCCGCAGGAGACAGGGCACAAAAAAGTAAAGCTTTTACCAGATCAGGTGGTGTGCACTGGCTCCTCCCCCTATGACCCTCCTCCAGACTCCAGTTAGATTTTGTGCCCGAACGAGAAGGGTGCAATCTAGGTGGCTCTCCTAAAGAGCTGCTTAGAGAAAGTTTAGCTTAGGTTTTTTACTTTACAGTGAGTCCTGCTGGCAACAGGATCACTGCAACGAGGGACTTAGGGGAGAAGTAGTGAACTCACCTGCGTGCAGAGTGGATTTGCTGCTTGGCTACTGGACACTAGCTCCAGAGGGACGATCACAGGTACAGCCTGGATGGTCACCGGAGCCGCGCCGCCGGCCCCCTTGCAGACGCTGAAGAGAGAAGAGGTCCAAAATCGGCGGCTGAAGACTCCTGAGTCTTCATAAAGGTAGCGCACAGCACTGCAGCTGTGCGCCATTTTCCTCTCAGCACACTTCACACAACAGTCACTGAGGGTGCAGAGCGCTGGGGGGGGCGCTCTGAGAGGCAAATAAAAACCTTATTAGAGGCAAAAAATACCTCACATATAGCCCACAGAGGCTATATGGAGATATTTAACCCCTGCCTAACTTCAAAAATAGCGGGAGACGAGCCCGCCGAAAAAGGGGCGGGGCCTATCTCCTCAGCACACAGCGCCATTTTCTCTCACAGAAAAGCTGGAGAGAAGGCTCCCAGGCTCTCCCCTGCACTGCACTACAGAAACAGGGTTAAAACAGAGAGGGGGGGCACTGATTTTGGCGATATTGTATATATATAAAAGATGCTATAAGGGAGAAACACTTATATAAGGTTGTCCCTATATAATTATAGCGTTTTTGGTGTGTGCTGGCAGACTCTCCCTCTGTCTCCCCAAAGGGCTAGTGGGTCCTGTCCTCTGTCAGAGCATTCCCGGTGTGTGTGCTGTGTGTCGGTACGTGTGTGTCGACATGTATGAGGACGATGTTGGTGAGGAGGCGGAGAAATTGCCTGTAATGGTGATGTCACTCTCTAGGGAGTCGACACCGGAATGGATGGCTTATTTAGAGAATTACGTGAGAATGTCAACACGCTGCAAGGTCGGTTGACGACATGAGACGGCCGACAATCTATTAGGACCGGTCCAGGCGTCTCAGAAACACCGTCAGGGGTTTTAAAAACGCCCATTTACCTCAGTCGGTCGACACAGACACAGACACGGACACTGAATACAGTGTCGACGGTGAATAAACAAACGTATTTCTCATTAGGGCCACACGTTAAGGGCAATGAAGGAGGTGTTACGTGTTTCTGATACTACAAGTACCACAAGAAAGGGTATTATGTGGGAGTGAAAAAACTACCTGTAGTTTTTCCTGAATCAGATAAAATAAAATGAAGTGTGTGATGATGCGTAGGGTTACCCCGATAGCAAATATTGGCGTTATACCCTTTCCCGCCAGAAATTAGGGTACGTTGGGAAACACCCCTTAGGGTGATAAGGCGCTCACACGCTTATCAAGTGGCGTTACCGTCTCCAGATACGGCCGCCCTCAAGGAGCCAGCTGATAGGAAGCTGGAAAAATATCCTAAAAAGTATATACACACATACGGTGGTTATACTGCGACCAGCGATCGCCATCAGCCTGGAGATGCAGTGCTGGGTTGGCTTGGTCGGATTCCCTGACTGAAAATATTTTATTCATGTAGAGCATTTAATAGGATGCATTCTATATATATGTATGTGAGATGCACAGAGGGATATTTGCTCTCTGGCATCAAGATAAGTGCGTTGTCCATATCTCCCAGAAGATGTCAGGGACACGACAGTGGTCAGGTGATACAGATCCCATACGGCAGATGGAAGTATTGCTGTATAAAGGGAAGGAGTTATTTGGGGGTCGGTCCATCGGACCTGGGGACCACAGCAACAGCTGGGAAATCCAACCTTTTTTACCCCAAGTTACATCTCAGCTAAAAAAGACACCGTCTTTTCAGCCTCAATCTTTCCTTTCCCATGAGGGCATGCAGGCAAAAGGCCAGTCATATCTGCCCAGACATAGAGGTAAGGGAAGTAGACTGCAGCAGGCAGCCCTTTCCCAGGAAAAGAAGCCCTCCACCGCGTCTGCCAAGTCCTCAGCATGACGCTGGGGCCGTGCAAGCGGACTCAAGGTGGGGGGGTAGTCTCAAGAGTCTCAGGGCGCAGTGGGATCACTCGCAAGTTGACCCCTAGATCGTACGAGTATTATCCCAGGGGTAAAGATTGGAGAGTCGAGACATCTTCTCCTCGCAGGTTCCTGAAGTCTGCTTTACCAACGGCTCCCTCCGACAGGGAGGCAGCATTGGAAACAATTCACAAGCTGTATATCCAGCAGGTGATAATCAAAGTACCCCTCCTACGACAAGGAAAAGGGTATTATTTTTCCACACTATATTGTGGTACTGAAGCCAGACGGCTTGGTGACACATAGTCTAAATCTAAAATGTTTTGAACACTTACATAAAAGGTTCAAATCGAGATAAAGTCACTCAGAGCAGTGATAGCGAACCGGAAAAAAGGGGACTATATGGTGTCCCTGGACATCAAGGATTACCTCCATGTCCAAATTTTGTCCTTCTCATCAAGGGTACCTCTGGTTCGTGGTACAGAACTGTCAATATCAGTTTCAGACGATGCCGTTTGAATTATCCACGGCACCCCGGGCCTTTTTACCAAGGTAATGGCCGAAAAGATGTTTCTTCAAAAAAAAAAAGGCATCTAAATTATCCCTTACTTGCACGACCTAAAAAGGGCAAGTTCCAGAGAACAGTTGGAGGTCGGAAGAGCACTATCTAAAGTAGTTCTTCGACGGCACGACTGGATTCTAAATATTCCAAGAATCGCAGCTGTTTTCCGACGATACGTCTGCTGTTCCTAGGGATGATTCTGGACACGGTTCAGAAAAAGGTTTTTCTTCCCGAGGAAAAAGCCAAGGAGTTATCCGACCTGTCAGGAACCTCCTAAAACCAGGAAAGGTGTCTGTACATCAATGCACAAGAGTCCTGGGAAAAATGGTGGCTTTTTACGAAGCAATTCCATTCGGCAGATTCCATGCAAGAATTTTCCAAAGGGATCTGTTGGACAAATGGTCAGGGTCGCATCCTCAGATGCACCTGCGAATAACCCTGTCGCCAAGGACAAGGGTATATCTTCTGTGGTGGTTGCAAAAGGCTCATCTATTGGAGGGCCGCAGATTCGGCATACAGGATTTGATCCTGGTGACCACGGACGCCAGCCTGAGAGGTTGGGGAGCAGTCACACAAGGAAGAAACTTCCAGGGGGTATGGACGAACCTGGAAAAGTCTCTTCACATAAACATTCTGGTACTAAGAGCAATCTAAAATGCTCTAAGCCAGGCGGAACCACTCCTGCAAGGAAAACCGGTGTTGATTCAGTCGGACAACATCACGGCGGTCGCCCATGTAAACAGACAGGGCGGCACAAGAAGCAGGAGTGCAATGGCAGAAGCTGCCAACATTCTTCGCTGGGCGGAGAATCACGTAATAGCACTGTCAGCAGTGTTCTTCCCGGGCGTGGACAACTGGGAAGCAGACTTCCTCAGCAGACACGATATTCACCCGGGAGAGGGGGGTCTTCATCCAGAAGTCTTCCACATGCTAATAAACTGTTGGGAAAGACCAATGGTAGACATGATGGCGTCTCGCCTCAAGGACAAGTATTGCGCCAGGTCAAGAGATCCACAGGCAATAGCTGTGGACGCACTGGTAACACCTTGGGTGTACAAATCAGTATATGTGTTTCCTCCTCTGCCTCTCATACCAAAGGTATTGAAGATTATACGGTGAGGAGGAGTAAGAACAATACTAGTGGCTCCGGATTAGCCAAGAAGGACTTGGTACCCGGAACTTCAAGAGTTGGTCACGGACGACCCGTGCCCTCTACTTCTGAGAAGGGACCTGCTACAACAGGGTCCCTGTCTCTTTCAAGACTTACCGCGGCTGCGTTTGACGGCATGGCGGTTGAACGCCAGATCCTAAAAGGGAAAGGCATTCCAGAAGAAGTCATTCCTACCTTGATTAAGGCAAGGAAGGAAGTCACCGCGAAACATTATCACCGCATTTGGCGAAAATATGTCGCGTGGTGCGAGGATCGGAGTGTTCCGACGGAGGAATTTCAACTGGGTCGTTTCCTACATTTCCTACAATCAGGATTGTCTATGGGTCTCAAATTGAGATCTATTAAGGTTCAAATTTCGGCCCTGTCAATATTCTTCCAAAAAGAATTGGCCTCAGTTCCTGAGGTACAGACTTTTGTTAAAGGAGTACTGCATATACAGCCTCCTGTGGTGCCTCCGGTGGCACCGTGGGATCTAAATGTCGTTTTAGATTTCCTCAAATCCCATTGGTTTGAACCATTGAAAAAGGTGGATTTTAAATATCTCACATGGAAAGTGACTATGTTACTGGCCCTGGCTTCCGCCAGGAGAGTATCTGAATTGGCGGCTTTATCTTATAAAAGCCCTTATCTAATCTTCCATTCGGATAGGGCAGAACTGAGGACTCGTCCGCATTTTCTCCCTAAGGTGGTATCAGCGTTTCACCTGAACCAACCTATTGTGGTGCCTGCGGCCACTGGCGACTTGGAGGACTCCAAGTTGTTGGACGTTGTCAGAGCCTTAAAAATATACATTTCAAGCACGGCTGAAGTCAGAAAATCTGACTCGCTGTTGATACTATATGCACCCAACAAGTTGGGTGCCCCTGCTTCTAAGCAGACGATTGCTCGTTGGATTTGTAACACAATTCAACTTGCTCATTCTGTGGCAGGCCTGCCACAGCCTAAATCTGTTAAGGCCCATTCCACAAGGAAGGTGGGCTCATCTTGGGCGGCTGCCCGAGGGGTCTCGGCATTACAATTCTGCCGAGCAGCTACGTGGTCGGGGGAAAACACGTTTGTAAAATTCTACAAATTTGATACCCTGGCAAAAGAGGACTTGGAATTCTCTCATTCGGTGCTGCAGAGTCATCCGCACTCTCCCGCCCGTTTGGGAGCTTTGGTATAATCCCCATGGTCCTTTCAGGAACCCCAGCATCCACTTAGGACGATAGAGAAAATAAGAATTTACTTACCGATAATTCTATTTCTCGGAGTCCGTAGTGGATGCTGGGCGCCCATCCCAAGTGCGGATTATCTGCAATACTGTACATAGTTATTGTTAACAAATTCGGGTTATATTGTTAAGGAGCCATCTTTAAGAGGCTCTTTCTGTTATCATACTGTTAACTGGGTTTAGATCACAAGTTGTACGGTGTGATTGGTGTGGCTGGTATGAGTCTTACCCGGGATTCAAATTGCCTCCCTTATTGTGTACGCTCGTCCGGGCACAGTACCTAACTGGAGTCTGGAGGAGGGTCATAGGGGGAGGAGCCAGTGCACACCACCTGATCTGGTAAAAGCTTTACTTTTTTGTGCCCTGTCTCCTGCGGAGCCGCTATTCCCCATGGTCCTTTCAGGAACCCCAGCATCCACTACGGACTCCGAGAAATAGAATTATCGGTAAGTAAATTCTTATTTTTGCCCAACTGCTAACTTTATCAATGAATGCATAAGTCACATTTACCAGGTAAAATATAATGACACTAGATACAAATACAAAATAAAAGTACAAATTAAAGTCAACTAAATACAGACATTGGTTGTTTTCCTTTTGAAGACTGAAATGGGAATCTTGTTTTATGCTGCAGATAATTAACTAATGAGAACAGACAGTATTACAATATAGCAGCTAGACTAATGACTTTATTAAGAATTGTGTCTTGACCCCAATCAAAACCTAGTACAGGTTGAGTATCCCATATCTAAATATCCGAAATACGGAATATTCCGAAATACAGACTTTTTTGAACGAGAGTGAGATAGTGAAACCTTTGTTTTTTGATGTCTCAGTGTACACAAACTTTGTTTAATACACACAGTTATTAAAAATATTGTATTAAATGACCTTCAGGCTGTGTGTATAAGGTGTATATGAAACATACATGAATTGTGTGAATGTAGACACACTTTGTTTAATGCACAAAGTTATAAAAAATATTGGCTAAAATAACCTTCAGGCTGTGTGTATAAAGGGGGTCATTCCGAGTTGTTCGCTCGCAAGTGAATTTTAGCAGATTTGCTCATGCTAAGCCGCCGCCTACTGGGAGTGAATCTTAGCATCTTAAAATTGCGAACGATGTATTCGCAATATTGCGATTACACACCTCGTAGCAGTTTCTGAGTTGCTTCAGACTTACTCGGCATCTGCGATCATTTCACTGCTTGTCGTTCCTGGTTTGACGTCACAAACACACCCAGCGTTCGCCCAGACACTCCCCCGTTTCTCCAGCAACTCCTGCGTTTTTTCGGGAAACGGTAGCGTTTTTTCCCACACGCCCATAAAACGGCCTGTTTCCACCCAGTAACACCCATTTCCTGTCAATCACATTACGATCGCCAGAACGATGAAAATGCCGTGAGTAAAATTCCTAAGTGCATAGCAAATTTACTTGGCGCAGTCGCAGTGCGGACATTGCGCATGCGCATTAAGCGGAAAATCGCTGCGATGCGAAGATTTTTACCGAGCGAACAACTCGGAATGACCCCCAAGGTGTATATGTAACATAAATGCATTCTGTGCTTAGATTTAGGTCCCATCACCATGATATCTCATTATGGTATGCAATTATTCCAAAATACGGAAAAATCCCATATCCAAAATACCTCTGGTCCCAAGCATTTTGGATAATGGATACTCAACCTGTAATTAATTACATAACTACATTGATCATTAGTACATATACTGTATTTGTGTAATCACTCCAGCACATGTACAGACGCGTCCTCATTCATCTTTGCAGTAGTTGCGCCAAACAGCCCCTTTTGGCGCGCCAGGTCACATGAGAATGTTCTAGCTTTGGGCATTTTTTTGCCGAATTAATCGTAATGCAGTGCGATTCGGACGCACGAGGACACTGTGCTTATTGATGTGATATATGACACTTGTACAGTATATTGGGGGTAATTCTGAGTTGATTGCAGCAGCGATTTTGTTAGCAGTTGGACAAAACCATTTGCACTGCAGGTGGGACAAATATAACATGTGCAGAGAGAGTTAGATTTGGGTGGGTTATTTTGTTTCTGTGCAAGGTAAATACTGGCTGCTTTATTTTTACACTGCAATTTAGATTTCAGTTTGAACACACCCCACCCAAATCTAACTCTCTCTGCACATGTTATATCTGCCCCACCTGCAGTGCAAATGGTTTTGCCCAACTGCTAACAAATTTGCTGCTGCGATCAACTCGGAATTACCCCCATTGTGTGTGACTGAGGGGTATATTTACTAAGGTGGGAGGTTTTTTAGAACTGGTGATGTTGCTCATTGCAACCAATCAGATTCTACTTAACATTTATCTAGCTGCTTCTAGAAGATAATAGATACAATCTGATTGGTTGCTATGGGCAACATGACCATTTCTAAAAAAAAACTCCCACCTTAGTAAATTTACCCCTGAGTCTCTGAGACTGTACAACGATGAACCAGCTTTTTCCTAATACAAGTTTCTTTCTTATTATTACCAGTTATTTATATAGCACACACACAGAAAATTTGCCCATTCACATCAGTCCCTGCCCCAGTGGAGCTTACAATCTATATTCCCTACCACATACTAGGGTTAATTATTTCTTTTTTTAGTTGGGCGCCAATTAACCTACCAGTACATTTTTGGATTGTGGGAGGAAACCCACGCAGGTACTGGGAGAATATATAAACTCCACACAGGTAGCGCAGTAGTGAGAATCGAACCCATAATCTCAGTGCTGTGAGGCAGTAATGCTAACCATTACACCATCCGTACTGCTCCATGGGGGTAATTCTGAGTTGATCGCAGCAGCAAGTTTGTTAGCAATTGGGCAAAACCATGTGCACTGCAGGGGAGGCAGATATAACATGTGCAGAGAGAGTTAAGGGCCCTACACACTGGCCGATTTTTTGAAAGATATGAACGATCTCGTTCATAAATGAACGAGAACTCGTTCATATCTTTCAGTGTGGAGACTCCTGCGATGAACGATGCGCGGCCCCGCGCTCGTTCATCGCCGGTCTCCCGTCGGCTGTGCATGCAGGCCAATATGGACGATCTCGTCCATATTTGCCTGCACTTCAATGCAGCCGCGTGACGGGGGGAGTGAAGAAACTTCACTCCCCCCGTCACTGCCCCCCCGCCGCCGGGTCGCTCGTCGGCCGTATCCGCCGTCGGGCAGCTCGGCAGCGGGTCAGCCAGTGAGTAGGGCCCTTTAGATTCGGGTGGGTTATTTTGTTTCTGTGCAGGGTAAATACTGGCTGCTTTATTTTTACACTGCAAATTAGATTGCAGATTGAACACACCCCACCCAAATCTAACTCTCTCTGCACATGTTACATCTGCCCCCCTGCAGTGCACTGCTAACTAATTTGCTGCTGCGATCAACTCTGAATTAGGCCCCTTGTGCGGATGGTAAGAACTGGTTCATCCCTGCTGGTTGCTGTAAATCAGGATTAAAAAATAACTTGTAGCTATTCATTGTTTCACAGGTGTCGGTCAAAGGGAAAGTCTTGCACGCTAACTGCTCACTGTATGAGGGTAAGTGGAGTTGTACAGTAAGTTCCAGTCACTTTGCACTGTGAAAATGAGGCTTACAGGGAAAATGTGCAATTTACGAAAGGTTTATTGGTCACCTACCCAGTTGGTTCTTTGAAAGAGCAGATAAGAATACTTACTATTTAACTTATATTATTCCTGCGTAATGGATCTGGTTATTAGGAACACACCTTCCAATATCACCTATTTCACCGGGTGCAGCAATTTTTTTGTCCCATTTAATGTTTTGCTTGTCAGGTGAGGTTACTTCAAATGGAAGTTGGAAAAGCAGAAGAAGATTATTGCCTAGCCCTAAAATAGTGGAAGTTGCTAAGGAGTGCTTAGACAGGGATGTATTGAAAACCTACACTGCATAAGAAGAGCATAATTTGTTTTTCCAAATTCAGAATGATTTATTGCAGAACATGGAACAGTAATAATATATATATATATATATATATATATATATATATATATATTATTTTTTTTAAATTGCAACTATCATAATGTAGATAATATCTAATATTTTATATAGATTTATACAAAAAACTGTGAATATTTTTAATATGCTCATTATTTATAAATTATAATATATATATATATATATTACCCTATGCTATAATCTCCTATGCTCAACAAATACAGTCAGCCTACAGTATGTTTAGGTTTAAGGGGCCAAAGATAAGAAGCTATGTATTATATTATAGCAATTTCTGATTTTTAGCTTTCATTTTTAAGACTAGAGGGGGATTTTATATAATTGTCTCTATCCCTGTTGTGCACTCAAACAGCAGATCTCTGTCTTACATCACAGGGACCCGACAGAAGAGTAAGGAAGAGGCCATTGTACATGTCTCACATCACAAAAGTACCATTTCTCTCTGCCTAGTTCAGGAGAACGGCTGCACAATTTTGTACAACACAACGCATCAGGTAGGTACCGCATCTGACAGCCGCAACACCATTGACTTTGCTCATATGCCCAAATGCTACAGCGCCCCTAGCGGCCACATTCTTCAGAAGCATAAAAGCATTTTCAATTAGACAGCAAAAAACAAAGGATGTGGATTATTAAACAGTTAAAAGGTAGACATTCAATAGGTAGACACCATAGAGTAGACAGCCAAAAGATCGACAGGATCAAATGGTCAACAGGGTCAGTCGACATTAGAAAGGTCGACACACACAAAAAAGTCTACTTTTTTATGGTGTTACTTTTTGTGTTTTTAAACATATTTCACCCAACTTTTTTTAAATGCATCCCCTCGGGGGCTCGCGGCTTCAGCCGTGGTGGCTCGCTCTACTTTGCTTTCCACTAGGTTACTAAAGGTAATAGTATGTGACATGGATAGTAAATGTAGCAAATATTGTAAAACCTTGAAAAAAAACTAAAAAAAATATGTGTCGTCCATATGTGTGTTGATATTTTGACCCTGTCGACATTTTGACTGTTGACCCTATGGTGTTGACCTATTGACTGTCAACCTTGTCTAACAGCCATACAAATATGGCTGCCTCCTTGGCGATTACCGTCTGGGGTGAGTCTGATGTGTGACTAGAGTTTGTCCACTGTCTGGGAAATAACTATGTCCTGATCAATTATAGGAGAAAGAACAGCTTAGACCAGAGCCTCTAGTTCCATTTTATCCTGTGGTAAAGGCAGGTTAGCTGGTTGGCTGCTTGTAGACTTGGAAGACATCGCTATAACCTGGGAGTGTGAGCAGGAACATTGGAAGGCATGGAAGAGGTTCAGGCTTCTCTAATGTGCGGCTGACTATAGTCACAAGTCAAATCTATTTTGCTGCCCATAATATATCAACGCGATGCAGAGATTATACAGAGAAGATAGGAAGATAAGGCTGGCGCAATCCAAAGAAACGTGAAAAGAATGAAGTAAAACTTAAGTGTTGTATCCATGCACGCCCTGGACTGACTCATCTGTCTTTATTATATTAACTGGTATTAACACAAAGATTAGATCAGTACAGTAGGGAGAGGCAAAAGGAAGGGCTGATGCTAGTGTGTTCGGTGCTCCCATGCAAACTGTACATTTGTGCAGTGTTAGGGAGGTAAGGGTACAGTAGTGTGTGCAGGGTTAGGAGGGTAAGGGTACAGTAGTGTGTGGAGGGTTAGGGGTGTAAGGGTTCAGTAGTGTGCAGGGTTAGGTGGGTAAGTGTACAGTAGTGTGTGTAGGGTTAGGAGGGTAAGGGTACAGTGGTGTGTGCAGGGTTAGTGGAGTAAGGGTACAGTAGTGTGTGGAGGGTTAGGGGTGTAAGGGTTCAGTAGTGTGCAGGGTTAGGTGGGTAAGTGTACAGTAGTGTGTGTAGGGTTAGGAGGGTAAGTGTACAGTAGTGTGTGCAGGGTTAGTGGAGTAAGGGTACAGTAGTGTGTGGAGGGTTAGTGGGGTAAGAGTACAGTAGTGTGTGGAGGGTTAGGGGGTTAATGGTCCAGTAGTGTGTGCTGGGTTACGGGGGTAAGGGTACAGCAGTGTGTGCAGGGTTCGGGGGGGGAGAGTAAGGGTACAGTAGTACGTACAGGGTTAAGTGGATAAGGGTACAGTAGTGTGTGCAGGGTTAGGGGGGTAAGGGTACAATAGTGTGCAGAGTTAGTGGGGTAAGGATACAGTAGTGTGTGGAGGGTTAGGGCGGTAAGGGTACAGTAGTGTGCAGGGTTAGTGGGGTAAGGGTACAGTAGTGTGTGCAGGGTTAGGAGGGTAAGGGTACAGTAGTGTGTGCAGGGTTAGGAGGGTAAGGGTACAGTAGTGTGTGGAGGGTTAGGGGTGTAAGGGTTCAGTAGTGTGCAGGGTTAGGTGGGTAAGTGTACAGTAGTGTGTGTGGGGTTAGGAGGGTAAGGGTACAGTGGTGTGTGTAGGGTTAGTGGAGTAAGGGTACAGTAGTGTGTGGAGGGTTAGTGGGGTAAGAGTACAGTAGTGTGTGGAGGGTTAGGGGGGTAATGGTCCAGTAGTGTGTGCTGGGTTACGGGGGTAAGGGTACAGCAGTGTGTGCAGGGTTCGGGGGGGGAGAGTAAGGGTACAGTAGTACGTACAGGGTTAAGTGGATAAGGGTACAGTAGTGTGTGCAGGGTTAGTGGGGTAAGGATACGTAGTGTGTGGAGGGTTAGAGCGGTAAGGGTACAGTAGTGTGCAGGGTTAGTTGGGTAAGGGTACAGTAGTGTGTGGAGGGTTACGGGGTAAGGGTACAGTAGTATGCAGGGTTATTGGGGTAAGGGTACAGTAGTGTGTGCAGGGTTGGGGGGGTAAAGGTACAGTAGTATGTACAGGGTTAAGTGGATAAGGGTACAGTAGTGTGTGCAGGGTTAGGGAGGTAAGGGTACAGTAGTGTGCAGGGTTGGTGGGGTAAGGGTACAGTAGTATGTGGAGGGTTAGGGGGTAAGGGTACAGTAGTGTGCAGGGTTAGTGGGGTAAGGGTACAGTAGTGTGTGCAGGGTTGGGGGGGAGTAAGGGTACAATAGTATGTACAGGGTTAAGTGGATAAGAGTACAGTAGTGTATGGAGGGTTAGGGGGTAAGGGTACAGTAGTGTGCAAGGTTAGTGGGGTAAGGGTACAGTAGTGTGCAGGGATAGGGGGGTTATGGTACATGTGTCTGTGCAGGGTTAGGGGGGTAAGGGTACAGAAGTGTGTGCCGGGTTAGGGGGATAAGGGTACAGTAGTGTGTGCAGGGTTATGGGGGTGTAAGTGTACAGTAATGTGTGCAGGGTTAGAGAGGTAAGGGTACAGTAGTGTGCAGGGTTGGGGGGGAGTAAGGGTACAATAGTATGTACAGGGTTAAGTGGATAAGGGTACAGTAGTGTATGGAGGGTTAGGGTACAGTAGTGTGCAGGGTTGGGGGTAAGAGTACAATAGTGTGTGCAGGGTTAGGGTGTAAGGGTACAGTAGTGTGTGCAGGGTTATGGGGGGGTAAGTGTACAGTAATGTGTGCAGGGTTAGAGAGGTAAGAGTACAGTAGTGTGCAGGGTTGGGGGTAAGAGTACAATAGTGTGTGCAGGGTTAGGGTGTAAGGGTACAGTAGTGTGCAGGGTTGGGGGTAAGAGTACAATAGTGTGTGCAGGGTTAGGGTGTAAGGGTACAGTAGTGTGTGCAGGGTTATGGGGGGGTAAGTGTACAGTAATGTGTGCAGGGTTAGAGAGGTAAGAGTACAGTAGTGTGCAGGGTTGGGGGTAAGAGTACAATAGTGTGTGCAGGGTTAGGGTGTAAGGGTACAGTAGTGTGCAGGGTTGGGGGTAAGAGTACAATAGTGTGTGCAGGGTTAGGGTGTAAGGGTACAGTAGTGTGCAGGGTTGGGGGTAAGAGTACAATAGTGTGTGCAGGGTTAGGGTGTAAGGGTACAGTAGTGTGCAGGGTTGGGGGTAAGAGTACAATAGTGTGTGCAGGGTTAGGGTGTAAGGGTACAGTAGTGTGTGCAGGGTTATGGGGGGGTAAGTGTACAGTAATGTGTGCAGGGTTAGAGAGGTAAGAGTACAGTAGTGTGCAGGGTTGGGGGTAAGAGTACAATAGTGTGTGCAGGGTTAGGGTGTAAGGGTACAGTAGTGTGCAGGGTTGGGGGTAAGAGTACAATAGTGTGTGCAGGGTTAGGGTGTAAGGGTACAGTAGTGTGCAGGGTTGGGGGTAAGAGTACAATAGTGTGTGCAGGGTTAGGGTGTAAGGGTACAGTAGTGTGTGCAGGGTTATGGGGGGGTAAGTGTACAGTAATGTGTGCAGGGTTAGAGAGGTAAGAGTACAGTAGTGTGCAGGGTTGGGGGTAAGAGTACAATAGTGTGTGCAGGGTTAGGGTGTAAGGGTACAGTAGTGTGCAGGGTTGGGGGTAAGAGTACAATAGTGTGTGCAGGGTTAGGGTGTAAGGGTACAGTAGTGTGCAGGGTTGGGGGTAAGAGTACAATAGTGTGTGCAGGGTTAGGGTGTAAGGGTACAGTAGTGTGTGCAGGGTTATGGGGGGGTAAGTACAGTAATGTGTGCAGGGTTAGAGAGGTAAGAGTACAGTAGTGTGCAGGGTTGGGGGTAAGAGTACAATAGTGTGTGCAGGGTTAGGGTGTAAGGGTACAGTAGTGTGCAGGGTTGGGGGTAAGAGTACAATAGTGTGTGCAGGGTTAGGGTGTAAGGGTACAGTAGTGTGCAGGGTTGGGGTTAAGAGTACAATAGTGTGTGCAGGGTTAGGGTGTAAGGGTACAGTAGTGTGCAGGGTTGGGGGTAAGAGCACAATAGTGTGTGCAGGGTTAGGGTGTAAGGGTACAGTAGTGTGCAGTGTTGGGGGTAAGAGTACAATAGTGTGTGCAGGGTTAGGGTGTAAGGGTACAGTAGTGTGCAGGGTTGGGGGTAAGAGTACAATAGTGTGTGCAGGGTTAGGGTGTAAGGGTACAGTAGTGTGCAGGGTTGGGGGTAAGAGTACAATAGTGTGTGCAGGATTAGGGTGTAAGTGTACAGTAGTGTTTGAATACTGTAGAAGAAAAAAAAATGTATAAAGGGAAAAAGTGACACACCAAATAACTTTATTGAATAAAAAATAATAATAAATAAATACATTTAAAAATACAGCATAATTGTGTGCCCTGCTGAGGATTTAACCAGAGGGAGCCCGTATTGTAAGCTACTCATTGTATCCACTAGGGCACAGCCGTCTGTGACAGGAGTAGGCACCAGTGGTGTGTATGTGATGTGACCTGTGTGTGGAGTGCAGTATCTTCCAAGGCCTGTGTACTACAGTATACAGCGTAATGTGAATGGCAGCACAACAATGGAGACCATCTGGAAGTCATGTTAATGAGATAAGAACCGAGTGGTACATGTTTTTGTACATGTCATCAATTTTATAGGAACGAAACCTGGAATGTTGAGATAATAAATCTGTTTATGCGAAGAAAATCCAAAACTTAGTACACTATGTAACGAAAAATGAATAGCGTGAACAGGGCGGCAGCGTGACATTGTATTTTGTAGACGAGAATTATTTTTTATAAAGGGAAGTGAATAATGGTTCTTTACTGTCACAATAAATGTCAGCCAATCAGCAGGCGGCTCTAGGAAGGGTCTTTTGGCTATTTGAGGCATGCGCTGTACAGTTTAAGAAAAGCAACATCTGGTGGACAGAAAGTAGTATTGGACGTTACAATTATAACGTGACGTTACATTTATAACGCAACTTATAATGGGACTTATAACGCAAGGAGCTGGCGCGAGTTGCATGGCGTCCGCTACACGGTACGCAGCAACGATGTATGAGGACACGTCTGTGTGTATATATATATATATATATATATATAATGAGGGGTCCAGCTAACTGTGTGTGTATATATATATATATATATATATATATATATATAATATACAGTGAATCCGGAAAGTATTCACAGTGCTTCACTTTTTCCACATTTTGTTATGTCACAGCCTTATTCCAAAATGGGATAAATAATTTTTTCTCTCAAAATTCTACACACCCCCATAATAACAATGTGAAGAAAGTTTTTTGGAGATTTTTGCAAATTTGTTAAAAATTAAAAACTAAGAAATCACATGTACATAAGTATTCACAGCCTTGCCATGAAGCTCAAAATTGAGCTCAGGTGCATCCTGTTTCCACTGATCATCCTTGAGATGCTCCTACAGCTTAATTGGAGTCCACCTGTGGTACATTCAGTTGATTGGACATGATTTGGAAAGGCGCACACCTGTCTATATAAGGTCCCACACTTCACAATGGATGTCTGTGCACAAACCAAGCATGGAACTGTCTGTAGACCTCTGAGATAGGATTTTCTTGAGGCACAAATCTGGGGAAGGGTACAGAAAAATATCTGCTGCTTTGAAGGTCCCAATGAGCACAGTGGCCTCCATCATCCGTAATTGGAAGATGTTCGGAGCCACCAGGACTCTTTCTAAAGCTGGTCGGCCGTCTAAACTGAGCGATCGGGGGAGAAGGGCCCTAGTCAGGGAGGTGACCAAGAACCCGATGGTCACCCTGTCAGAGCTACAGCATTCCTCTATGGAGAGAGAAGAACCTTCCAAAAGGACAACCATCTCTGCAGCAATCCACCAATTAGGCCTGTATGGTAGAGTGGCCAGACGGAAGCCTCGCCTTAGTAAAAAAAAAACACATGGCAGCCCGCCTGGAGTTTGCCAAAATGCACCTGAAGGACTCCCAGACCATGAGAAACAAAATTCTCTGGTCTGATGAGACAAAGATTGAACTCTTTGGCGTGAATGCCAGGCGTCATGTTTGGAGGAAACCAGGCACCACTCATCACCAGACCAATCCCCTCCCTACAGTGAAGCATGGTGGTGGCAGCATCATGCTGTGGGCATGTTTTTCAGTGGCAGGAACTGGGAAACTGGACAGGATAGAGGGAAAGATGAATGCAGCAATGTAAAGAGACATCCTGGATGAAAACCTGCTCTAGAGCGCTCTTGACCTCAGACTGGGGCGATGGTTCATCTTTCAGCGGGACAACGACCCTAAGCACACAGCCAAGATATAAAAGGAGTGGCTTCAGGACAACTCTGTGAATGTCCTTGAGTGGCCCAGCCAGAACCCAGACTTGAATCCGAGTTAACATCTCTGGAGAGATCTGAAAATGGCTGTGTACCGACGCTTCCCACCCAAACTGATGGAGCTTGAGAGGTGCTGCAAAGAGGAATGGGTGAAAATGCCCAAAGATAGGTGTGCCAAGCTTGTGGCATCATATTCAAAAAGACTTGAGGCTGTAATTGCTGCCAAAGGTGCATCAACAAAGTATTGAGCAAAGGCTGTGAATACTTATGTACATGTGATTTCTTTAGTTTTTTTAATTTTTTATAAATTTGCAGAAATCTCAAAAAAACTTTTTTCACATTGTCACTATGAGGGAAAAAATGAATTTATTCCACTGTGTATAAAATAAATAAATAAAGCTGTAACATAACAAAATGTAGAAAAAGTGAAGCGCTGTGAATACTTTCCGGATGCACTGTGTGTATATATATATATATATATATATATATATATATATAAAAAAAACTGTCAATTGGACCGACACTCCCACAATAGCAAACAGCTGCCAGGGTGCCCTCTGAGATAAATTCAGTAACGTAAGCGTAGTAAATAAACAGTGGCACTCAGGGTCTCTTCAGTGATCGAACAATGTATTGAAAAATCACTGCACTGCATTACTGTATATATATATATATATATATATATATATATGAAATTATGAAATTTTATTAAACACTTGCTGGTTTGATTCACCTCAATTCTTAAGCCTTCGAGAGCCGCCTTTTTTCCTGGACATATTGGGACAGCAAATACCCCTAAGGAGGGCACCGGAGCCAGTATCCAGATGGGAGAGGTGAGTGCCGGACTGCATTGAGGACTGTATATATATATATATATATATATATATATACAGATACAGTTAGCTGACACCCTCATTATGTAATATATCAGCCGCGATATATATATATTTCAATAACAATTAGACCATAATGTGAAACGGTTTCAGGTTCATTACCCATCGTCAGGCAACATAAATATGAAAGAAAGACCAAAGAAGCCAGTACCCATTTATATCATTACAAGATGTCAGCAACCTTGTATGATCACACACATCCATAATCTGAAACAGATAAAAAAAACAAGGGTTTAGTGCAATAGTGTGACCTACTGTTATAATAAATAAGCCCTATTTATTATTGTGACTATTATTTATTAAAATGGGTTTTATGCTGTTACCACGGAACAAAATATGTGCATAAACGCTGTATGTGGACACAGACCCTGACTATCTTCTCTCTGCCTCCAGATGAGAAGAGGCTCTGGATTCCTAGAGAAGATGATAGTGGAGGACGTTATGTCTGAGAAGTGTAGGAAGGTAAGCTGGGGGCTTTCAACATAGGTGTTAACATGCTCCGTCTGCATAAAGGGATATTACAATCATACAGTACTTGTATACAGCAGATCCCAGAGCGGGGAAATGTCATCACAGCCCTACACCTGCTGCGTAGTGGAACTTCTCAGTTCATCATTCAGCAAGGGCAGGACATATTTTTTTGTTACTTTGTTCTAAATATTGAACAAACTTAGTGCTCAGTAAGGATGGGTACACACCGGACAGAAATGTCAGTGGACCCGCCGTTGTGCTGACAGAGCGGCCGATCCAGGTAAGTATACACACTTACTGATTGGCCACTTGATGTGTCGGCTCTCTCATCCAGCTTTCAGTTCAAATGCCCGCCCAGCTGTGATGTCGGTCCATGCGGCAAGTATATGGTCGGTAGGTGGACCACCCGTACACACAGCAAGATGCACCGATATGTCTTTAGATATAGCAGCCATCGGCTGTGCCGCACAGCCGGTGCGATGTAACTGTGAATGATGTTGTTTCCAGACATATGGGGGGTACACCCTTGCCGACGGGCTTGCAATATATCGGCCGTTCACTCAAATGGCCGATATACTGCCTATTGTGTACCCAACTTAGCTCATATAAATTACTGTTTTCAATAAATACGCAGTTGCTGTACTCAACCGTATACACTGTAGTCACTGGCCTGATGACCTCTGTAATTCATAAGCTTTAATATACAGTTAAACAATGAAAGCACAATTCCACATTTTGGGTTGGAAATTATACCAGCTAACCCTACTACCCACTCGCTACCAGCTGCCATAATGTTGTGGTTCCTTCCTCTAGATTCCCATCCTCTGCCACAATGTCTTAGCCGCTAGTTAAACTTCAGTAAATCATGCAAAGATTATTGTATACATAGCCCTGGCCACGGGACTGCAGGTCGTGTGCTGGGGATGGATATATATTGTTGTGAAAATATTCCTGAATTTTGGCAACACTCTTATTTGAAAAATGTAATCTTTAAACACCACAATTGATTCCGTTAAGATATATAATTAGTACATTTGATGCATTTATATTTTTTTAGATCTGGAAGTCTGGTCAAGATGGTTATGTCTACGTCTGCTCTCTGGATAAGTGTAAGTGCATTTGTAGTCAGATGTGCCAGGTCACTAATGCAGCACCATGCAGAAGCCTCCTGGCTTCGGAGAATGGCGCCCTCTGCAGGGTGGATTATTTGGCAGTGCTGCTGTAACTGAGGTTTAAATATCTTCCATAGCACTGATTAAATAGTGGGCAAATTATGATGGTAGATTCCTTTCACTTCCTGTTTGTAAAATATCAAATATCAAGAAACCAAATACTTTCCACTTTAGAAAACGTGTGAACACATAGGGCCAAAAGTAATAGCCCGGTGGGTTGTGGAGTTTTCCAGTATTTTGGCAATTTAGCTGCCGGATTTACAGACAATTGCCGCTTTAAATCTTGTGGTTAAATTGCCGAAATATTGGCCAATTCCGCACACCCGCAGGTTATCACATTTCCCCCATCATGACCTACTTGGATGCCACAGAATCATTTTCCTCCCCAACTGTCATTACTTAATTGACTCTTGGAACCACACATCCACCTGTTTATAATGTGTCTGGGTCACAGTTTTGCCGGTTCGTAATTGACCTTTCGGAACTTTTGAATAAAGCATGCTGCAACATAAAAAAAAAATGTGACTTTTTATATTATACAGTAAATGTCCCTTTCTGATCAGAAAGGAAAAACAACTGGTACACTGCAGGGGATAAGAGGTCGACCTTCCAACTACCCTATAACATGAAATAAAAATATCTATCACTTCTCAGGCAATTGCCCAGATTACTAGGCACCTCTTTAGTGCGTTGTATTGTTGGAATTGTATCTTCATGTAATAACTTCTTTCTCTTTCGTTTTTGCTGCCGGGCTCTTGACGCCACAATGTCTTGAAAGTCCCAGCTGAAAAAATAACAAACACCCTTACTTAGCATAGGACCCCGGCCAAGTATAACAGCTCTCTCAAGGACTTTCACACAATAAAAGGGGAAAAAAGTTGTTGCGACTTAATAATAATCTTTCGCCAAACATCCTATTTGTGTTGTCAGTACATTAGTTCCGCTTATTTGGGATCAAAGTAACATTGGTAAAACAGAAATGAGACATCAGAGCTTAGGAGCTGGGTGTGGAGCAGGCACTGGGGATGGTCTGGTTGAGCTTCCTCATCATTAACATACCACATACCTTAGGTGAGTGCAGTTTTGGGGCATGGTTGTGGCCTAACACAGGGCATGTTTACAGTATGTCTTCTCTGCTCTCCTGGGCCCTTACTGAGGCACGGGTCATTTGTACCTGCTCCCCTAGACCTCTCTGAGTATTGAACCATTGTGAATGTTTACGGGCTGGAGTTTATCCGCTGCCTTAAGCAATTGACTTAAAGTAAACTTTATATATTACCTTAGTTTTATGTGATAATTGCTGATGTTTTTACGTCAAGTGGCTGCAATTTGAACAAGTGCTGTTATGGTTAGTAACATGTAGAAAGCGACAGAGAGCCTTAGTGACTCTGAATACAGCGAGGCACAATTGTGGTTATGTGCATTATGAAAAGAACCTATATTATCACAAAGCGCAAGAGTTTATGGGGCTTGGTGGCGGCATTTACAGAGGAGATGATGTTTGCTGACAGCTGGAGTTGGGCATAGCCAATGTGATACAACTGGGCACTTTTACAGATCCGGGACCTGGTAAACTGCAGATGACACTAGGTGCTGCATGTTACCTAAGACATCAAAGGACTCATTGTCATTCTGAGCTGTCACCTCTACGTACCAGGAATACAAATGCATCCTGTTTGGCAGCCGTAAAGTTCTACAAAGTCCCTCACACATCTCCCTTTATCTGCTGTAAATACCATAGACACACATTGAAATTGGCCGCCTAAGAGTCTTAATGAACAAACATGACTTCTTTTCTCAGATATGAGATCGCGATGGAATTGGTCCCGGGTGCTGAGCCTGATAGCCATAGCCTGCGTGTTGCTGATTCTGCTCCTGAATAACCGGCATCTGAAAAGTGAGTTCTCTTTCGTGATTCCGCTTAGTGTTGCGGTGCCGCTGCCTTATACACCCGCAGGGCAAATGGTAAATCGTCCCATAAATGACAGTAAAACAGCATTATTTAATAGAATAAATAACTAATTCGCACGGAACCCACATGGGGCTATTGTGAGAGTTAAATTAAAAAAAAAAAATATTCACCACAACAACAAAAAAATTGATAATAAAATGCGCAGACCCGATGGAATAAGGATTTTTTTTCACCCATCAAATGCTGTGTTATGTTTGTTCCTTACAGTGTCGGACTGGGACATGAAGGGCCCGCCAGGGCAATGCAGTTATAGGGGCCCATATTTAGGGGTGTGGCCAGCCTACAAAGGGGGGTGTGGCCAGCTTCCACAGAGGCTTGAAATACACAATAGTTTAGTGCAGTGTAATGCAACATATCTACCATGTATAATACAAGTGCTTAGTCTGGAACCTGATCCCTAGAGAAAGGATTGGGCCCTCAGGCAGTGGGGCCTACCGGTGGTTTCCCTGGTACCCCTGTGGGCCAGTCCGACCCTGGTTCCTTATGTCAGAGTTGTCCGTCTCTCACAGGTGTATTGTTCTTGCTGTGGATAGGCCATGATTAGTGTCACCAGTCAGTATTAGCATATGTGACTACATGCATTTATGCTTCAGCATATAATATCCAGTGACATTCTGCTTTTACTGTAAAGATGGAAGGCCAAGTCATACCAAGCAGTCCTTACCAGTCTTTCCCAAGATTAGGGGGCCTCAGATTTAGACTTTAGGATTGCTTTGTGACTGGCACGGTGACTGACTCCTTCTATAACCAGTTCCACTATCAGTTTGCTTCAAAATAGCTTCAGATTGGAAAATCTTAATCTCTCATCAGATAACCTTGTCCCGTACTCTGGGATTTATTCATGATTGTAAGGAGTTGCACAAGGAAGCTGCTTTGCAATTCCGTGTGACTAAGATTCACATGCAGCAGGAGGTATCTGTAGGGGATGTAGTTGGAATCCCGGTGGTCGGAATCCCGGCGGTCAAAATACTGACGCTGAAATCCCGACCACCAGAATACCGGCAGCGCCACCACAGCTATTCCCATTCCTGGGTGTCCACGACACCCATGAAGTGGTAATAGAACATGTGGCGAGCAAAGTGAGCCGCCGAGCCCGCAAGGGGCTTCGTTCCACTCGGTCTCCCTGCCGGCATTCTGACAGTCGGGATTCCGGCGTCGGGATTTTGACCGCTGGGATTCCTTATCCAACCTGTCTGCAGGAGACTGACGCCTTCTGTATGCACTCGTGAGATCAGAGTGCTGATTCCCAAAAGTTATAGGCACCAGTCAGAAAAAGTCCTGCTTGCCCGTGGCAAGATCCGCTACTGAGCAAGACCTATTCTTATGCCTGTGCAGCCCCACAACCATTGGATTTGCACATAACCCATTGGGCTACGGGTTACTCAGAGTGTACGCAGAGATCCGGCTGATTTCGGTTGGACCTTTTGCAGAAACGATAGGGCTGCTGCAAATGCACACTGATAAAGATGACTGATATGGCTGTATAGGGGAGGTGATGTCACATAGATGTGGCCAACACTGAATACAGGTGGAGAGCCACATTCATTTTCCAAGCCACAGAGTGCAGCCACAGAAGCAGTTACTTTGCCCGTGACTGTACCAGACCCGCAGTGTTTTACTCACTATGGGGTCAATTCTATTCGGCAACTAAAGAATAGCGCCGGGAATTAGCTCCCGACGCTATTCAATTCAGCTAAAGTTAAGTCGGCGATGTCCCGTTCTCGCCGACTTAACAGTTAGTTTTGTCGGGAGAACGGGCATTCTCCGACTTAACTACCCGGCGCGAGGCTGATTCCCGACAGAATCAGCCTCGCGCCGGCCGCGAGGCAGCACTTTTGTCGGGTTTATTCTCTCATCCCCCGGGGATGAGAGAAGAATTCCCGACAATTGCCGGCAACTAGTAGCAGAATTGAATAGCGTCGGGAGCTAATTCCCGGCGCTATTCTTTAGTTGCCGAATAGAATTGACCCCAATGAGAGCAGTCTGTATTATAAAGTGTTATACATATAAAATGTGTTATTTTTATTGTTTCTTCCTCTACAGAATGGATAAAGTCAATGACTGAGGAAAAATCCCTTGGTAAGCACTAGTAAAAATGCAACATGTACAATTATTGTTAAGAATTGAACTCATAACTAAATGCTGTGAGACAGCAGTGCTAACCACTTTGCTACCCACACTGCCCAATAAATCATCACATTGCTTGTCTGTGATAAGAAATTCATGTAACAGTCTAGGACAGGGGTGGCCAACCAGCCCGAGACAAAGAGCCAAAAAAAATGTGTTATGTACGTCAAAGAGCCGACATCGAGCCAAAGGCGCACATGCAAAAATGGGGTGTGGCCTTGTGCCTTCTAAGCCACGCCCCTGGTATAAAATACATTGAAAAAGCCAGATCCAACATAAAATAATTGTAAAAGCCAGATCCACATAAAATATATTGAAAAATCCAGATTCACATAATACACTTCAGCTCCCCCATGTGTCACTCTAACCAGCACCCTCTTATCACTCCAACAAGCACCTTCTTGTCACTCCAGCCAGCACCCTCCTGTGTCACTTCAGCCAGCACCCTCATATGTCACTTCAGCCAGCACCCTCATGTCACTTCAGCCAGCACCCTCCTGTCACTTCAGCCAGCACCCTCCTGTCACTTCAGCCAGCACCCTCTTATCACTCCAACCAGCACCTTCTTGTCACTCCAGCCAGCACCCTCCTGTCACTTCAGCCAGCACCCTCCTGTCACTCTAACCAGCACCCTCTTATCACTCCAACCAGCACCTTCTTGTCACTCCAGCCAGCACCCTCCTGTCACTCCAGCCAGCACCCTCCTGTCACTTCAGCCAGCACCCTCCTGTCACTTCAGCCAGCACCCTCCTGTCACTCCAGCCAGCACCCTCCTGTCACTCCAGCCAGCACCCTCCTGTCACTTCAGCCAGCACCCTCCTGTCACTCCAGCCAGCACCCTCCTGTCACTCCAGCCAGCACCCTCCTGTCACTTCAGCCAGCACCCTCCTGTGTCACTTCAGCCAGCACCCTCATGTGTCACTTCAGCTTCCCCCAATTCATGCCACTGCAGCAGCCCCTTATGTGTCCTCTGTTTGCTGGTGGGTGTCTCATCTCTAGTATCTTTCTCCCTCAGTTCTAAAGATCCATACACACTGAGCGTTTTTGCCCAGCGTGTGTGAATAGCGATCATCGCTGGGCTGAAAAGCGCTCAGTGCATACACATTGAGCGATTTTCCCCGCTGCCCAGTGATGTCAGCGGGGGTGAGCGGCTTTCCATAGCAGAACGCTATGGAAAGCCGCTCACCCTGCCGTTCATCTACTGGTAATACCAGTAGATGAACGGCGGCCACCAGCGGTGAAGCGGGAGCGCACATCAGCGCTCATCGTTTGGCCATACACACTGGGCGTATTTGAGCTGAAAGCAGCTCAAAACACCAAAAGTAAGCTGCTTTCAGCTCAAAATCGCCCAGGGTGTATGGGCCTTAAGTCCCTGTGGTCCTGCTGCTTGTTTTTCTGGAGAGCAGTGGTTACCGGATCTGTTGTGGTCATGTGACTTTGTGTGTTAGGAGCCACATTTGAACAAGAAAAGAGCCGCATGTGGCTCACGAGCCACAAGTTGGCCACCGCTGGTCTAGGAGCTCGATGGCATGGTAAACATTATGGCCCAACCCACACGGCAAAATTAAAACGACATCATTGTAGGGTAGGGGGCACAGGGACAGATGTCAGGGATGACAGATGTAGTTCAAATAGTCCTGCCAGATCCCAAAAACGAACTCATATATCAGGCACATATAACGTGGACTCAGATGGTATTTAAGCCACTAGGAACTATTAATAACACTGATGCTTGCTGCAGTGCCCGGAAAGACATTTCTGATACACAGTTTAGCTACTGTATATAGATGTGTGAATTGCTATCACAGGGAGAGCGTGAAAGGAGACAGAGGTGTGTGTAAGGGGGGGGCGGTTTTGGTCATGACTGAAATACGTGAAGTTTTGGTCATGACTGCTGAATACATTTTAAAAGTGTATTTGACCAGGGTCTGAGTGTCCCAAGGTATTAAATCTTCACTTCCTGCTTGTATGGATATCCCATGTTAGGCTATTAGATATTATGGGGGAGATTCAAATGTAGAAAAGTCAGTTGGGAGTCTGTTTTTTCCTATCTAATAGACAGGAAAAAACAGACACCCAACCGACTTTTGAAACATTTGAGTCTCCCCCATTGAATGAGTATATCAGGTGATGAGTGATATGTCAGTGAGCAGAACCGGCCCTAACCAATATGATGCCCTAGGCAAGATTTTGGCTGGTGCATTTCGTATGCAGATACAGCCACAGTCACACACACAGAATATAGGCATGCTGCATATCATTTTAATCAGCAGAAGCTGCTTGTGTCGCTAGGCATTTGCCTAGTTTGCCTATGCCTAGGGCCGGCTCTGTCAGTGCGCACAGGGCTGCATGTGACAGGGGCAGTGACAAGATGTGAGGAGGGAAATGGAGGCAGCAGGAAGAGGGACTGAGAATTATATAGTGGAAGGAGCAGGGTACCCCGGCAGCACAGAGTATATCAGAAAAATTGTGGGACAGGGGCATTGATATGGTGAGAGTAGGGGAATGGAGGCAGCATGAAGCCACAGACTGAGAGTTATGTAGTGGGAGGAACAGGGTTCCCCGGCAGCACAGAGTATATAAGGATATGAGTGATGTGTCAGTGAAGACAAGGCTGCATGTGTAAGGAACAGTGACAGGATGTGAGGAAGGCAATGGAGGCAGCAGGAAGAGAAACTGAGTTATATAGTGGAAGGAGCAGGGTACCCCGGCAGCACAGACTATATCAGGAGATGAGTGATGTGTTAGTGAGGACAGGGCTGCATGTGACAGGGGCAGTGACAGGATGCGAGGAAGGCAATGGAGGCAGCAGGAAGAGAGACTGAGAGTTATATAGTGGAATGAGCAGGGTACCCCGGCAGCACAGACTATATCAGGAGATGAGTGATGTGTTAGTGAGGACAGGGCTGCATGTGACAAGATGTGAGGAGGGAAATGGAGGCAGCAGGAAGCCAGACACTTTTAGTTATATAGTGGAAGGAACAGGACAAATCTAAGGAGTAAGGAAGTAAACAACATATCTAACTTTTGGTAGTTTTTTTGTATTCAAGTCAATGGATGCCCATTTTCCCTGGCTTGTTAAAAAATGTATTCTGAATCTTATACAAACTGACTCCTGTATCCTACAACATAATTTTTCCTACACCTGAAGTAGGGATCCCCAACAGCACCCCACGTGTACTGATGTGAGGCTCCTGTTGATGTCAAACACTCTGTATTAAAGCTGTATCTTACTTGATGTTTTTGCAGGTGACATTTTTGGAGATCGAAGGGTGCTGATTCTCTACTCACCAGACAGCCCAGCCTACGTGGACCTAGTCCAGGCGTTTGCCTCCTCCCTGAGAGAGCTTAAGTTGGACGTGGTATTGGATCTGTGGCACCACGTCGAAATGAGTAAAATGAACCCTCTGCCGTGGTACCACCGGCAAAAATCTCTTGTTTCTGAGAAGAAAGGGTTAATAATCCTGCTGTTTTCCACAGGAGCCCAGGAGAGATATAGAGCCTGGGAGGAAGAGAAACGACATCAGGTTAACGATTGGGATCCCTATAGTTCATTTGGAGCTGTGCTGAATTGTGTACATTCTGACTTTGATGTTGGGGCTGCCAAAGGACTCTACGTGGTGGCCTACTTTGATGTCTTCAGCCAAAACGTTATCCCTCAGCCGTTTACGTCTGTCCCTGCTTATACACTGCCTTTATACCTTGTAAAATTATTACGTGAGCTTGCGGGGGACTCCGTAAAAAAGCTTGGCAGGAAACAAGTTAAGCGACTGTCTGCTGAAATCAGTGACAGACTGCAGACACCAATGAAGGTGTTCCAGCACTCCATGTTTAGGCAGACAGACATAAGTCAGACTAGCAGTGACACTTCAGAATCTGTGGCTTCTGATGGGACAGTGGCGGTGGAGTTACGACCCCTCATGAATATATGACTGGAAAGGCATTTGGACTGTGCTGTGTGCATTCACCAGACTGGAAGGCGCTGTAGCAGAGAACTCGAGGGCAAACCTTATGTCGAAGTGGGCAACAGTGTTTACTAATGATACCGAAGAAATTAACCTATGATTCGGAAATGGGCATTATGTGTCTTGAGTAATCAAGTACAGCACATTTAAACCTCCAGTCCTACAGAGACTTATTTTTGGTTTACTGTCATTTAAACAGCAAGTTTTGTATCTCTGTAATATGCAGCTGATCTTCGTGTTGGTCTTGGTCATTTTCCTAGGATGTCCTCCTATAGTTCAGTGTTCCCCTTGCACAATCGCCCCGTAGGAAGGCTATGGATATGGTTGCCATTGCAAAAAAAGTAGTGTCTTTTGGCTAGAAGTATTTGGTTTCTTCTCTCTGCCTCTTTTCATGAGGAGAGTGTTACCGAATCACTCAGTCAGAGTCAGTCAGACACCGAGTCCCTCAATGGTCACCTGATGGCAGATGAAGGAGGGGGGGGAGGGATTATACATAATGAGAAAAAAGGCATTCTGTCAATACATATTACAATATGATGTGACAGTGGTTGCCATGGTAATAACAGCTGGGAAACTGTAAACCATTAACAGCTGCTTGATGGAAAAAATGTAAAAAGTAATTTACAGTATGCTAAAAAAAATCAGACGACACATTGATGTAACTTACATTTATTAACGTGTACATTGTACACTTAACTTGCAGAGTTAGTTTAGAATTACATAAACATTTACCCTGTTTAAAAATAGAACTTCTTATTAGAATTTAATTGGTGTGGGGCTTCCTGTATTCCATAGATATCATCATGCTGCTTGTCTCAGTGACCTACTGGCCTTGCATACCAAAGATGGGTAACGTGATGGAGGATGAATGGATTGGTGGGAACTGACTTGAATATTTCTCCTAGCTTGGGAAGCTGGGCAGGCCAAAATGACTTTATTCATCAATAAAACTGTCGGGTTCAGCTGTTCAGTCGTCGTTCACCACTAGGACCTCTATGGTCACCCTCTTTTTCCGGCAGGCTTGGCCGCTGAGTGAAAGGCAGTAGGGATTACCAGATTCCAGCACACTGTAGTAAACTTCACACCTCTTGAATTCTCAGAGGTTCAAGAAAAGCAGAAATTCCATTGTACTAAGAGACACCAGCAACTTCAGATTTGCCACTTTGTCCATTTGTCACTTAAATAAGCACCTCCTTTCACTTCGCTCAAATTAAACGCACCTGTATTTGTAATCCCTAATGTAAAAGCTCCACTTGGCGGCTCTATCATATCATCCATGTGCCACTTATTCCTTTTACTGCATGGGAAGCAGATATACTGTAGGAACTCCTCTTGATGTGGAACTGTGGGCTAACTGGGGGCTTGACCTCTGGCATACCAGAGTTTCTTAGTGTTCAATAAGTGTATCTGTAAAATAAGCTCATGTGGCAGATTTTACTATCCTGCAGCTCCCCTTCACCCAAAGTAAAATCCGCTACACTGTGACTGTCAGTGACTTCCTATTGGAAGTCCTACCTGTCAGTCATAGACTCCACAGGCAGTCACATTGGGAGGTGTTTCCTCCTCTGGGACTACCAGACCGGGCAGCGATAAGCAGAGAGCTGGCTTCCTGTAGGAAGCCACTCCCTGCCTTTTGCGCAGCCCAATACGGCTTCTGTGGGCTGCAGCCGATGCAGTCCATAGAAGCTGGGGGTTTGCACAGCACAAGGGGCACAGGCATGCCTCTGATGGACCAGGCCATGCCACATTTGGGCATTTTTTTAAAGACAAATCCCAATTTTTATGGCACTGCAACAACTTTCTTCATCCCTTCCTACGCAGCCGCTCCTTATTTCCTCTCTTGATCGTTATATGTCTATTTCCCCTGCACACATGCAATACATGTTATACCATGTTGCCACGGACATGTCGCCCGTAGATTGTTGTAAGCTATCCTGTTAAGTAAATTGTACGTATGGTTACTTCATTGAAGGGTCTATGTACTAAGCCTTGGAGAGAAATAAAGTGCCAGCCAATCAGCTCCTATCTGTCATGTTACAGGCTGTGTTTGAAAGGTTTGGTACATTTCCCACTTAGCATTCTATGTACTAAGCCCTGGAGAGTGATAAAGTGAAGAGAGATAAAGTACCAGCCAATCAGCTCATAACTGTCATTTTTCAAATACAGCCTGTAAAATGGCAGTTAGGAGCTGATTGGTTGGTACTTTAACTCCATCCAAATAGACCCCTTAATTGCTTATATTTTATTCATAATGTCTTTTGCACAATTCATGTTTTCTCAGATCTGCATTTTACTATTTTATTTTGACTGCTGTTTCATACAAATTTAAAAGATATTTAAATGAGAGAAAAAGGGGGCGTTTACATAGAAAAGGGGCAGCCACATTGTGGGCTGAAGAAATACTCAATTACTAGTTTCTGAACATCTTTGAGGCATCAGGCATAACAAGCCTCATGCCTCAGTGATTTCACAAGTCTGTTATAATTGTATTTGCTTCTTGCTGATGAGTATTGATTCTGCCCACAAAATGGCCGCCCCACTGTATATTGATAAGGGCCACAGCTTAGGACTTATTTATGCGCTGATATTCAGCGCTATTCTCATTTATCTAGTTATGTCAGTTTCTGTGAAACGATCTGCATATTATTTGCTTGAATTTTCACACATCTGTGAATGGAATTACTATGACTACAAGTCTTTTTTGCGTTTCTTATGTGGCATGAATATAGTTAAACATGTTTGATTGTTATTCAAGGCTAACTGGGCATCTGTAACTCCATTTTGTGACACATGAAATTTGTAACTTAATTTGTTTGGATGATGAAGAATTAGAAAATATTTTAGATGTGTTTCAAAGCAAATGAAGGAAATAAAATATTTTTGTCTTATTTTTGTGGTCATGCATTGCCCAGAATTATTGAAATTGAGAGGAAAGGGATTTTTGGGTCTATGTTATTCACAGAGCCCAGATACTAAAACTGTTATTAATTACTGCAATGTTGTCTATATAATTATGCAGTGGGCAGTCCTGGCAGGTGTCTCTCCATAAGAGAGTGTCTTGTAAACCTGAGGTTCTAAATGACCTCTCTTAGTTATCAATGTGTGGAGAAATTGGATTTTCTATAGCAGCAAGTGAAAGCCAGGTATTTCATATTGTTTGGGCATAGAGTACTACGTACATCTACAATAGGGGTGGCCAACCAGTCAGTGGCAAAGAGCCAGAAAAGATCTGTAGTCAAGGCTATATCATGCGCGCGCCTGAGGCGTGCAAGCAAAATTGGGGGCGTGGCATAGTTGTCACAAAGCCACACACCATTTTTATGCGCACTCCTTTCGGTTTGACGTTTGTAGGAGTATGACTCTGTGTCATAACCACATTTCTCTGACGTCCTAGTGGATGCTGGGGACTCCGTAAGGACCATGGGGAATAGACAGGCTCCGCAGGAGACTGGGCACTCTAAAAGAAAGATTAGGTACCATCTGGTGTGCACTGGCTCCTCCCTCTATGCCCCTCCTCCAGACCTCAGTTAGAATCTGTGCCCGGCCAGAGCTGGATGCACCTGGTGGGCTCTCCTGAGCCTGCTAGTAAAGAAAGTAATGTTAGGTTTTTTATTTTCAGTGAGATCTGCTGGCAACAGACTCACTGCTACGTGGGACCGAGGGGAGAGAAGCAAACGTACCTGTTCACAGCTAGGTTGCGCTTCTTAGGCTACTGGACACCATTAGCTCCAGAGGGTTCGAACACAGGCAAAGGTCCTCGGTCGTCCGTTCCCGAAGCCGCGCCGCCGTCCCCCTTGCAGAGCCAGAAGATCAGAAGTTGGTGATGAAATCGGCGGCTGAAGACTCCTGTCTTCATTAAGGTAGCGCACAGCACCGCAGCTGTGCGCCATTGCTCCCACTGCACACCACACACTCCGGTCACTGTAGGGTGCAGGGCGCTGGGGGGGGGGGGGGGGCCCTGGGCAGCAATAAGAATACCTTTGGCATAAAAAAGACACATAATACAGTCTGTGACTGTATATGTGTAAACCCCCGCCATTTTTTAGTCAGAAACAGCGGGACAGAAGCCCGCCGCTGAGGGGGCGGGGCCTTCTTCCTCAGCACACCACGCCATTTCTCTTCACAGCTCCGCTGGAAGGACGCTCCCCAGGCTCTCCCCTGCAGTCTCCTGGCACTAAGAGGGTAAAAAGAGAGGGGGGGGCACATAAATTTAGGCAAAAGGTGTATTGATACAGCAGCTATTGGGAAAAATTCACTTCTGGTAGTGTGTATCCCTGTGTATATAGCGCTGTGGTGTGTGCTGGCATACTCTTTCTCTGTCTCCCCATAGACCTTGTGGGGTCCTGTCCTCAGTCAGAGCATTCCCTGTGTGTGTGCTGTGTGTCGGTACGGCTGTGTCGACATGTTTGATGAGGGTTACGTGGAGGCGGAGCAAGTGCAGATAAATGTGGTGTCGCCCCCGTCGGTGCCGACACCTGATTGGATGGATATGTGGAAGGTCTTAAATGACAATGTAAACTCATTACATAAGAGATTTAATTATGTTGCTGCCGGGGGACAGCCGGGCTCTTAACCCGGGCCTGCCCAGGCGCCTCAGAGGCCGTCAGCGTCTCAAAAACGCCCACTATCTCAGTTGGTTGACACAGATGTCGACACGGAGTCCGACTCCAGCGTCGTCGAGGATGAGGCACTATTACAGCCCAAAATGACTAAGGCCATCCGATACATGATTATTGCAATGAAAAATGTATTACACATTTCAGAGGCTGACCCTGTCCCTGACAAGAGGGTAAATATGTTTGGGGAGAAAAAGCAGCCAGTGACTTTTCCCCCGTCACATGAATTAAATGAGTTATGTGAAGAAGCGTGGTCTTCCCCTGATAAGAAAGTGGTGATTCCCAAGAGAATACTAATGGCGTACCCTTTCCCGCCAACGGATAGGTTATGCTGGGAATCCTCCCCTAGGGTTGACAAGGCCCTGACGCGCTTATCTAAAAGAGTGGCCCTGCCGTCTCAGGATACGGCCGCCCTAAAGGAACCTGCGGATAGGAAGCAAGAAGGTATCTTGAAGTCTGTGTATACACACTCTGGTACTCTACTGAGACCGGCTATTGCTTCAGCTTGGATGTGCAGTGCTGTTGCAGCATGGACAGATACTCTGTCAGAGGGGTTGGATACCCTGGACAGGGATACCGTATTGCTAACACTTAGCCATATTAAAGACGTTGTCTTATATATGCGGGATGCCCAGAGGGACATTTGCCTGCTGGTCTCTCGAATAAATGCAATGTCCATTTCTGCCAGGAGGGTCTTATGGACTCGGCAATGGAAAGGGGATGCCGACTCTAAAAAACACATGGAGGTTTTGCCTTATAAGGGTGAGGAATTGTTTGGGGACGGTCTCTCGGACCTCGTATCCACAGCGACAGCTGGAAAGTCGACTTTCTTGCCACAGGTTTCCTCACAGCCTAAGAAAGCACCATATTACCAAATGCAGTCCTTTCGTTCTCAAAAAAGCAAGAGAGTCAGAGGTGCATCCTTTCTTGCCAGAGGCAGGGGTAGAGGAAAGAAGCTGCACCATGCAGCCAGTTCTCAGGAACAAAAGTCCTCCCCTGCTTCCACTAAGTCCACCGCATGATGCTGGGGCTCCACAGGCGGAGCCAGGAGCGGTGGGGGCGCGTCTCCGAAATTTCTGCAACCAGTGGGTTCGCTCACAAGTGGATCCTTGGGCTATACAAATTGTATCTCAGGGATACAAGCTGGAATTCGAAGTGACGCCCCCTCACCGTTACCTAAAATCCGCCTTGCCAGCTTCTCCCACGAGGAGGGAGATAGTCCTGACGGCTATTCACAAGCTGTACCTCCAGCAAGTGATAATAATGGTACCCCCCCCTTCAGCAGGGAAGGGGTTACTATTCCACACTGTTTGTGGTACCGAAACCGGACGGTTCGGTAAGACCCATTCTAAATTTAAAATCCTTGAACATTTACATAAAAAAGTTCAGGTTCAAAATGGAATCGCTCAGAGCGGTCATTGCCAGCCTGGAAGAGGGGGATTTTATGGTATCTCTGGACATCAAGGATGCGTACTTGCATGTCCCCATTTATCCGCCTCACCAGGAGTACCTCAGGTTTGTGGTACAGGACTGTCATTACCAATTCCAGACGTTGCCGTTTGGTCTATCCACGGCACCGAGAGTCTTTACCAAGGTAATGGCAGAGATGATGGTACTTCTCCGGAAGCAAGGAGTTACAGTTATCCCGTACTTGGACGATCTCCTCATAAAGGCGAGGTCCAGAGAGCAGTTGTTGGTCAGCGTAGCGCACTCTCAGGAAGTGTTGCTACGGCACGGCTGGATTCTGAATATTCCAAAGTCGCAGCTGATTCCTACGATGCGTCTGCCCTTCCTGGGCATGATTCTGGACACAGAACAGAAGAAGGTTTTTCTCCCGGAGAAGAAGGCTCAGGAGTTAGTGACCATGGTCAGGGATCTCCTGAAACCAAAGCATTTGTCGGTGCATCACTGCACGCGAGTCCTGGGAAAGATGCCATTCCTTTCGGCAGGTTCCATGCCAGGATCTTTCAGTGGGATCTGTTGGACAAGTGGTCCGGATCGCATCTTCAGATGCATTGGCTGATCGCCCTGTCCCAGAGGGCCAGGGTGTCTCTTCTGTGGTGGCTGCAGAGTGCTCATTTTCTCGAGGGCCGCAGGTTCGGCATACAGGACTGGGTCCTGGTGACCACGGATGCAAGCCTCCGCGGATGGGGGGCAGTCACTCAGGGAAGAAACTTCCAGGGGCTGTGGTCAAGTCAGGAGACTCGTCTGCACATAAACATACTTGAATTAAGGGCCATATACAACGCCCTGAGTCAAGCGGAGCCCCTGCTTCGAGACCAACCAGTGCTGATTCAGTCAGACAACATCACGGCAGTCGCCCATGTAAACCGACATGGCGGCACAAGAAGCAGGGTGGCGATGGCGGAAGCCACAAGGATTCTTCGTTGGGCAGAGAATCACGTACAAGCACTGTCAGCAGTGTTCATTCCGGGAGTGGACAACTGGGAAGCAGACTTCCTCAGCAGGCACGACCTCCACCCGGGAGAGTGGGGACTTCATCAAGAAGTATTCGAGCAGATTGCAAATCGGTGGGAACGGCCACAGGTGGACATGATGGCGTCCCGCCTAAACAAAAAGCTAAAAAAATATTGCGCCAGGTCAAGGGACCCTCAGGCGATAGCTGTGCACGCACTGGTAACTCCGTGGGTGTTCCAGTCGGTATATGTGTCTCCTCCTCTTCCTCTCATACACAAGGTACTGAGAATAGTAAGAAAAAGAGGAGTGAGAACAATACTCATTGTTCCGGATTGGCCAAGAAGGACTTGGTACCCAGAACTTCAAGAGATGGTCACAGAGGACCCATGGCCTCTGCCTCTCAGACAGGACCTGTTGCAGCAGGGGCCCTGTCTGTTCCAAGACTTACCGCGGCTGCGTTTGACGGCATGGCGGTTGAACGCCGGATCCTAGCGGAAAAGGGCATACCGGATGAAGTAATTCCTACGCTGACAAGAGCTAGGAAGGATGTGACAGCAAAGCATTATCACCGCATATGGCGGAAATATGTTGCTTGGTATGAGGCCAGGAAGGCCCCTACAGAGGACTTCCAGTTGGGTCGTTTTCTGCATTTCCTACAGTCAGGTGTGACTATGGGCCTCAAATTAGGGTCCATAAAGGTTCAGATCTCGGCCCTATCCATTTTCTTTCAAAAAGAACTGGCTTCACTGCCTGAGGTTCAGACGTTTGTAAAGGGAGTGCTGCATATTCAGCCTCCTTTTGTGCCACCAGTGGCACCTTGGGATCTTAACGTTGTGTTGGATTTCCTGAAATCCCACTGGTTTGAGCCACTTAAGACCGTGGAGCTAAAATATCTCACGTGGAAAGTGGTCATGCTATTGGCCTTAGCTTCGGCTAGGCGTGTGTCAGAATTGGCGGCTTTGTCATGTAAAAGCCCCTATCTGATCTTCCATATGGACAGGGCAGAATTGAGGACTCGTCCCCAATTTCTCCCTAAGGTGGTATCATCGTTTCATTTGAACCAACCTATTGTGGTGCCTGCGGCTACTAGGGACTTGGAGGATTCCAATTTGCTGGACGTAGTCCGGGCTTTGAAAATTTATGTTTCCAGAACGGCGGGAGTCAGAAAGTCTGACTCGCTGTTTATTCTGTATGCAGCCAACAAGGTTGGCGCTCCTGCTTCGAAGCAGACTATTGCTCGCTGGATCTGTAGCACGATTCAGCTGGCTCACTCTGCGGCTGGATTGCCGCATCCTAAATCAGTAAAAGCCCATTCCACAAGGAAGGTGGGCTCTTCTTGGGCGGCTGCCCGAGGGGTCTCGGCTTTACAGCTTTGCCGAGCTGCTACTTGGTCGGGTTCAAACACATTTGCTAAGTTCTACAAGTTTGATACCCTGGCTGAGGAGGACCTTGAGTTTGCTCATTCGGTGCTGTAGAGTCGTCCGCACTCTCCCGCCCGTTTGGGAGCTTTGGTATAATCCCCATGGTCCTTACGGAGTCCCCAGCATCCACTAGGACGTCAGAGAAAATAAGAATTTACTCACCGGTAATTCTATTTCTCGTAGTCCGTAGTGGATGCTGGGCGCCCGTCCCAAGTGAGGACTTCTTCTGCAATACGTGTATATAGTTATTGCTTACTAAAGGGTTATTGTTATGAGCCATCTGTTGATTGAGGCTTAGTTGTTGTTCATACTGTTAACTGGGTATGGTTATCACAAGTTATACGGTGTGATTGGTGTGGCTGGTATTAGTCTTACCCTGGATTCTAAATCCTTTCCTTGTAGTGTCAGCTCTTCCGGGCACAGTTTCCCTAACTGAGGTCTGGAAGAGGGGCATAGAGGGAGGAGCCAGTGCACACCAGATAGTACCTAATCTTTCTTTTAGTGTGCCCAGTCTCCTGCGGAGCCCGTCTATTCCCCATGGTCCTTACGGAGTCCCCAGCATCCACTACGGACTACGAGAAATAGAATTACCGGTGAGTAAATTCTTATTTCTCTGACGTCCTAGTGGATGCTGGGACTCCGTCAGGACCATGGGGAATAGCGGCTTCGCAGGAGACAGGGCACAAAATTTAAAAGTTTGACCACTAGGTGGTGTGTACTGGCTCCTCCCCCTATGACCCTCCTCCAAGCCTCAGTTAGGTTTTTGTGCCCGTCCGAGCAGGGTGCAATCTAGGTGGCTCTCCTAAAGAGCTGCTTAGAAAAAGTTTGTTAGGTTTTTTATTTTCAGTGAGTCCTGCTGGCAACAGGCTCACTGCAACGAGGGACTTAGGGGAGAAGAAGTGAACTCACCTGCGTGCAGGATGGATTTGCTTCTTAGGCTACTGGACACTAGCTCCAGAGGGACGATCACAGGTACAGCCTGGATGGGTCACCGGAGCCGCGCCGCCGACCCCCTTGCAGATGCCGAATAGAGAAGAGGTCCAGAAACCGGCGGCAGAAGACGTCTCAGTCTTCATGAGGTAGCGCACAGCACTGCAGCTGTGCGCCATTGCTCTCCGCACACTTCACACCAGCGGTCACTGAGGGTGCAGGGCGCTGGGGGGGGCGCCCTGGGCAGCAATGTAATATACCTATTCTGGCTAAAATATATCACATATAGCCCCTGGGGCTATATGGATGTATTTAACCCCTGCCAGGTTCCAAAAAAAACGGGAGAAGAAGCCCGCCGAAAAGGGGGCGGGGCCTATTCTCCTCAGCACACAGCGCCATTTTCCTGCCCAGCTCCGCTGCGAGGAAGGCTCCCAGGACTCTCCCCTGCACTGCACTACAGAAACAGGGTAAAAACAGAGAGGGGGGGCACTTATTGGCGATATTTATAATATTTGAGCTGCTATAAAGGGAACACACTTATTAAGGTTGTCCCTATATATATTTATAGCGCTTGGGTGTGTGCTGGCAAACTCTCCCTCTGTCTCCCCAAAGGGCTAGTGGGGTCCTGTCTTCTATCAGAGCATTCCCTGTGTGTCTGCTGTGTGTCGGTACGTGTGTGTCGACATGTATGAGGACGATGTTGGCGTGGAGGCGGAGCAATTGCCTGTAATGGTGATGTCACCCCCTAGGGAGTCGACACCAGAATGGATGGCTTTGTTTATGGAATTACGGGATAGTGTCAGCACCCTACAAAAGTCGGTTGACGACATGAGACAGCCGGCAAACCAGTTAGTACCTGTCCAGGCGTCTCAGACACCGTCAGGGGCTGTAAAACGCCCTTTACCTCAGTCGGTCGACACAGACACTGACACTGAATCCAGTGTCGACGGTGAAGAAACAAACGTATTTTCCAGTAGGGCCACACGTTATATGATCACGGCAATGAAGGAGGCTTTGCATATCTCTGATACTGCAAGTACCACAAAAAGGGGTATTATGTGGGGTGTGAAAAAACTACCGATAGTTTTTCCTGAATCAGAGGAACTGAATGAAGTGTGTGATGAAGCGTGGGTTACCCCAGATAGAAAACTGCTAATTTCAAAGAAGTTATTGGCATTATACCCTTTCCCGCCAGAGGTTAGGGCGCGCTGGGAAACACCTCCTAGGGTGGATAAGGCGCTCACACGCTTATCAAAGCAAGTGGCGTTACCGTCTCCTGATACGGCCGCCCTCAAGGATCCAGCTGATAGGAGGCTGGAGAATACATTAAAAAGTATATACACACATACGGGTGTTATACTGAGACCAGCAATTGCCTCAGCCTGGATGTGCAGTGCTGGCGTGGCTTGGTCGGAGTCACTGTCTGAAAATATTGATACCCTGGATAGGGACAGTATTTTACTGACTATAGAGCAGTTAAAGGATGCATTTCTTTATATGCGAGATGCACAGAGAGATATTTGCACTCTGGCATCAAGAGTAAGTGCGATGTCCATATCTGCCAGAAGAAGTTTATGGACGCGCCAGTGGTCAGGTGATGCGGATTCCAAACGACATATGGAAGTATTGCCGTATAAGGGGGAGGAATTATTTGGGGTCGGTCTATCGGATCTGGTGGCCACGGCAACGGCCGGAAAATCCACCTTTTTACCCCAGGTCACCTCCCAGCAGAAAAAGCCGCAGGCTTTTCAGCCGCAGTCCTTTCGTTCCTATAAGAACAAACGAGCAAAAGGACATTCCTATTTGCCCCGAGGCAAAGGAAAGGGTAAGAGACTGCAACAAGCAGCTCCTTCCCAGGAGCAGAAGCCCTCCCCGGCTTCTACAAAGGCGTCAGCATGACGCTGGGACCTTACAAGCAGACTCAGGGGCGGTGGGGGGTCGCCTCAAACATTTCAGCGCACAGTGGGCTCACTCGCAGGTGGACCCCTGGATCCTGCAGGTAGTATCTCAGGGTTACAGGTTGGAATTCGAGAAGTCCCCTCCTCGCCGTTTCCTAAAGTCTGCTTTGCCAACGTCTCCCTCCGACAGGGCGACGGTATTGGAGGCCATTCACAAGCTGTATTCTCAGCAGGTGATAGTCAAGGTACCCCTCCTACAACAGGGACAGGGGTATTACTCCACGCTATTTGTGGTACCGAAGCCGGACGGCTCGGTAAGACCGATTCTAAATCTAAAATCTCTGAACCTGTACATACAAAAATTCAAGTTCAAGATGGAGTCACTCAGAGCAGTGATAGCGAATCTGGAAGAAGGGGATTTTATGGTGTCCTTGGACATCAAGGATGCTTACCTTCATGTTCCAATTTGTCCTTCACACCAAGGGTACCTCAGGTTCGTGGTCCAAAACTGTCATTATCAGTTTCAGACGCTGCCGTTTGGATTGTCCACGGCACCCCGGGTCTTTACCAAGGTAATGGCCGAAATGATGATCCTTCTTCGAAGAGAAGGCGTCTTAATTATCCCTTACTTGGACGATCTCCTGATAAGGGCAAGATCCAGAGAACAGCTGGAGGTCGGAGTAGCACTAACCCAAGTAGTGCTCCAACAACACGGGTGGATTCTGAATTTTCCAAAATCCCAACTGATCCCGACGACACGTCTGTTGTTCCTAGGGATGATTCTGGACACTGTTCAGAAAAAGGTATTTCTTCCGGAGGAGAAAGCCAGGGAGTTATCCGATCTAGTCAGGAACCTCCTAAAACCAGGAAAAGTATCTGTGCATCAATGCACAAGAGTCCTGGGAAAAATGGTAGCTTCTTACGAAGCGATTCCATTCGGCAGATTCCATGCACGAACTTTTCAGTGGGATCTGCTGGACAAATGGTCCGGATCGCATCTGCAGATGCATCAGCGGATAAAATTGTCCACAAGGACAAGAGTGTCTCTGCTATGGTGGTTGCAGAGTGCTCATCTGTTAGAGGGCCGCAGATTCGGCATACAGAACTGGGTCCTAGTGACCACGGATGCCAGCCTGAGAGGCTGGGGAGCGGTCACACAGGGAAGAAACTTCCAGGGCGTGTGGTCAAGCCTGGAGACGTCTCTTCACATAAATATACTGGAGCTAAGAGCAATCTACAATGCTCTAAGCCTGGCAAAACCTCTGCTTCAGGGTCAGCCGGTGTTGATTCAGTCGGACAACATCACGGCAGTCGCCCACGTAAACAGACAGGGCGGCACAAGAAGCAGGAGGGCAATGGCAGAAGCTGCAAGGATTCTCCGCTGGGCAGAAAATCATGTGTTAGCACTGTCAGCTGTGTTCATCCCGGGAGTGGACAACTGGGAAGCAGACTTCCTCAGCAGACACGATCTGCACCCGGGAGAGTGGGGACTTCATCCAGAAGTCTTCCACATGATTGTGGTCCATTGGGAAAGACCAATGGTGGACATGATGGCGTCCCGCCTCAACAAAAAACTGGACAGGTATTGCGCCAGGTCAAGAGACCCTCAGGCAATAGCTGTAGACGCTCTGGTAACACCATGGGTGTACCAGTCAGTGTATGTGTTTCCTCCTCTGCCTCTCATACCAAAAGTACTGAGAATTATACGGCAAAGGGGAGTAAGAACGATACTCGTGGCTCCGGATTGGCCAAGAAGAACTTGGTACCCGGAACTTCAGGAGATGCTCACGGAAGATCCGTGGCCTCTACCTCTAAGACGGGACCTGCTTCAGCAGGGACCGTGTCTATTCCAAGACTTACCGCGGCTGCGTTTGACGGCATGGCGGTTGAACGCCGAATCCTAAGGGAAAAAGGCATTCCGGAAGAGGTCATCCCTACCCTGGTAAAAGCCAGGAAGGAGGTGACTGCACAACATTATCACCGCATTTGGAGAAAATATGTTGCGTGGTGTGAGGCCAGGAAGGCCCCGACGGAGGAATTTCAACTGGGTCGATTCCTACATTTCCTGCAAACAGGATTGTCTATGGGCCTCAAATTAGGGTCCATTAAGGTTCAAATTTCGTCCCTGTCGATTTTCTTCCAGAAAGAATTGGCTTCAGTTCCTGAAGTCCAGACTTTTGTAAAAGGAGTACTACATATACAGCCCCCGGTTGTGCCCCCAGTGGCACCGTGGGATCTTAATGTAGTTTTGGATTTTCTCAAATCCCAGTGGTTTGAGCCACTCAAATCGGTGGATTTGAAATATCTTACATGGAAAGTAACCATGCTACTGGCCCTGGCTTCAGCCAGGAGAGTGTCAGAATTGGCGGCTTTATCGTATAAAAGCCCATATCTGATTTTCCATTCGGACAGGGCAGAACTGCGGACGCGTCCTCACTTTCTGCCTAAGGTGGTTTCAGCGTTTCACCTGAACCAGCCTATTGTGGTGCCTGCGGCTACTAGCGATTTGGAGGATTCCAAGTTGCTGGA
This sequence comes from Pseudophryne corroboree, assembly GCF_028390025.1. Taxonomy (NCBI): domain Eukaryota; kingdom Metazoa; phylum Chordata; class Amphibia; order Anura; family Myobatrachidae; genus Pseudophryne; species Pseudophryne corroboree. The sequence goes on along the minus strand of NC_086452.1, from coordinate 424,984,844 downwards.
CGTTGTCAGAGCATTGAAAATATATATTTCAAGGACGGCTGGAGTCAGAAAATCTGACTCGCTGTTTATACTGTATGCACCCAACAAGCTGGGTGCTCCTGCTTCTAAGCAGACGATTGCTCGTTGGATTTGTAGCACAATTCAACTTGCACATTCTGTGGCAGGCCTGCCACAGCCTAAATCTGTCAAGGCCCATTCCACAAGGAAGGTGGGCTCATCTTGGGCGGCTGCCCGAGGGGTCTCGGCATTACAACTCTGCCGAGCAGCTACGTGGTCAGGGGAGAACACGTTTGTAAAATTCTACAAATTTGATACCCTGGCTAAGGAGGACCTGGAGTTCTCTCATTCGGTGCTGCAGAGTCATCCGCACTCTCCCGCCCGTTTGGGAGCTTTGGTATAATCCCCATGGTCCTGACGGAGTCCCAGCATCCACTAGGACGTCAGAGAAAATAAGATTTTACTTACCGATAAATCTATTTCTCGTAGTCCATAGTGGATGCTGGGCGCCCATCCCAAGTGCGGATTGTCTGCAATACTTGTACATAGTTATTGTTACAAAAAAATCGGGTTGTTATTGTTGTGAGCCGTCTGTTCAGAGGCTCCTACGTTTGTCATACTGTTAACTGGGTTCAGATCACAAGTTGTACGGTGTGATTGGTGTGGCTGGTATGAGTCTTACCCGGGATTCAAAATCCTTCCTTATTGTGTACGCTCGTCCGGGCACAGTATCCTAACTGAGGCTTGGAGGAGGGTCATAGGGGGAGGAGCCAGTACACACCACCTAGTGGTCAAACTTTTAAATTTTGTGCCCTGTCTCCTGCGGAGCTGCTATTCCCCATGGTCCTGACGGAGTCCCAGCATCCACTACGGACTACGAGAAATAGATTTATCGGTAAGTAAAATCTTATTTTTTTAGTCATGTTGTACAGTGCCACATACATATAAAGCCCCTGTACAGTGCCACATACATATATAAACACCAAAAATGGGTGCCTCCACAGTGCCAAATACATATCTGCCTCCACAGTGCCAGATACATATATGTCCCCCCAGTGCCAGATACAAATATTCCTCCACAGTGCCAGGTACATATATTCCTCCACAGTGCCAGATACATATATGTCCCCCCAGTGCCAGATACACATCTCCCCAGTGCCAGATGTGCCCCCTCTGCCAGATACACATCTCCCCTATGCCAGATATGCCCCCAGTGTAAGATACACATGTCCCCCCAGTGCCAGATATGCCCCCAGTGCCAGATACACATGTCCCCCCAGTGCCAAATATGCCCCCAGTGCCAGATATGCCCCCAGTGCCAGATACACATGTCCCCCCAGTGCCAAATATGCCCCCAGTGCCAGATATGCCCACCACTGCTAGCTACACATCTCCCCAGTGCCAGATATGCCCCCGGTGCCAAATATGCCCCCACTGCCAGATACACATCTCCCCTGTGCCAGATATGCCCCCAGTGTAAGATACACATGTCTCCCCAGTGCCAGATATGCCCACAGTGCCAGATACACATGTCCTCCCAGTGCCAGATATGCCCCCACTGCTAGCTACACATCTCCCCAGTGCCAGATATGCCCCCGGTGCCAAATATGCCCCCACTGTCAGCTACACGTCTCCCCAGTGCCAGATAAGGCCCCAGTGCCTGATATGCCCACAGTCTGAGATACACATGTCCCCCCAGTGCCAGATATGCCCCCAGTGCCAAATATGCCCCCACTGCCAGATACACGTCCCCCCAGTGCCAGATATGCCCCCATTGTCAGCTACACATCTCTCCAGTGGCAGATATGCCCCCACTGCCAGATACATGTCTCCCCAGTGCCAGATATGCCCCCACTGCCAGCTACATGTCTCCCCAGTGCCAGATATGGCCCCAGTGCCAGATACACGTCTGTCCCCCCAGTGCCAGATATGCCCCTAGTGCCAGAAATATCTGTCCCCCCAGTGCCAGATATGCCCCCAGTGCCAGATACACGTCCCTCAGTGCGATATGCCCCCAGTGCCAGATATGCCCCCAGTGCCAGATATACATCCTCCCAGTGCCAGATATGCCAACAGTGTAAGATACACATGTCCCCACACCGTGCCCCCCCAAGTGCTGCTCACCACCGCGCTGCTGCTTGTGAGGGGAGGAGAGCGCAGCGCGCGCCTCTCCCGCCCCTCAGTCTCCACTCTCTGGCGGCGTTGATTCTTTCTAATTAGGCACCGGTCCGTGAGCCAATCAGAGTTCGCAGACCGGCAGCTAAGACTCCTGATTGGCTGCTGGTCTGTGAGCTCTGATTGGCTCACGGGCCGGCACCGGGCACTGCAGACTAGGGCAGCGGGAGGCGCCGCGGGAGCTTATGAGCCACATGCAGAGATAGAAAGAGCTGCATGCGGCTCGAGAGCCGCGGGTTGGCCACCGCTGATCTACAGTGTTAGGCAATCTGCATATGTGCAGAAGCTGTACTGCCAGGGATGGATTAAGGCTAGTGGTGGCCCTGGGGCAATGAAGGTGTGGGGGCCCCCCACTAATACAGTAAAAGCGAGAGAGGATGTAAGAGAGAGAGAGAGAGAGGGGGTATCAGGGAGAGGGAGAGGAGCAAGAGGCAGGGGGAAGCGACCACATGCTATTGGCATCTGGGGTTAAGAAGGGTCAGTGACAGGCAGGGGTTATAGTTGGCATCCAAACAAACGGGATGCGGGGGGTCAGAGGACCGGCGCTGGAATCCCTGCACCCGCCAGAAACCCTACGCCGGAATCCCGACAGTCGACATGCCAAACATAAGTATGCTGGGAAGGGTTAGGCTGTGGGGAGAGGGTTAGGCACTAGGGCGAGGATTAGGTTTGTGCAGCAGGAAGAGCAGTTAGGGTTAGGCTGCGGGAAGGGGGGGTTAGGGTTATTCTGCGGGAAGGGGGGGTTAGGGTTAGGCTGCGGGAAGGGGGGTTAGGGTTAGGCTGCGGGAAGGGAAGGTTAGGGTGTGGAGTGGGCTAGTATACTTACCTTCCAGGTGCCGGGATTCTTAGCGTCGGGGGGGGTGGTGTCGGTCATGTGACCGATGGCATCCTAAGCGCCAGGATCCCATAACCAACTCACAGTACGCAGCTTCACTGGCCTCTACAGTGTGATTACACTGGTCATCCTGAGTAGCCTGAGGGTGACTTAGGTGATGATGTTTATGCAACGGATCTGATGCTGCATCTTTGGATGCAGCAGCGGATCACAGTAGCCGGCAGGAGGCGTCTATTTACACCATATGCCGCTTGCGGTATTAGCATATTATTACACAGCCGCTGTGCACAAAGTTGCAGCGTCTGTGCAGTAGCCTCAATCTCTGAATCAACCCAATATCTTCCTTTCTTTTAAGATGGAATACACACTAAGGGCCTAATTCAAGGTTGATTGCAAAACAACATTTTTCTCTAATGGACAAAACCATGTGCACTACAGGTGGGGCAGATGTAACATGTGCAGAGAGAGTTAGATTTGGGTGGGTTATATTGTTTCTGTGCAGGGTAAATACTGGCTGCTTTATTTTTACACTGCAGTTTAGATTTCAGTTTGAACACACCACACCAAAATCTAACTCTCTCTGCACATGTTACATCTGCTCCCCTGCAGTGCAACATGGTTTTGGCCCTAAGTACAACAATAACATTTTAGCAGTTAGTTAGAAATCCGAGAACTTTACAGAATATTCCCCTTGATTCTCCTGTAGAGTTTAAGGATACTTGAAAAGTAATTTATGTCATTAAGGTCTCCAGGGTATGCTCTAAGGGGGTCATTCTGACCCGTTCGCTCGCTGCGTTTTAACGCAGCAGAGCGAACGGGTACCTGCTGCGCATGCGCCGGCGCCGTAGTGCGCCGGCGCAAGCCAGACGGCCGAAGGCCGTAGCAGGGATGCGATCGCCTCTGCCTGATTGACAGGCAGAGGCAATCGCTGGGCGGGAGGGGGCGGAACGGCGGCGTTTGGCCGCCGTTTTGTGGGTTTGGTCCGGCCAATGCATGCGTGGCCGGACCGAACGGGGGGCGGGCCGCAGCGGCTGCGTGACATCACACGAAGCCGCTGCAGGCCGGGGAGCGATGAGTAGCTCCTGGCCAGTATGCTAAAGCTGCGCTGGCCGGGAGCTACTCTTGAAGTGCAAAGGCATCGCCGCTGTGCGGTGCCTTTGCACTTCTGCGAGGGGGGGCCGGAATGACATGCGGGGCGGACTAGCAGTAGCAGATCTTGCCACAGGCAAGCAAGACTTTTGCCAGGGGCGCCGCCTTCCGGAGGGCGCCGCACCAGGGTAAGATCCGCTGCTGCTGTGTCCCCCGCTGCCTGCTGCCGCTGGCCGCTGTGAAGGGAAACTAGAGTTCCCTTCGTGGAGAGGTCCTTTACTGTGCGGTGCGCGATGACGTCATCGCGCACCGCACAGCAAAGGTCCTCTCCACGAAGGGAACTAGACGCTACGCGTCTAGTTCCCTTCGTGGAGAGGACCTTTGCTGTGCGGTGCGCGATGACGTCATCGCGCACCGCACATTAAAGGACGTCTCCACGAAACAGCTAACAGCGGCAGCGGGGGGCACATTTCAGAGCGCTACAGTAGTCTGTACAGGGGGCGCAAATGACCACGCCCCCTTACGAAGCCACGCCCCCCATTGCTGCCCGGGGCGCGCAAAGCCCCAGAACCGGCCCTGCGGACTAGCCCTGTGCTGGGCGTCCCCCCGCATATCAGTGTGAATGATCGCAGCTGTGCTAAATTTAATCAACTCGGAATGACCCCCTAAGATAAGTAAGGCTCCCCTAATCTCCATGTAGGTGGTGTTTCAGCATTACTTAAAGCTTAATCGACCTTAAGGATGAGAGGAAGCAAATGATTTGCAATTATAATGCTAACACGTTAGTAGTTATTCTCTAATCTCTTATGCACTACTGATTGTCCAAAAGATCACAAATTTAGGTTACAGCTGATGACATGATGTTTTTTTAAGCAATTATTCATACATACGTGTGTAATAGGTACAGTGTGGAGGCTCAATTTATTTATCATAGGGGAGGGGTCACTGCGAGTCCCGAGGGTAAGCGCTACCCTGCACTCGAGGGGGGGTGTATTGGGGGGGTGCTCATGTAATTTTTTTGGCACACCCCCAACCTCAAACCTGTTAGACAGTGGATCACTCTGTGGTCTGTCTTCGTTCCCAGCACTAGAGGCAGGTTCCCTGCTCTAGTGTTTTCCCTCCTAGTGTCAGCTCAGTGCAGGAGGAGGTGCTTGTGCACAGTCTGAGAGAGTTCTTCCTGGGAGAGACATCTCCACCGACGTGCAGCTTCTGCTCTCCTGAGTGTGTGACCTTGTCTACCCTGCAGCCGCACCCTGTGTGTATACAGCCGAATCCTTTGTGCTAAGACGCTGTGTGACCGCTGTACTGCTTCACATGTATAAAGTGAGTTCCTGCTGCTGCAGAACATCTTCTAAATACTACAAGCTGTTATCTGAATAAACCAATCATCCTGGTTAAGTGCCATTGTGTGGACTAACATCCCTATCCGACACCGCAACACTCCTGCTTCCCCCCGACTACTACCTGCAGCGGGTGGGCTGCTGCCTGCTGAACTGCAGCCACATCTGCTGCTCTCCTGGGCAGCTCCGTCTAGTCTCTCCTCCTCACAGAGGATGGGACTCGGAGTGGCCATGGTCTGGACAGGCGGAGCCAACCGGGTGAGCTGGTGTGGCTGCGGTGCAGCAGCACACTTCTAAGGTAATAGCTGCCAGCAGGGCTACGCAACTAGGTGCAGGGGAAGGGTGCGGGGCCCCAGAGACGGCTCGGTGCTCCATAGCAACTGCATCCGGTATCCGGACTCCAGGTTCGACAACAAAAAGGTCGACACACCTTAGGTCGACGCCAATTGGTCGACACACCTTAGGTCGGCATGGACACAAGGTCGACATGGAAAAAGGTCGACATGAGTATTTCAGAAAAAAAATCTTTTTTGGAACCTTTTCATACTTAACGATCCACGTGGACTACGATTGGAACGGTAATCTGTGCCGAGCGAAGCGGAGCGAAGGCACCATGCCCGAAGCATGGCGAGCGAAGCGAGCGGACGCGGTGCACTAATTGGGGTTCCCGGTCACTCTACGAAGAAAACGACACCAAAAAAACATACAAAACTCATGTCGACCTTTTTCCACGTCGACCTTTTGTTCATGTCGACCTAAGGTGTGTCGACCAGTTGGCGTCGACCTAAGGTGTGTCGAATTTTTTGTTGTCGACCTGGAGTCCCAGACCCACTGCATCCCCTGCACATATGGTAGCTACGCCCTTGCCCGCTGACTAGAATGTTCAGTTACTAAGGACAAAAAGCATAAAAATGCACTTTTCCATGGCAAGCACTTACTGTGTACCCCTTCACCTCAGAAGTGGTGCTCTCTATATGGATGGTGTAATGGTTAGCATTACTGCCTCACAGCGGTCATGGATTCGATTTCCACCATGGTCCTAACTATGTGGAGTTTGTATATTCTCTCCATGCTTATGTGAGTTTTCTCCACGTACTCCGGTTTCCTCCAACAATCCAAAAAGATACTGGTAGGTTAATTGGTTCCCAACAAAAATTTGCGTGTGTGTGTGTGGGCAGACTAGATGGGCCAAGTAGTTCTTATCTGCCATCAAATTCTATGTCTATATTATATTCAACACGCTTTAATTGGTAGAGCAGGTATTTAATAGACAGAGAGATGATTGGATCCAATTTTGCAAATGTGATGATTACTAAGTAGTTTTGTTGTGACATTTAAGATGGTGATTTTATTCAAGAAAAAAAACATACTCTGTTTTTTTAATAAAAATCCTGTTAAAATTACTGTGAAAAATCTGTTGCAAATTGAACCCCATTACTCCCCATTCCCCCTTAGATTTATACGTGAGAGCAAGTGACACATGATGCATATCGGGCCAGCCAGGTGTAGTATGATTGGCCGGCTGTTGTGATCCTGGCTCCCAGCATACCGGTGCCTTGCCACGCTGCGTGCACGGTGACGCACATGTTATTTATTCTCCCTCCAGGAGTGTCGTGGACACCCTACCAGTTATTTATATTCCGCAGCGCTTTACAGAGAATATTTGCCCATTCACATCAGTCCCTGCCCCAGTGGAGCTTACACTCTATATTCCCTACCACATGTACACACATTCAGGATTCATTTTGTTGAGAGCAGATTAACCTATTAGTAAATGTTTGGATTGTGGGAGGAAACCAGAGCACCTAGAGTCAACCCACACAGGCATGGGGAGAATATACAAACTCCACACCGTTTGGTGGGAATCGAATCCATAACCTCAGTGCTGTGAGGCAGTAATGCTAACCACTACACCATCCGTGCTGCCCTAATATATGATTCGGTCACTCAGCAATGTTGGGGCTCAGAGGTTTATTTGATTATTCAAAAATGTCTAACTTTTATTTATGTACTTATTTATTTATTAACAGTTTCTTAAATAGCGCAGCATATTCCGTTTTACAATTAGAACAACAGTAATAGAACAAAACTGGGTAAAAACAGAGAGACATAGAGGTAGGAAGGCCCTGCTCGCAAGCTTACAATCTATAAGGAAATAGGCATTTATACACAAGGATAGATGCTACCTATTGCATAATGGTCCACCAGATTACTAGGTTCTTAATGGGTTGTATGATGTCACCCAGCAATGTTGGCCAAGTGTCAGGAGGGTGTGAGAGTAAAGAAAGACAAGATATGTGATGTTATGTGTACTGTACAGAGAGGCTGTAACTGGATAGGGAAGCACTGAAGGTTATGTGGGTGGGTCTGGAATTTAGGCTTGTCTGAAGAGGTGAGTTTTGAGGTAACGATTAAAGGTTTGGAGACTAGAGGAGAGTCTTATTGTGTGTGGGAGGGCATTCCACAGAGTGGGTGAAGCGTGGATAAAGTCCTGTAGTTTTGAGTGGGAACAAGTAATACGTGTGGCCGGGAGACACAGATCTTGTGCAGAGCGGAGAGGTCGGGTAGGGAGATATTTTTAGATGTATGTTGATGCAGTTTAGTTAATAGCCTTGTATGTAAGTAAAAGTATTTTATATTTAATACGGTCAGGGCCGGCCCTACCATTAGGCAGCTTTAGGGGCCTAGGGGCGCCGGCCACTGGAGGGCACCACTGAATTCATCCAGCAAAAAACTGAAGGATGTTTCTGAATGCTGGTAATTTCATTTTAAATGTGGGTATTATGGTTGTCTGGATGTCGCTGTTGGTATTATGACTGTTGGCATCCCATCCCCAACCCCACTTCCCCACTTAAATATTCCCACCAGACCCCATATACAGTATTATACAGTATATAAAGAATAGATAGCACTCAAGGACTTTTAAAGTGAAAGTATATGGTGAACAAAGTGGGAAAAAAGGGACTTTGTCTACAATATAGTTTATCACTTTAAAAGTCCTTGACTGTTGTCCCATTTCTTTGTATATGTATAATCATGCAATTCACCCCGGGCCTCATGCAGTTCCCCTCTGGGAGGGGGGGTGGGGTGGGGGGAATACAGGCTAGGGGGAGCTAGGCTATCGCTTTGCCTAGGGTGCAGAGAGACCTTGCACCGCCCCTGAATATCAGTAACCAATAGAGGGACTGACAGAGCAAACGGGCAGACGATGAATGTCTAGCAAGGAAAGTAAGTTCTGAGTGAACTGTGTTGACGTGGTGGTGGGTAACTAGGCACAATGGCTAAGGCAGGGGGTTAAGAGGGCGTATTTAGGCTAATGATAAGGTCACCTGAATAGGAAAGATTTCAGGGAACGCTTGAAGGTAGAGGAAACTTTCCCAATACGTAATACATTTATTTTTTTCAATAGGAAAACTGCTCTTTATGATCCCAGGACAATGGCGCACATACCATTGGCTACTAGCTAAAAAGTATTTAAGCATCAACGCACTTAAGCATTGGTGGTGTCCTGCTGGCACTGTAGTCTGGATTGCCAGGGACTGGTCACTGCAGAGCTGAATGCCAAGGAATGATCACGTCAACACAGAAAATGCATCATCAATTCTTGGAAACCTTAGCCTTAATTATATGTATAACTTACTGATAACACCAGTGAAGACGTGACTGAGAGCTAATGTGGGAATACTGCAGGCAGATTCTGACACCAGCAATACATGAGGGCAGCCAAGAGATAAGATCTGCTGTGTGCACAGATATCCAGGGTGAGCTGAATCATTACTCGTGCTGCACGCAGAACCCTGTCACCACATTGTGATCCTGTAACGCGTTTCTAACAGTCACCTTGCTACAAATGCAGCCTCTTGTAGTTTGTGTCGGAGCGGGAATTACAGAACTAATCCAGCTGAGTACCGCCAGAGAACACTGATCACACTCTGAAGCAGTGTGTCCCAAGCTCAGTCCTCAAAGCCCCCTTACACTCTAAGGATATACATTCCTGAGCACAGATGGTTTATAGTAAAATGGCTGAGTCACCTGTGAAGTCACCATGGATTTCCAGAAAACCAGGACTGTTAAGGGATGGAGTTTGGGAAATTTTAGCTTTCATGTAGTAAGCCTGTAAATAAAATGTAATGATTAGTGTAATGTAATGATCTAGTGTAGGGCAAAAAGCTGAACTTTCAGTCAGTTAAACTTTGCAGCACCATGGAACTCGAGCAACCCGATGCTGTGTCAGACCGAGCGGCTCTCCTAAGAAGCCGGGGCTCTTAGGAGTTACCTGGACACATACAGCCTGATTCATAGATGTACTCTAATGCCTTCTCAGGTGCGAATGCTGCTGCCTGGCTTGGTACTGAGATGCCCACCGGCGGCTTTGCGAGTCCCAGCGGTTGTGTATAAAGATGCAGCGGACGATTATCTGAGCAGCGCAGCATGGCCGCCGGAAGTAAGACACCATTGTAACTGCACGTGATCACAGTCACGCCTGAAAAATGGTTGCATCACGCCTATATCCTTGTCGCCACTCCCCTCCCCCAAACACCCCCTGACTGTCAATCAGTTTATGAATTGATCTCTGCGAACGACTGTCACATGACCATTGCAGCACCTGGGCACTGCGACATAGATGCATATGTAGACCACCGATAATAATCGCCCAGCTGCGTAGATATCGGATTTGAGTCCAACTCTGAGTCAGGCACATAGAAAGTAATGTTATTTTACTGCGATATGAGATAAATGATAATATAACCAGTTAGACATTAGTGCATACTTGCCTACCTGACCCTCTCCATGAGGGAGAAAATGCTCTGTTCCTGGCCTTTCCTGGTAATGTATGATTGCCATCACCTGTGGTGAGCTAGTTAATTGATAAGAAAGGTGTTTCACCACAGGTGATGGCAATCATACATTATCAGGAAAGTCCATGAACAGAGCATTTTCTCCCTCATGGAGAGGGTCAGGTAGGCAAGTATGCATTAGTGAGCATTTTCTGTCACGGCTGTGTAGATGTGTGATCTGTGATCTCTCCAACACCATTTTATTTTTTCCCCTCAACTTCCTGCTGCAGTTCTAGGAAACAGAAACAAACGGAAATTCTTTGGGAAAGGGAAATAGCAATAGTTTTCTGCGTCTGACGTCACCGGAAGCCGTGATCCGAACTTCCGGTCAGCGAGTACAGCGCACAGAGCGGGACCCGGCTTAGGGTAAGGTAGGGACAGTGCTCTCAGAAAGTGCCATTTGGACACCACAAAGCGGGACTGCATTATCTCCAATCAGCTACACACAAAAACAACTATAAAGGGCTGTAAACATTGGGTCACCAGACCTTTTCTATAATTTTTTTTTAAATTTTATATATATATTTTTAATTAATCCTAACCGCACAGCAGCGGTAAGTATGCTGGCCTCAGTGTTAAATGACTCTGACGATGATATGCCACTATTGGAGGGGGTGGTAGATGTACAGGATACTGACGATCAGGTTTATGAGGACTCTGAACCAGCGGCTCAGGGTATCGAGGTGCTTGTTACAGCTATTCGCTCAGTATTGCAGGTAGAGGAGACAGAACAAGATACCTTGCGTCCTTCAAGGTTTGGTACCAACCAAAAACTGCCGGGATGCGCTCAAGATGGCAGCTTGGAAACATCTGGATGCAAAATTTCAGGTATCAAAGAAAATGTTGTCTTCCTGTCCTTTTCCCGCAGATAGCAGGAAGCGTTATGAGACCTCTCCGATTCTGGATCCTTTGGTGTCTCGTCTGTCCAAGAAGATGGTTCTGCCGGTTCCTGGAGCGACTTCGCTAAAGGAAGCATCTGATAGGAAGTTGGAAACCACTTTAAAGACTATTTACTCAGCGGCAGGGGTTTTACATCGCCCGACGCAGGTAGGTTGTTGGGTCAACAAAGCTATAGAAGCTTGGGTGGAACAATTGTCCTCAGGACTACGTGACTATTTGCCACGGGATCAGCTGATATTGTTGGCGGAACACATTCGCGAATCAGCCCTTTATCTTTGCGAGGCTTCCAAGGACGTATATATCCTCAGAGCTAGGATTTCCGCTTTGGCAATTTCGGCCCGCAGAGCTCTCTGGCTGCGACAGTGGCAGGCGGATGCTGAATCCAAGAGGGCAGCAGAAGCGTTGCCCTTTACGAGAGAGGTCCTATTCGGAAAGGATCTGGATGTCTGGATTTCTCAGGCCACTGGAGGTAAGTCCACTTATCTTCCCTCTGCTGCTCCAGCCTCTCGGAGGCCCTATACGGGTCCTTCCTTTCGTGCCCCTTCCAGGTTTCGAGGCCAGGGGTGGAGCTTCCATCTCCTGTGGCCATAGAGGTAGGGGCAGAGGCAGAGGTTCAACAGCCTCCGCCCAGCCAGAGGTTAAGTCCTCCACCACTCCCACCGCATGACGGGCTTCCCTCCCACCTGGGGGATCACAGGGTGGGAGCTCGTCTGTGGGATTTCAGGAATTCAGATGCTTGGGTCAGGGATCTCATCACTTGCGGTTACAAGCTCGATTTTTAAACCCGACCACCTCAGCATTTCTTCACCACGGGTTTGCCAGTTTCCGACAGAAGAGTTGCCTTGCAGGCAGCTGTCCAGAAGCTTCCGTCCGCAAAGGTACTGATCCCTATTCCCTCTCATCATCGGAAACAGGGCTATTACTCAAGCCTGTTTCTCGTACCAAAGCCGGACGGCTCGGTCAGACCAATTCTGAACTTGAAGGATCTCAATCCATTTTTGAGGATATTCAAGTTCAAGATGGAGCTCCTTCAGTCTGTTATTGCTGGGTTGGAGCAAAACGGGTTTCTGGCAAAGATGCATACTTGCATGTTCCCATTTGATCTCCTCATCAGGACTTTCTCCGGTTCGCGATACAGGACGCTCATTTCCAGTTCCAGGCCCTTCCGTTCGGTCTCTCTTCTGCTCCCAGAGTGTTCACAAGGTCATGGCGGTCATGATGGCCCTACTTCAGAAGCAGGGTGTGACGATTGTCCCCTATCTGGATGATCTGCTACTGAAGGCGCACTCTGCAGACCTGTTGCTTCAGAATATCCGGATAACCCAGGACCTACTGATTCGGCGTGGGTGGATCCGGAACTTACCTAAATCTCACTTATGCCCCTCACAACGGTTGCTGTTCTTGGGAATGATTCTCGACATGGTCCGTCAGAAGGTTTTTCTTCCTCAGGACAAGATCCTCTCTCTTCAGACGTTGGTGAGGTCGGTACTTCGACAACATTGGGTATCATGGTATCTGTGCATTCGCCTTCTGGGGAAGATGGTAGCGGCTTTCAAAGCTCTTCCATACAGACGCTCCCACTCTTGACCCTTCCAACTGTGTCTTCTACATCAGTGGTCAGGGTCTCATCTATTTCTTCATCAGCGTGTGATGCTGTCTCCAAAAGCACGATCGTCTCTCCTCTGGTGGCTCAATTCGACACATCTGTTGGAAGGAAGACGGTTCGGCGCTTGGGATTGGACTCTCCTCACTACAGATGCAAGACTGCAAGGCTGGGGGGCGGTGACCCTGGAACATCGGTTTCAGGGGCGCTGGTTGATTCACGAATCTGCTCTCCCCATAAACATTCTCGAGCTATGGGCAGTGTACAACTCCTTACTTCAGGCACATCACCTGCTGCGCGGTCGAGCAGTCAGAGTTCAGTCCGACAACGCCACGACAGTAGCGTAATCAACTGTCAGGGCGGCACTCGCAGCCGTGCGGCGATGCGGGAAGTCACCAACAACCTCCTCTGGGCAGAGGAACATGCACTGTCCTTGTCGGCAATATTAATTCCAGGAGTGGACAATTGGGAAGCCGATTATCTCAGCCGCCAGAACATGCACCCGGGGGAATGGTCACTCAATCCCCAGGTGTTTTGTCAGCTGGTCCGCTGGTGGGGAAGACCACAGATCGACCTCATGGCGTCCCACCTGAACCATCAACTGCCTCTTTATTACTCTCGGATGCGGGACGCGGCGGCGGCCGTGGATGCCTTCACGGCTCCTTGGAATTTCTGGTTCATTTACCTCTTTCCTCCTTTCACGTTGTTGCCTCGGGTTCTGCAACGCATCAAGAGAGAAGACGCGCTGGTACTCCTGGTGGCTCCAGATTGGCCACGCAAGACTTGGTATCCACCCTACACCTGTTTTCAGTAGCGGAGCCTTGGCCCCTGCCACTACGAGACGATCTGCTACAACAGGGTCCTTTTCTTTATCCAGACTTATGCAGGTTACGTTTGACGGCGTGGCTGTTGAGAAGGCCATCTTGAAAAGGAAGGGGATTCCTCATACGGTTATACTTACTATGCGCCAGGCTCGGAAGTCAGTCACATCATCTCACTACTACCGCATTTGGAAGGCTTATATAGCCTGGTGTGAACGTCGAGAGTTTTCTCCTTCAGTTTTTCACTTAGCCCACCTTCTCAGTTTTCTGCAGGGGGTTTCTCGGCAGGGCTACGAATGGGTTCACTAAAGGTCCAGGTCTCTGCTCTTTCGGTTTTCTTCCAGAAGAAATTAGCCTTGCAGTCGGAAGTTCAGACCTTCTTTCAGGGGGTTCTATGACTACAACCTCCCTTTCGCCCTCCAACAGCACCATGGGACCACAACCTGGTCCTCTCTTTTCTGCAGTCTCCGTTATTTGAGCCTCTGGAGTCGGTGGAGATTAAATATCTCACCTGGAAGGTGGTCCTTCTCCTGTCTCTGGCCAGACGGGTGTCGGAACTTGGGGATCTCTCTTGTCGACCTCCTTACCTGGTATTTCATGAAGATAGGGCTGAGCTTCATACTCGCATGTCTTTTCTCCCGAAGGTGGTGTCCAATTTTCACATCAATCAGCCACTTGTGGTTCCGGCCCTCTCAGCGGACTCACCGGATTCGAGATCGTTGGATGTTGTCAGGGCGCTCAAAATCTACGTGGATAGGACTTCAGCTATTCGGAAGTCTGACTCCTTATTTGTTCTTTACGATTCTGCCCGTCGTGGATGGCCGGCTTCTAAGCAGACGTTGTCCCGATGGATTCGTCTGACCATCAGACCAGCTTATTTGGCGGATTCTCAATAGCCTCTGTCTTCAATTTCGGCACACTCTACGCACTCTGTGGGGCCCTCGTGGCCCCCGAAGTTTTACAGGTTTGACACTTTTGCGGCCTCTGCATCACAGTTTGGCCGAGCGGGAGCTCTGGGACGTCCCCATTGTGACTGCTCTCCAGTGTCCCCTAGTGGATGAAGGAAAAATCAGGATTTTGGTACTTAACGATAAATCCCTTTCTCCGATTCCACTGGACGCCCACCCAGCGCTGTTTCTTCATTTTTCACTTCACGGTTTGCATGTCACTGAGTGACTGCTTGTTTTGTTCAGGTTAACCTTTTTCTAATAGGTTTCCAGGTTTACTTAGTGTTATCCTGGTTTACATGGCTTAGTTTACCTCCTCTACTTTAACGTTGGTCTTTTCCAGCTCTCCTCGGGCACAGTTTTAGGTAGACTGGCTTGGAGGGGGGACATAGAAGGGGAGCAGCTAGCCACATTGTTAAAGTTTTAAAGTGCCAGCTCCCAGTTACTGCCTACTATATCCCCATTGTGACTGCTCTCCAGTGTCCCCTGTGGAATCAGAGACAGGGATTTATCGGTAAGTACCAAAATCCTTATTTTTATTTACGTTTTTTTTATTTTTTGGTCAGATATTTAATTATTGCATGTGACTGGAATCTCTGTTGATATTATTCCTCAGATTGAATCAGTAGGTATTCTGTTAGTCACTTTCATTTTTACCCTTATCTCTTATCTTCATGTCTTGCCTATAGCACATTGTAACCCATGTAGTGAGCCCAAGATGGCTGCTTCGCCTGGTACTCTTTTGTGAAGTATAAACAATACATGAGTCTGATGATCTAGCAAGGATCCCAATTATGTGACATCTCTTCCAGGCATTGTCTATTCTGCCCAGTGTAATCCTATGTAGTGCACCTAACATGGCGGCCTCACCTGGATTGTTTGTGGATAGGATCCTTGGAAGTGGTGACCCAAAATGTCTGCCGTACCTTTATATTGTGTTCATGGTTTCTGTATTTTATGTAAATCTAAACCTCTGTATTGTGCTCATAGTATCTGTAAAGTACCTAGAGTCCTATTGGAGAAAATTGCTATATAAATAAAATTCTTCTTCTTCTTCATTGTTATTATTATTACTTATCAGGAGTTTACCACCCATACAGTATATCATGATATTATTGACTTGCATTACTCCTTTACACACAATGGGGTCGATTCAATTCTCCGACAGTTGAATAGTGCCGGGAATTAGCTCCCGTCGCTATTCAATTCAGCTCATGTTAAGTCGGCGAATGGCCGTTCTCCCGGACTTAACAGGTTGATTTGTCGGGAGAACGGGCATTCTCCTGACTTTTGTCGGATTTCCTCATCCCCTGGGGTTGAGAGAAGAATTCCCGACAATTGAGTGTCACTTGGCGCTGTATTGAATAGCACTGGGAGCTAATTCCAGGTGCTATTCAACTGTCTGAGAATTGAATCGACCCCAGTGTCTCCGTACCAATCCATGATCACATAATGCTCAGAGGCATTGATCCATCCTCATCATTTCTCCAGAAACCTTTCTCATGTGTATTGTCTCCTCAGTTTTCAGGCTCTAAGGGGCCGATTTATTAACATTACTTTTACTAAAAACTTATCAAATGTATTAAACGGCTTTTGGAGCAGTTTTCATAAAAAAACACTTCTGCTCCACAGGAGGTTTCTGTTCCCCATGAGCTCGCCTTAGGACAGTGTGATGTAATCAATTATCGCAGTGCAGATTTGGCCGATTTTCTCACATGCCACCGGCATCCTTGGATGCGGATGGTGATAAATCGACCCATAAGCCTGCAGAGCTCACACCTTTTCCTGTACTTTATCTAAGTGGACCTTTCATCCTCCCAGTCTCCTCACCACCATATTAATCTCCATAACCAACTCCGCTCTCATTTACCTCACCAGGCCTCACTTCTGTCTCTTCACCTTAGAGAGCGTTTATTCATTTAAAAAAAGGCAATATCAAGCAAAATATATTAAAAAATTAAATCAAGCTTTTATTTCTGAGAGAGAGAGAGAGAGCGCATGTTTTCCAAAGCGATTTGGTATCTGTATCTTTCACAATGCAGGCTTCTCGTTGTTGATCTAGGCCGATGCTGTTTATTTCCTTCCCCATGACCCATATCTTCTCTTGTCTGCGCATGCACTGGCGTACAGCTTGCTGATTATAGAGAGAGATAGAGAGAGAGAGAGACTGGGGAAGTGGGTAGGGGGAGAGAGAGTGAGGATGTTTCCAAAGCAATCGGTATCCCGATCTTTCACGGTGCAGACTCCTCTGTGCTGATCGATGCTGATGCTGTTTATTTCCTTCCTGCGCATGTGCCCCATGATCCATGCCTTCTCTTATCCTCTGCACATGCGGTGGCCTACAGCTTGCTGTGCAGGAAGAGAGAGAGAGAATAGGGAAGTGGGTAGGGGGAGAGAGAGAGGATGTATCCACAGCAATCCTGTATCCGGATCTTTCATGATGCAGGCTCCTCCGTGCTGATTGCGGATGATGCTGTTCATTTCCTTCCTGTGCATGTGCCACATGATCCATGCCTTCCCTTATCCTCTGCGTAGACACTGGCGTACAGCTTGCTGAGCAGGGAGAGAGAGAGAGAGAGAGAGAGACTAGGGACGGAGGTAGGGGAAGAGAGAGAGAGACTGGGGAAGTGGGTAGGGGGGAGAGAGAGCATGTTTTTCTGAAGCGATTAAGGCTGGTGGTGTGTATTTCCTTAATGCGCATGTGCCCCATGATCCATGCCTTCTCTTGTCCTCTGCACCTATGCTGGCATACAGCTTACTGAGTAGGGAGAGAGAGACTGGGGAAGTGGGTATGGGAAGAGAGAAGATATATCCGAAGCAATCCAGTATCCGGATCTTTCATGATGCAGGCTACTCCATGATGATTGCGGATTATTTCCTTCCTGTGCATTTGCCCCATGATCCATGCCTTCTCTTGTCCTCTGCACCTGTTCTGGCATACAGCTTGCTGAGTAGGGAGAGAGAGACTGGGGAAGTGGGTAGGATGCGAGAAAGAGAGAGAGAGCATGTTTTCCAAAGCGACCGGTATCCGGATCTTTCACGATGCAGGCTACTCTTTCCTGATAGCAGATGATACTGTTTATTTCCTTCCTGTGCATGTGCCCCATGATCCATGCCTTCTCTTGTCCTCTGCACCTGTTCTGGCATACTGCTTGGTGAGTAGGGAGAGAGAGAGAGAGAGAGAGAGAGAGACTGGGGAAGTGGGTAGGATGAAAGAGAGAGAGAGCATGTTTTCCGAAGCGACCGGTATCCGGATCTTTCACGATGCAGGCTACTCTTTCCTGAACGCGGATGATAATGTTTATTTCCTTCCTGTGCATGTGCCTCATGATCCATGCCTTCTCTTATCCTCTGCGCAGGCACTGGCGTACAGCTTGCTGAGCAGGGAGAGAGAGAGACTGGGGAAGTGGATAGGGGGAGAGAGAGAGAGGATGTATCCGAAGCGATGCAGTATCCAGATCTTTCATGATGCAGGCTACTCCATGCTGTTTGCTGATTTTTTTCTTCCTGCGCATTTGCCCTATGATCCATGCCTTCTCTTGTCCTCTGCACCTACTCTGGCATACAGCTTGCTGAGTAGGGAGAGAGAGAGAGAGACTGGGGAAGTGGGTAGGAGGAGAGAAAGAGAGAGAGAGCATGTTTTCCAAAGCGACCGGTATCCGGATCTTTCACAATGCAGGCTACTCTTTCCTGATAGCGGATGATACTGTTTATTTCCTTCCTGCGCATTTGCCCCATGATCCATGCCTTCTCTTGTCCTCTGCACCTGTGCTGGCATACAGCTTGCTGCATAGGGAGAGAGAGAGTGGGGAAGTGGGTAGGAGAGAAAGAGAGAGAGAGCATGTTTTCCGAAGTGACCGGTATCCGGATCTTTCACGATGCAGGCTACTCTGTGCTGATCGCGGATGATGCTGTTTCTTTCCTTCCTGTTCATGTGCCCCATGATCCATGCCTTCCCTTGTCTTCTACGTACGCACTGGCGTACAGCTTGCTGAGCAGGGAGAGAAAGAGAGAGTAGGGAAGTGGGTAGGGGGGGAGAGAGAGGTTGTATCCGAAGCGATCCAGTATCCGGATCTTTCATGATGCAGGCTACTCCATGCTGATCGCGGATGATTTCCTTGCTGCGCATGTGCCCCATGATCCATGCCTTCTCTTGTCCTCTGCACCTGTTCTGGCATATCGCTTGCTGAGTAGGGAGAGAGAGAGACTGAGGAAGTGGGTAGGAGGAGAGAAAGAGAGAGAGAGAGAGCAAGTTTTCCGAAGCGACCGATATCCATATCTTTCACGATGCAGGCTCCTCTTTGCTGATCGCGGATGATACTGTTTATTTCCTTCCTGTGCATGTGCCCCATGATCCATGCCTTCTCTTATCCTCTGTGCAGGCACTGGCGTACAGCTTGCTGAAAAGAAAGAGAGAGAGAGAGAAAGAGACTGGGGAAGTGGATAGGGGGAGAGAGAAGATATATCCAAAGCGATAGAGTATCCGATTCTTTCACGATGCAGGCTACTCCATGCTGATTGCTGATTATTTCCTTCCTGCGCATTTGCCCCATGATCCATGCCTTCTCTTGTCCTCTGCACCTGTGCTGGCATACAGCTTGCTGCATAGGGAGAGAGAGAGAGAGACTGGGGAAGTGGGTAGGAGGAGAGAAAGAGAGAGAGGGAGCATGTTTTTTTTTTTAAGCAACCGGTATCTGGATCTTTCACGATGCAGGCTACTCTGCTGATCGCGGATTATTTCCTTCCTGCGCATGTGTCCCATGATCCATGCCTTCTTTTGTCCTCTGCACCTGTTCAGGCATACTGCTTGCTGAGTAGGGGGAGAGAGAGAGAGAGAGAGACTGGGGAAGTGGGTAGGATGAAAGAGAGAGAGAGCATGTTTTCCGAAGCAACCGGTATTCGGATCTTTCACGATGGAGGCCCCTCTTTGCTGATCGTGGATGATACTGTTTATTTCCTTTCTGTGCATGTGTCCCATGATCCATGCCTTCTCTTGTCCTCTACGCAGGCACTGGCGTACAGCTTGCTGAGCAGGGAGAGAGAGAAAGACTAGGGAAGTGGGTATGGGGAGAGAGAGAGAGGATGTATCCGAAGAGATACAGTTTCCGAATCTTTCATGATGCAGACTACTCCATGCTGATTGCTGATTATTTCCTTCCTGCGCATTTGCCCCATGCCTTCTCTTGTCCTCTGCACCTGTGCTGGCGTACAGCTTGCTGAGTAGGGAAAGAGAGACTGGGGAAGTGGGTAGGAGAGAGAGAGAGAGACAGCAAGTTTTTTTTGAAGCGACCGGTATCTGGATCTTTCACGATGCAGGCTACTCTGCTGATCAAGGATAATTTCCTTCCTGCGCATTTGCCCCATGATCCATGCCTTCTCTTGTTCTCTGCATCTGTTCTGGCATACCGCTTGCTGAGTAGGGAGAGAGAGAGATTGGGGAAGTGGGTAGGAGGAGAGAAAGAGAGAGAGCATGTTTTCCGAAGCAACCGGTATCCGGATATTTCACGATGCAGGCTCCTCTTTGCTGATCACGGATGATACTGTTTATTTCCTTCCTGTGCGTGTGTCCCATGATCCATGCCTTCTCTTGTCCTCTGCGCAGGCACTGGCGTACAGCTTGCTGAACAGGGATAGAAATAGAGACTAGAGAAGTGGGTATGGGGAGAGAGAGAGAGAGGATGTATCCGAAGCGATACAGTATCCGGATATTTCATGATGCAGGCTACTCCATGCTGATTGCTGATTATTTCCTTCCTGCGCATTTGCCCCATGATCCATGCCTTCTCTTGTCCTCTGCACCTGTGCTGGCATACAGCTTCCTGAGTAGGGAGAGAGAGACTGATGAAGTGGGTAGGATGAGAGAAAGAGAGAGAGAGCATGTTTTCCAAAGCGACCGGTATCCGGATCTTTCACGATGCAGGCTACTCTTTCCTGATAGCGGATGATACTGTTTATTTCCTTCCTGTGCGTGTGTCCCATGATCCATGCCTTCTCTTGTCCTCTGCACCTGTTCTTGCATACTGCTTGCTGAGTAGTGAGAGAGAGAGAGAGAGAGAGAGAGAGAGAGACTGGAAAGTGGGTAGGAGGAGAGAGAGAGAGAGAGAGAGCATGTTTTCCGAAGCAATCCAGTATCCAGAGTTTTCATGAAACAGGCTCCTCTTTGCTGATCGTGGATGATACTGTTTATTTCTTTCCTGCGCATGTGCCCCATGATCCATGCCTTCTCTTATCCTCTGTGCAGGCACTGGCGTACAGCTTGCTGAAAAGAAAGAGAGAGAGAGAAAGAGACTGGGGAAGTGGATAGGGGGAGAGAGAGAGAAGATACATCCGCAGCGATCCAGTATCCGGTTCTTTTATGATGCAGGCTACTCCATGCTGATCGCAGATTATTTCCTTCCTGCGCATGTGCCCCATGATCCATGCCTTCTCTTGTCCTCTGCACCTGTTCTTGCATACTGCTTGCTGAGTAGGGAGAGAGAGAGAGAGAGAGAGAGAGAGAGAGAGACTGGGGAAGTGGGTAGGAGGAGAGAGAGAGAGAGAGAGAGAGAGACTGGGGAAGTGGGTAGGAGGAGAGAAAGAGAGGGAGAGAGCATGTTGTTTTTTAAGCGTCCGGTATCTAGATCTTTCACGATGCAGGCTACTCTGCTGATCGCGGATTATTTCCTTCCTGCGCATGTGCCCCATGATACATGCCTTCTCTTTTCCTCTGCACCTGTGCTGGCATACCGCTTGCTGAGTAGGGAGAGACTGGGAAAGTGGGTAGGATGAGAGAGAGAGAGAGAAAGAGAGAGAGAGAGCATGTTTTCCGAAGCGACTGGTATCCGGATCTTTCACGATGGAGGCCCCTCTTTGCTGAACGCGGATGATGCTGTTTATTTCCTTCCTGTGCATGTGCCCCATGATCCATGCCTTCTCTTGTCCTCTACGCAGGCACTGGCGTACAGCTTGCTGAAAAGAGAGAAAGAGACTGGGGAACTGGATAGTGGGGGGGGGGGGGGGGGGGGGGAGAGAAGTTGTATCCGAAGCGACACATTATCCGTATCTTTCATGATGCAGGCTACTCCATGCTGATCGCGGATGATTTCCTTGCTGCGCATGTGCCCCATGATCGATGCCTTCTCTTGTCCTCTGCACCTGTGCTGGCATACAGCTTGCTGAGTAGGGAGAGAGAGAGAGACTGGGAAGTGGGTAGGAGAGAAAGAGAGAGAGAGAGAGCAAGTTTTTTTTTAAGCGACCGGTATCTGGATCTTTCACGATGCAGGCTACTCTGCTGATCGCGGATTATTTCCTTCCTGCGCATGTGCCCCATGATCCATGCCTTCTCTTATCCTCTGCGCAGGCACTGGCGTACAGCTTGCTGAAAAGAAAGAGAGAGAGAAAGAGACTGGGGAAGTGGATACGGGGAGAGAGAAGATATATCCGAAGCAATACAGTATCCAGACCTTTCATGATGCAGGCTACTCCATGCTGATCGCAGATTATTTCCTTCCTGCGCATGTGCCCCATGATCCATGCCTTCTCTTGTCCTCTGCACCTGTTCTTGCATACTGCTTGCTGAGTAGGGAGAGAGAGAGAGAGAGAGAGACTGGGAAGTCGGTAGGAGGAGAGAGAGAGAGAGAGAGAGAGCATGTTTTCCGAAGCAATACAGTATCCAGACCTTTCATGATGCAGGCTACTCCATGCTGATCGCAGATTATTTCCTTCCTGCGCATGTGCCCCATGATCCATGCCTTCTCTTGTCCTCTGCACCTGTTCTTGCATACTGCTTGCTGAGTAGGGAGAGAGAGAGAGAGAGAGAGACTGGGAAGTCGGTAGGAGGAGAGAGAGAGAGAGAGAGAGAGAGCATGTTTTCCGAAGCAATCCAGTGTCCGTAGTTTTCATGAAGCAGTCTACTCCATGCTGATCATGGATGATGCTGTGTATTTCCTTCCTGCGCATTTGCCCCATGATCCATGCCTTCTCTTGTCCTCTGCACCTGTACTGGCATACAGCTTGCTGAGTAGGGAGAGAGAGAGAGACTGGGGAAGTGGGTAGGAGAGAAAGAGAGAGAGAGCATGTTTTTTTTTAAGCGTCCGGTATCTGGATCTTCACGATGCAGGCTACTCTGCTGATCGCGGATTATTTCCTTCCTGCGCATGTGCCCCATGATCCATGCCTTCTCTTGTCCTCTGCACCTGTTCTTGCATACTGCTTGCTGAGTAGGGAGAGAGTGGGGAAGTGGGTAGGATGAGAGAGAGAGAGAGAGAGAAAGAGAGAGAGAAAGAGCATATTTTCCGAAGCGACTGGTATTCAGATCTTTCACGATGCAGGCTACTCTTTGCTGATCACGGATGATACTGTTTATTTCCTTCCTGTGCATGTGTCCCATGATCCATGCCTTCTCTTATCCTCTACGCAGGCACTGGCGTACAGCTTGCTGAACAGGGATAGAAATAGAGACTAGAGAAGTGGGTATGGGGAGAGAGAGAGAGAGAGAGGATGTATCCGAAGCGATACAGTATCCGGATATTTCATGATGCAGGCTACTCCATGCTGATTGCTGATTATTTCCTTCGTGCGCATTTGCCCCATGATCCATGCCTTCTCTTGTCCTCTGCACCTGTGCTGGCATACAGCTTGCTGAGTAGGGAGAGAGAGACTGGGGAAGTGGGTAGGATGAGAGAAAGAGAAAGAGAGCATGTTTTCCAAAGCGACCGGTATCCGGATCTTTCACGATGCAGGCTACTCTTTCCTGATAGCAGATGATGCTGTTTATTTCCTTCCTGTACATGTGCCCCATGATCCATGCCTTCTCTTGTCCTCTGCACCTGTTCTTGCATACTGCTTGCTGAGTAGGGAGAGAGAGAGAGAGAGAGAGACTGGGGAAGTGGGTAGGAGGAGAGAAAGAGAGAGAGAGAGCAAGTTTTTTTTTAAGCGACCGGTATCTGGATCTTTCACGATGCAGGCTACTCTGCTGATCAAGGATAATTTCCTTCCTGCGCATGTGCCCCATGATCCATGCCTTCTCTTGTCCTCTGCACCTGTGCTGGCATACAGCTTGCTGAGTAGGGAGAGAGAGACTGGGGAAGTGGGTAGGATGAGAGAAAGAGAGAGAGCATGTTTTCCAAAGCGACCGGTATCCGGATATTTCACGATGCAGGCTACTCTTTCCTAATAGCGGATGATACTGTTTATTTCCTTCCTGTGCATGTGCCCCATGATCCATACCTTCTCTTGTCCTCTGCACCTGTTCTTGCATACTGCTTGCTGAGTAGTGAGAGAGAGAGAGAGAGAGAGAGAGAGAGACTGGGAAGTCGGTAGGAGGAGAGAGAGAGAGAGAGCATGTTTTCCGAAGCAATCCAGTGTCTGGAGTTTTCATGAAGAAGTCTACTCCATGCTGATCACGGATGATACTGTGTATTTCCTTCCTGCGCATTTGCCCCATGATCCATGCCTTCTCTTGTCCTCTGCACCTGTGCTGGCGTACAGCTTGCTGAGTAGGGAGAGAGAGAGAGACTGGGGAAGTGGGTAGGAGAGAAAGAGAGAGAGAGAGAGCATGTTTTCCGAAGCGACCGGTATCCGGATCTTTCACGATGCAGGCTCCTCTTTGCTGATCGTGGATGATACTGTTTATTTCCTTCCTGCGCATGTGCCCCATGATCCATACCTTCTCTTATTCTCTGCGCAGGCACTGGCGTACAGCTTGCTGAAAAGAAAGAAAGAAAGAGAGAAAGAGACTGGGAAAGTGGATAGGGGGAGAGAGAAGATATATCCGAAGCGATACAGTATCCGAATCTTTCATGATGCAGGCTACTCCATGCTGATCGCGGATTATTTCCTTCCTGCGCATGTGCCCCATGATCCATGCCTTCTCTTGTCCTCTGCACCTGTTCTTGCATACTGCTTGCTGAGTAGTGAGAGAGAGAGAGAGAGAGAGAGAGAGAGAGAGAGAGAGAGACTGAGAAGTCGGTAGGAGGAGAGAGAGAGAGAGAGCATGTTTTCCGAAGCAATCCAGTGTCCGGAGTTTTCATGAAGCAGTCTACTCCATGCTGATCACGGATGATGCTGTGTATTTCCTTCCTGCGCATTTGCCCCATGATCCATGCCTTCTCTTGTCCTCTGCACCTGTGCTGGCATACAGCTTGCTGCATAGGGAGAGAGAGAGAGACTGGGGAAGTGGGTAGGAGGAGAGAAAGAGAGAGAGAGAGAGCATGTTTTTTTTAAGCGTCCGGTATCTGGATCTTTCACGATGCAGGCTACTCTGCTGATCACGGATTATTTCCTTCCTGCACATGTGCCCCATGATCCATGCCTTCTCTTTTCCTCTGCCCCTGTTCTGGTATACCGCTTGCTGAGTAGGGAGAGAGAGACTGGGGAAGTGGGTAGGAAGAGAGAGAGAGAGAGAGAAAGAGAGAGAAAAAGAGCATGTTTTCCGAAGCGACTGGTATCCGGATCTTTCACGATGGAGGCCCCTCTTTGCTGAACGCGGATGATACTGTTTATTTCCTTCCTGTGCATGTGCCCCATGATCCATGCCTTCTCTTGTCCTCTACGCAGGCACTGGCGTACAGCTTGCTGGAAAGAAAGAGAGAAAGAGCCTGGGGAACTGGATAGGGGGGGAGAGAGAGAGAAGATATATCCGCAGCGATCCAGTATCCGGTTCTTTCATGATGCAGGCTACTCCATGCTGATTGCTGATTATTTCCTTCCTGCGCATTTGCCCCATGATCCATGCCTTCTCTTATCCTCTGCACCTTTCCTGGCATACAGCTTGCTGCATAGGGAGAGAGAGAGAGACTGGGAAGTCGGTAGGAGGAGAGAGAGAGCGAGAGAGAGCATGTTTTCCGAAGCAATCCAGTATCCAGAGTTTTCATGAAACAGTCTACTCCATGCTGATCACGGATGATGCTGTTTATTTCTTTCCTGCGCATGTGCCCCATGATCCATGCCTTCTCTTATCCTCTGTGCAGGCACTGGCGTACAGCTTGCTGAAAAGAAAGAGAGAAAGAGACTGGGGAAGTGGATAGGGGGAGAGAGAGAGAAGATACATCCGCAGCGATCCAGTATCCGGTTCTTTTATGATGCAGGCTACTCCATGCTGATTGATGATTATTTCCTTCCTGTGCATTTGTCCCATGATCCATGCCTTATCTTGTCCTCTGCACCTGTGCTGGCATACAGCTTGCTGCATAGGGAGAGAGAGAGAGAGAGACTGGGGAAGTGGGTAGGAGGAGAGAAAGAGAGAGAGAGAGAGAGCATGTTTCTTTTTCATCCACTAGGGGTCACTGGAGTACTCTTGGGATATGGGCGGCTTAGCAGAAACAAAGGCACTGAATATTTAAATTTAGAACTCTCCACCCCTCCATATCCCAGAGTACCTCAGTGTACGACCTCAGTGTTTTTTCCGTGCTCACAGCACTAACATCGGCTTGTGGGAGTTCCCACACTTTGTGGAAGATTTTATTAATTTTTCATTTTTACTTTTTACTTTTTAATTTTTACACTTAGCACATCCCTTCCCAGTTTCTGGAAAAACATGGGTCCGGGATGGTGCCGCTGCAGGCAGCGCATGGCGTGTCGGTCCTCACAAAGAGCACCCTCACAGCCACAGGCAGCCCACTGTCTCCTGCAAGCTGGACGGAGCTTACACATAGAAGCCCGTCGCAGCCATGACTGGAGAGCTGGACGGAGACATGACTGGAGAGCTGGACGGAGCTTACACATAGAAGCCCCGTCGCAGCCATGACTGGAGAGCTGGACGGAGCTTACACATAGAAGCCCCGTCGCAGCCATGATCTGAGGAGCTGGACGGAGCTTACAGATAGAAGCCCCGTCGCAGCCATGACCGGACGTCGCAGACCTTCCTACAAAAGGTATGCTGGGGAAACGGGGCGGTCAGCGCAGGCTGCCGCCCCGCTGTGTGGGGTCCGTGGGTAAAGCCGACTGCTCACTACCGTGATAGCCGCCCCAGCCGCTCCAGTGCCCCGTCTGCCGCTCCGACGCCCCACGCTCCGTCCCCCAACAGGCGATCCGTCCTCCCGCCACCGCGCCGCCCGCCACAACCGCCAGCGGTGCTCACACAGGGAGACCCGCCGCACAGAGGGAGACCCGCCGCAGCTTCGCTCCGTCAGCGGTGCTTTCAGAGACAGACCCGCGCAGCTTGCCTAGCGACGCCGCGCTCCGGCCAGCCGATCTCTGCTGCTCTGGACTATGGTCCCTCGCCTCCCTGCATTGAGCTTCCCGGCTCCCCGCTGAGACACAGCGCTACAGGGAATACAGGGAAGGGGGGGGGGGGGGAATGGGGGACCTGGCTGATTACTGCGTGGCTGCAGCTGCCAGATGCTGCAAGGGGAAAATCACGGTGTAATAGGCTGTTGAGCCTATATATATATTAACAGGCTGCCATATCTATAGAAGTTATTAATACATATCTATAGAAGATATTAATACATATCTATAGAAGATATTAATACATAATTAACTGCAGGCAGAGCTTATATTAAATGTGACCTGCCTGTGATTGTATTGTAACCTGCATGTGATTTATCAGTGTATACTAGACTGTGATTATCAGTGTATACTAGACTGTGATTATCAGTGGCAGCAGGTATTGTGACTTCTCCTGTGAGTTTCAGTGTAAGCATGGCATGGGGGCCATTTTAATCATGTTTCCTGTTTCTTCCAGTGGTAATTCCAGAACATTCCTGCCCTACATCTCTACGCCACCGGAGGCGCAGGGGTGTTAGTGGGAATTTTGGTTCAGGTTTCACATAGGCCCATGTAAACTGTATTTAGCCATAAAAAAAAAAAATATATATATCTCCTATATAATAGCCCTATTCTGTGACCTTGTGATTCATTTGCTAACGCTGGGCGGAGTCACAGCAGTGGGCGGAGTTATTCAAATGAGTCACAGAGATCTGGCCAAATCTACAGGAGACTAGGAGCAGAAGCAGATAGCATGGACATTGGGCATGTCACAGACAGGGCTCCATACCTCCCAGCTTTCTGCAGGAGCTTTCTCCAGGCAGAAGGAGGGAAACACTCGGCGAAAAGGGGGCGTGGCTTCACGGGAGGGTCCCCGTTTTCGTCAGTGAGGGGGCATGCCCAGCGCTCTGTGAGCTGCTGGCATGCCCCCAGGGGCTGATTATGAGTCCGGGGGGCTCAGGGCACTTGAGACAGGGGAGCCCTATCTCATTGCTGTGCCTGCTGGGGGTTGGGGGCGTGGCCTAATCGCGGCCCGCGCGGCCACGCCCCCTTATGCAAATTCCGATTATTGTTTTTATTTTTTTAATGGGATTTTGGCCCCTCAGCTAGGGCTAAATCCAGAGGAGGTGGTCGCTCCCCCCTACACACCCGCACAGGGAGAAGAAAGCAGGGAGACTGCTGCCTCCCTGCAACACCACAGACCTGCCAATATGCAGCAGCGTGTGCTGACTGTAGCACAATGCTGCCACTGTTGCTGGCAGGACGGGGGGAGCTTCTGAGCTGGGACAGAGCTACTCCAGCCGGGGGGGCCTCTAAAACTGTGGGGCCAACGGTACGTATCCCCCGCCCCCCCCCCCCCTTAATCCGGCTCTGCTGCTGGAACCCCCCCATTAATCCGTACCCCCTGATGCCCCCTCTCCCTCTGTCTCCACTATTCACCGCTGCTCTGCTAAGCAGAACAGCGAGTACAGGAGCTTTCCAACTGCCCCCCCCCCACCGCAGGACACTGCGACCCGCGGGTGGGACAGCGGGACAGACCCCAAAAAATGGGACTGTCCCGCGAAAATCGGGACATTTGGGAGGTATGGGGGTGTGTGAGGGGTATGTCATACAGACAGACGGGCACCGGCTCACTGTGTGCTTGACCCCCCACATCGGCATACTCAGCAGGGTCTCTCTGGTGCGGAGGAGCGTCACTTTCTGACACACTCCACGCTTCTTAGCTGCAGTTTAGTGGGGCACCTGCCGCTGTGCAGGTTCCATACTGCCTCTGTTATCTCCAGCCCCGGCAACCCCACCGCTAGCTGCAGCGCTGCCACCCGCAGTGGAGTGCGCCCAGCTCATTCACACACTTTAGCTGGCGGGTAGCGCTGCAGAAATCCGAGCTGCTTGCAGGCTCTGACCCACTCCTCCCTCCAGCCGCAGCGTCTCCTGGGAGCTAACCAGTCACTCCCAGTCTCCCCTTACCACAGTGCCCGGAAGCCGTGAGGTCCGCGCCACGTGCATGCTATGACCCCCTCCTCCCTCCAGCCGCAGCATCTCCTGGGGGCTAACCAGTCATTTCCAGTCTCACCTTACCACAGTGCCCGGCAGCTGCGCGAGGTCTGCGGTGTGTGACTGAGGAGGGGGGGGAGGGATGCGGACTGGCAGAGAAAGCAGGACTCCAGCCTGAGAGAGTCAGCCATGCCAAGTCTCCAGCAGCAGCAGATCCCAACAGGTTGGAATGGAACAGCAGCAGCCAGCAGCAGTGACTCCGGTAAGACACATCTGTCTGTCACCACTGTTTTGTCCCTAATACCAATCTCTCCCGTGCCCTGTGTTCTGTCATGTCCCTGGCCTTGCCCTGCCACCCTTATTCTGGCCCTTTCACCCTTATCCTGGCACTGTCACCCTTATGCTGGCCCTGTTACCCCTATCCTGGCCCTGTCACCCCTGTGCTTGCCCTGTGAACCCTATACTGGCCCCGTCACCCCTGTCCTGGTCCTGCCGCCCCTACCCTGGCCCTGTCACCCCTATCCTGTCCCTATCATTTCTGTCCTGGCCCTGTCACCCCTGTCCTGGCCCCGTCACCCCTGTCCTGGCACCGTCACCCCTATCCTGGCACCGTCACCCCTGTCCTGGCCCCGTCAACCCTGTACTGACCCTGTCACCCCTGTACTGGCCCTGTTACTGCATACCCTTCAACTACCTTTTATGGCATGTACAGTACCCGCAGCGCCTCCAGACCTCTCCCCAATGCACCACACCTCCGCACCTCCCCCTCCACCACATGCGGCACTCCACCCCTCCCCCACATGCTGTGCCTCCAGACCCCCTACACCACCCGTGGCTCCCACTCCTCCACCCCTTCACCACCCACAGCACCTCCAGGCCCCTTCCACCATTCACCCCCCTTATACGTCTCCCCCCCCACACCTGCCCCCCTCCACCCGCAGCATCTGCAGACACCCTCCTCCATCAGCGGTCCCCCCCTCACCCACCCCTCCCCCACCAATGGCACCCCTGCACCTGCCCCTCCACCACCTGCAGCACCTCCGGACCTCCTTTCCCATCCGCCGCAACACCCGTACCTGCCCCTACCCTACCCATGGTGCCTGCGGTCCCCTACCCAACCCCCGGCACACCCGTCCCTTCCCATCCCACAGCACCTCCGGAACCCTTCACCCATCCACAACATCCCCACACCTGCCCCTCTCCCACCCGTGGCACCCCTGCCCCTCCCCCACATGCGGTGCCTCCGGACCCCTCCCCCATCTGCATCCCCCACTCCTCTGCCCCTCCCCCACGCGCAGCACCTCCCGAACCTTCCTCACCCGGGCCCCACCCCCACTTCTGCCTCCCCTCCACCCGCAGCATCTACAGACACCATCCGCAGTCCCCCCCGCACCCGCTACATTCTGTACATCGTGCCCTGCAGGTGCTGTTCACGCCGTCGCAAGGGGCTGCGCCTCCTTCACCATCGCACGCCCTTTCATTGTGCAATATTTAACCACTAACAAAGGAATGCAGGTAATACTCCATATAATACAAATATTAAACCCCAGAAAGGCATGCAAGGGTTAAGGGGGGCGTAGCCCCTTGCGACGGTGTGAAGAGCGCCCGTAGGGCGCGATGAAGCACCTAGTAGAGTATAATTCTTTTATTACATTCTGTTTATTGAATTTGGTATAATGTATGTTTTTGCATTTAAATAAGAGCCTAGAGCACAATAATAATAATAATAATAATAAATATGTTGGATCCCATTATACAAAACGGAAATAAATTTTTATGGTAAAACATTTCCCTGGAAAAATAAGAATTTACTCACCGGTAATTCTATTTCTCGTAGTCCGTAGTGGATGCTGGGAACTCCGTAAGGACCATGGGGAATAGCGGGCTCCGAAGGAGGCTGGGCACTCTAGAAAGATCTTAGACTACCTGGTGTGCACTGGCTCCTCCCACTATGACCCTCCTCCAAGCCTCAGTTAGGTACTGTGCCCGGACGAGCGTACACAATAAGGAAGGATTTTGAATCCCGGGTAAGACTCATACCAGCCACACCAATCACACCGTACAACTCGTGATATGAAACACAGTTAACAGTATGAAACAATAGAGCCTCTCAACAGATGGCTCAACAATAACCCGATTTAGTTAACCATAACTATGTACAAGTATTGCAGATAAACCGCACTTGGGATGGGCGCCCAGCATCCACTACGGACTACGAGAAATAGAATTACCGGTGAGTAAATTCTTATTTTCTCTAACGTCCTAGTGGATGCTGGGAACTCCGTAAGGACCATGGGGATTATACCAAAGCTCCCAAACGGGCGGGAGAGTGCGGATGACTCTGCAGCACTGAATGAGAGAACTCCAGGTCCTCCTCAGCCAGGGTATCAAATTTGTAGAATTTTTGCAAACGTGTTTGCCCCTGACCAAGTAGCTGCTCGGCAAAATTGTAAAGCCGAGACCTCTCGGGCAGCCGCCCAAGATGAGCCCACCTTCCTTGTGGAATGGGCATTGACAGATTTTGGCTGTGGCAGGCCTGCCACAGTATGTGCAAGCTGAATTGTACTACAAATCCAACGAGCAATAGTCTGCTTAGAAGCAGGAGCACCCAGCTTGTTAGGTGCATATAGGATAAACAGCGAGTCAGATTTTCTGACTCTAGCCGTTCTGGAAACATATATTTTCAGTGCCCTGACAACGTCTAGCAACTTGGAGTCCTCCAAGTCCCTAGTAGCCTAGGCACCACAATAGGCTGGTTCAGGTGAAACGCTGACACCACCTTTGGGAGAAACTGGGGACGAGTCCTCAATTCTGCCCTATCCATATGGAAAATCAAATAAGGGCTTTTACAAGACAAAGCCGCCAACTTTGATACTCGCCTGGCAGAAGCCAAGGCCAATAACATAACCACCTTCCACGTGAGATATTTCAGATCCACGGTTTTTAGTGGTTCAAACCAATGTGATTTTAAGAAACTCAACACCACGTTGAGATCCCAAGGTGCCACAGGAGGCACAAACGGGGGCTGACTCTGCAGCACTCCTTTTATAAATGTCTGAACTTCAGGTACTGAAGCTAGTTCTTTTTGAAAGAAAATCGACAGAGCCGAGATCTGTACCTTAATGGAACCCAATTTAAGGCCCATAGTCACTCCTGCTTGCAGGAAATGCAGAAATCGACCTAGTTGAAATTCCTCTGTTGGGGCCCTTTCGGCCTCACACCATGCAACATATTTTCGCCATATGCGGTGATAATGAGTTGCTGTAACCTCTTTTCTGGCTTTAGTAAGCGTAGGAATGACTTCCTCCGGAATGCCCTTTTCCTTCAGGATCCGGCGTTCAACCGCCATGCCGACAAACGCAGCCGCGGTAAGTCTTGGAACAGACAGGGCCCCTGCTGCCGCAGGTCCTGTCTGAGTGGCAGAGGCCATGGGTCCTCTGATATAAATTCTTGAAGTTCTGGGTACCAAGCTCTTCTTGGCCATCCACGAGTATCGTTCTTACTCCTCGCCTTCTTATTATTCTCAGTACCTTTGGTATGAGAGGCAGAGGGGAGAACACATAAACCGACTGGTACACCCACGGTGTTACCAGAGCGTCCATAGCTATCGCCTGAGGGTCCCTTGACCCGGTGCAATATCTTTTATAGCTTTTTGTTGAGGCGGGACGCCATCATGTCCACCTGTGGCCTTTCCCAATGGTGTACAATCCTATTGGAAGACTTCTGGAGGAAGTCCCCATTCTCCCGGGTGGAGGTCGTGTCTGTTGAGAAGATCTGCTTCCCAGTTGTCCACTCCGGGAATGAACACTGCTGACAGTGCTAACACATGATTTTCCGCCTATCGGAGAATCCTTGTGGCTTCTGCCATCGCCATCCTGCTTCTTGTGCTGCCCTGTTGGTTTACATGGGCGACTGCCGTGATGTTGTCTGATTGGATCAGTACCGGCTGGTTTTGAAGCAGAGGCCTTGCCGGCCTCAGGGCATTGTAAATGGCCCTCAGGTCCAGAATATTTATGTGTAGGGAAATAACCTGACTTGACCAAAGTCCCTGGAAATTTCTTCCCTGTGTGACTGCCTCCCAGCCTCAAAGGCTGGAATCCATGGTCACTAGAACCTAGTCCTGTATGCCGAACCTGCGGCCCTCTTGAAGATGGGCACTCTGCAGCCACCACAGTAGAGATACCCTGGTCCTTGGAGACAGGGTTATCAGCCTATGCATCGGAAGATGCGATCCGGACCACTTGTCCAACAGGTCCCTCTGAAAAGTTCTTGTATGGAACCTGCCTAATGGGATTGCTTCGTAGGAAGCTACCATTTTTCCCAGGACTCGCGTGCAATGATGCACCGCTACCTATTTTGGCTTCAGGAGGTCTCTGACTAGAGATGACAACTCCTTGGCTTTCTCCTCCGGGAGAAACACTATTTCTGGTTTATGTCCAGAACCATCCCCAGGAACAGTAGATGTGTCATAGGAACCAGCTGTGACTTTGGACTGTTTAGAATCCAACCATGCTGTTGTAGCACTTTCCAAAATAGTGCTACCCCGACTACCAACTGCTCCTTGGACCTCGCCCTTATAACGAGATTGTCCAAGTACGGGATAATTACAACTCCCTTTTTTTGAAGGAGTATCAACATTTCGGCCATTACCTTGATAAAACACCCTCGGTGCCATGTACAGTCCAAACGGCAGTGTCTGGACTTGGTAATGGTAATCCTGTACCACAAATCCGAGGTACTCCTGGCGAGGATGGTAAATGGGGACATGCAGGTAAGCATCCTTGATGTCCCAGGATACCATGTAATCCCCCTCGTCCAGGCTTGGAATAACCGCCCTGAGCGATTCCATCTTGAACTTGAATTTTTGTGTTCAAGGATTTTAAATATAAAATGGGTCACACCGAACCATGCGGTTTCGGTACCCCAACCCGTGTGGAATAGTAACCCCGTCCTTGTTGAAGTAGGGGCACCTTGAGTATTACCTGCTGGGAATACCGCTTATTAATTGCCTCTAGCACAGCCTCCCTGCCTGAGGGAGTTGTCAGCAAGGCATATTTTAGGAAACGGCTGGGGGGAGACATCTCGAATTCCAGCTTGTACCCCTGAAATACTACTTGAAAGAAACAGGGATCCACCTGTGAGCGAGCCCACTAATTGCTGAAATTTTTGAGACGGCCCCCCACCGTACCTGGCTACACCTGTGGAGCACCCGCGTCATGGTGTGGCCTCACAGGAGGCGGGGGAAGAATCTTGATTCTGGGAACAGGCTGACTGGTGCAGCTTTTTTCCCTCTACCCTTGTCTCTGTACAGAAAGGAAGCGCCATTTGACCCGCTTGCTTTTCTGAAGCCGAAAGGACTGTACCTTTGTCTGTGAGGAAACCTGAGGTAAAATTATTTCTTCCCAGCAGTTGCTGTGGATACGAGGTCCCAGAGACCATCCCCAAATAATTCCTCACCCTTATAAGGCTCTCTATGCGCTTTTTAAGTCAGCATCACCTGTCCAGTGACAGGTCTCTAATACCCTCCTGACAGAATGGACATTACATTTATTTTGGATGCCAGCCGGCAAAATATCCCTCTGTGCATCCCCCATATATAAGACGACGTCTTTAATATGTTTTTATGTTTTCCAACTAGTATCCCTGTTTGACAGGGTCACCGACCACGCTGCAGCAGCACTATCTGCAGGTCTCAGTCTAGTACCTGAGTGTGTAAATACAGACTTCAGGATAGCCTCCTGTTTTTTATCAACAGGTACCTACTAAAGTGGCCGTATCCTAAGACGGCAGTGCCACCTTTTTTGACTAACGTGTGAGCGCCTTATCCACCCTAGGGGATATCTCCCAGCGTAACTTATCCACCTGGCGGGAAAGGGTACGCCATCAGTAACTTTTTATAAATTACCAGTTTCTTAACGGGGGAACCCACGCTTTCACACACTTCATTTATTCATCTGATGGGGGAACAAAACACTGCCTGTTTTTTCTCCCCAAACCTAAAAACCCATTTTTAGAGGTGCTTGGGTTAAAGTCAGAAATGTATAACACATTTTTTATTGCCGGGATCACGTCACGGATGTTCCTAGTGGATTGTGTATATGTCTCCACCTTGTCGACACTGGAGTCAGACTCCGTGTCGACATCTGTGTCTGCCATCTGAGAGAGCGGGCGTTTTTGAGCCCCTGATGGCCTTTGAGACGCCTGGGCAGGCGCGGGCTGCGAAGCCGGCTGTCCCACAGCTGTTACGTCATCCACCCTTTTATGTAAGGAGTTGACACTGTCGGTTAATACCTTTCACCTATCCATCCACTCTGGTGTCGGCCCCACAGGGGGCGACATCACATATATCGGCCTCTGTTCTGTCACCATATAAGCCTCCTCATTCAACATGTCGACACAGCCGTACCGACACACCGCAGACACACAGGGAATGCTCTAAACGAGGACAGGACCCACAAAAGCCCTTTGGGGGGACAGAGTAAGAGTATGCCAGCACACACCAGAGCGCTATATATATACAGGGACTAACTGAGTTATGTCCCTAATAGCTTTTATATAATATACTGTAAACAGTGCCAATTTTAATGCCCCCCCCTCTCTTTTCCCTCTTACTGTACTGTAGAATTGCAGGGAAGAGCCAGGGAGCTTCCCTCCAGCCGAGCTGTGAGGGAAAAATGGCGCCAGTGTGCTGAGGAGATAGGCTCCGCCCCTTTTTCGCGGCCTATTCTCCCGTTTTTTATGGAATTCTGGCAGGGGTATTTACCTCATATATAGCCCCTGGGGCCATATATTGAGGTATTTTAGCCAGCCAAGGTGTTTTTATTGCTGCCTCAGGGCGCCCCCCCCAGCGCCCTGCACCCTCAGTGACCGGAGTGTGAAGTGTGTGAGAGGAGCAATGGCGCACAGCTGCAGTGCTGTGCGCTACCTTGGTGAAGACAGAGTCTTCATGCCGCCGATTTTCCGGACCATCTTCTTGCTTCTGGCTCTGTAAGCCGGACGGCGGCGCGGCTCCGGGACCGAACATCAAGGCTGGGCCTGCGGTCGATCCCTCTGGAGCTAATGGTGTCCAGTAGCCTAAGAAGCCCAATCCGGCTGCAAGCAGGCGAGTTCGCTTCTTCTCCCCTTAGTCCCTCGCTGCAGTGAGCCTGTTGCCAGCAGGTCTCACTGAAAATAACAAATTCTAAGACTATAACTTTCTAAGAGCTCAGGAGAGCCCCTAGTGTGCATCCAACCTCGGCCGGGCACGAAATCTAACTGAGGCTTGGAGGAGGGTCATAGTGGGAGGAGCCAGTGCACACCAGGTAGTCTAAGATCTTTCTAGAGTGCCCAGCCTCCTTCGGAGCCCGCTATTCCCCATGGTCCTTACGGAGTTCCCAGCATCCACTAGGACGTTAGAGAAAATCTTTAACGCTTTACAGATCTGTCCTCATACAGGGCCTAATTCAGACCTGATCGTAGCAGCAAATTTGTTAGCAGTTGGGCAAAACCAAGGCCCTCATTCTGAGTTGATCGCTAGCTGCCGTTGTTCACTGCGTAGCGATCATTTAATAAAATGGCTAAACTGCGCATGTGTATGCACCGCAATGCGCACGCGCGGCATACGGGTACAAAGAGCATCGTGGTTTTGCACAGGTTCTAGCAACGCTTTCAGTCACACTGACAGTCGCAAGGAGATTGACAGAAAGTGGGAGTTTCTGGGTGGCAACTGACCGTTTTCTGGGAGTGTTTGGAAAAACGCAGGCGTGGCCGGGCGTTTGCTGGGTGGGTATCTGACGTCATTACCGTGTCACTCGTCGCAGCAATCATCGCACAGGATAAGTAACTACAGGGCTGGTCTTGTTCTGCACAAAATGTGTTTGCAGCCGCTCTGCCGCACAGGCGTTCACACTCCTGCAAAGCGAAAATACACTCCCCCGTGGGCGGTGATTATGTGTTTGCACGGCTGCTAAAAACAGCTAGCGAGCGATCAACTCGGAATGAGGGCCCATGTGCACTGCAGGTGGGACAGATATAACATGTGCAGAGAGAGTTAGATTTGGGTGTGGTGTGTTCAAACTGAAATCTAAATTGCAGTGTCAAAATAAAGCAGCCAGTATTTACCCTGCACCGAAACAATATAACCCACCCAAATGTTACTCTCTCTGCAAATCAGGGCCGTAGCTACCTATGTGCCAGCGGTGCCTGGCACACAGCGCAAAAGCACTGTGGGTGCAGGGCCGCCACCAAAAACCGTGGGGCCGCGGCTACTGCCGCTAGCTGCAGCGCTGGCAGGTGAGATACTGTACGCCCGGCCCCTTCTCCCGCAATTGCCACGACCACCATGGCGCTACAGCTGCCCGATCCCTCCCAGCTCCCCATATCCGTCCACAGCTCCTCCTGCTCCTATTACAGTCGAGTCAGTTGCCGCCCGAAGCCACGCCCACTTACTTCCTCATGAGCCCCCTAATGTCTGTCTGCTGTATGTAAATGACAGCAGCAGTCAGTGAAAGAGAGCTTCCTCCCATGCGCTCACCAACTCCACCCACCCGCGCCACCCATCTTGCAGTGTGTGGAGAGGTACAGATCAAAAGATGGCAGCTGAATAGATAAGTAAGCAGCGCAAAACACCCCCTCTCTCTCTCTCTCTACACACACACACACACACACACACACACACACACACACACACACACACACACACACACACACACTTTCTCTCCCCTCTACCTAGCTAGCGTAATATGTATAAGGGGCTCTTTGATGTAACATGTATAAGGTGACTGACAGACCCTGCTGTGCTGTGTAATGTGACTGTTGGACGCTGATGCGCTGTGTAATGTGACTGTCGGATGCTGCTGCGCTGTGTAATGTGACTACCGGACGCTGCTGCGCTGTGTAATGTGACTGCCGGACGCTGCTGCACTGTGTAATGTGACTGCCGGACGTTGCTGCACTGTGTAATGTGACTGCAGTATGCTGCTGCGCTGTGTAATGTGACTGCCGGACGCTGCTGCACTGTGTAACGTGACTTCCGGACGTTGCTGCACTGTGTAATGTGACTGTCGGATGCTGCTGCGCTGTGTAATGTGACTGCAGTATGCTGCTGCGCTGTGTAATGTGTCTGCCGGACGCTGCTGCACTGTGTAATGTGACTGCCGGACGTTGCTGCACTGTGTAATGTGACTGCCGGACGCTGCTGGACTGTGTAATGTGACTGTCGGCTGCTGCTGCTGCGCTGTGTAATGTGACTGCCGGATGCTGCTGCACTGTGTAATGTGACTGCAGTATGCTGCTGCGCTGTGTAATGTGACTGCAGTATGCTGCTGCGCTGTTTAATGTGACTGCCGGACACTGCTGCACTGTGTAATGTGACTGTTGGACGCTGCTGCACTGTGTAATGTGACTGCAGGATGCTGCTGCACTGTGTAATGTGACTGCAGGATGCTGCTGCGCTGTGTAATGTGACTGCAGGATGCTGCTGCGCTGTGTAATGTGACTGCAGGATGCTGCTGCGCTGTGTAATGTGACTGCAGTATGCTGCTGCGCTGTGTAATGTGACTGCAGGATGCTGCTGCGCTGTGTAATGTGACTGCAGGATGCTGCTGCGCTGTGTAATGTGACTGCAGGATGCTGCTGCGCTGTGTAATGTGACTGCAGGATGCTGCTGCGCTGTGTAATGTGACTGCCAGACGCTGCTGCGCTATGTAATGTGACTGCCAGATGCTGTTGCACTGTATAATGTGACTCCCAGACACTGCTGCAATGTGTAATGTGACTGTTGGATGCTGCTGCACTGTGTAATGTGACTGTTGGATGCTCCTGCACTGTGTAATGTGACTGTCGGACGCTGCTGTCCTGTGTAATGTGACTGTAGGAAGCTGCTGCGCTGTGTAATGTGACTCTCGGACGCTGCTGCGCTGTGTAATGTGACTGTCAGACATTACTGTGCGGAGTAATGTGATTACTGGACGCTACTATGTGGTGTACTATAACTGACGGATGCTACTGTGCAGTGTAATGTGACTAAGGAACACTACTGTGCATGGTAATGTGACTGATGGATGCAACTGCATGGCGTAATGTGAATTGGTACAAATCTGTAGCCATACCCCATCCTCATAAAGCCACGTCCCTATACTTTTGGCGCGCGCCTGCCTAATGTGTAAAAAGGGGACTCTGCCTGCTATGATGTATAAAAGGGGACTCTGCCTTCTGTAATGTGTAAAAGGGAGCTCTGCCTGCCGTAATGTGCGATAGGGAGCTCTGTGTCCATTCCCTGTGATGCCACGCCCCTATATTTTTGGCACTGGCCCTGTTTAATATATGGGGGGTGTTGCCAATGCTGTTTCTTGTACACAGCGCTAAAATATCTAGTTACATCACTGCTCCTTGGTACCTTTTATAGGTCTGTTCACTTGCTGCCCTTGTGGCTTTGACAACTGTTATTGAAATTATTATTATTGTTATTGACCGCGATCAGCATGGAGTAGCCTGCATCATGAAATATCCGGATACTGGATCGCTTCGGATATATCCTCTCTCCCCCTATCCACTTCCCCAGTCTCTATCTCTCTCTTTCTGTTCAGCAAGCTGTACGCCAGTCCTGCGCAGAGGATAAGAGAAGGCATGGATCATGGGGCACATGCACAGGATGGAAAGAAACAGCTTCATCTGCCATCAGCACAGAGGAGACTGCATTGTGAAAGATCCGGATACCGGTCGCTTAAAAAAAAACATGCTCTCTCTCTCTTTCTCTCCTCCTACCCACTTCCCCAGTCTCTCTCTCTCTCCCTATGCAGCAAGCTGTATGCCAGGAAAGGTGCAGAGGACAAGAGAAGGCATGGATCATGGGACAAATGCACAGGAAGGAAATAATCATCAATCAGCATGGAGTAGCCTGCATCATAAAAGAACCGGATACTGGATCGCTGCGGTTGTATCTTCTCTCTCTCTCCCCCCCTATCCACTTCCCCAGTCTCTTTCTCTC
This sequence comes from Pseudophryne corroboree, assembly GCF_028390025.1. NCBI lineage: Eukaryota > Metazoa > Chordata > Amphibia > Anura > Myobatrachidae > Pseudophryne > Pseudophryne corroboree. The sequence goes on along the minus strand of NC_086452.1, from coordinate 424,945,152 downwards.
TCTCTTTCTTTTCAGCAAGCTGTACGCCAGTGCCTGCGCAGAGGATAAGAGAAGGCATGGATCATGAGGCACATGCACAGGAAGGAAATAAACAACATCATCCGCGATCAGCATGGAGTAGCCTGTTTCATGAAAACTCTGGATACTGGATTGCTTCGGAAAACATGCTCTCTCTCTCTCTCTCTCTCTCCTCCTACCCACTTTCCAGTCTCTCTCTCTCTCTCTCTCTCTCTCACTACTCAGCAAGCAGTATGCAAGAACAGGTGCAGAGGACAAGAGAAGGCATGGATCATGGGGCAAATGCGCAGGAAGGAAATAATCAGCAATCAGCATGGAGTAGCCTGCATCATGAAATATCCGGATACTGTATCGCTTCGGATACATCCTCTCTCTCTCTCTCTCTCCCCATACCCACTTCTCTAGTCTCTATTTCTATCCCTGTTCAGCAAGCTGTACGCCAGTGCCTGCGCAGAGGATAAGAGAAGGCATGGATCATGGGACACATGCACAGGAAGGAAATAAACAGTATCATCCGTGATCAGCAAAGAGGAGCCTCCATCGTGAAAGATCCGGATACCGGTCGCTTCGGAAAACATGCTCTCTCTCTCTCTTTCTCTCATCCTACCCACTTCCCCAGTCTCTCTCTCTCTCTCCCTACTCAGCAAGCTGTATGCCAGCACAGGTGCAGAGGACAAGAGAAGGCATGGATCATGGGGCAAATGCGCAGGAAGGAAATACACAGTATCATCCGTGATCAGCATGGAGCAGACTGCTTCATGAAAACTCCGGACACTGGATTGCTTCGGAAAACATGCTCGCCCTCTCTCTCTCCTCCTACCGACTTCCCAGTCTCTCTCTCTCTCTCACTACTCAGCAAGCAGTATGCAAGAACAGGTGCAGAGGACAAGAGAAGGCATGGATCATGGGGCACATGCGCAGCAAGGAAATCATCAAGTAGCCTTTATCATGAAAGATCCGGATAATGTATCGCTTCGGATACAACCTCTCCCCCCCCCCCCCCCCTATCCAGTTCCCCAGGCTCTTTCTCTCTTTCTTTCTTTTCAGCAAGCTGTACGCCAGTGCCTGCGTAGAGGACAAGAGAAGGCTTGGATCATGGGGCACATGCACAGGAAGGAAATAAACAGTATCATCCGCGTTCAGCAAAGAGGGGCCTCCATCGTGAAAGATCCGGATACCAGTCGCTTCGGAAAACATGCTCTTTTTCTCTCTCTTTCTCTCTCTCTCTCTCATCCTACCCACTTCCCCAGTCCTTCTCTCCCTACTCAGCAAGCGGTATACCAGAACAGGTGCAGAGGAAAAGTGAAGGCATGGATCATGGTGCACATGCACAGGAAGGAGATAATCCGCGATCAGCAGAGTAGCCTGCATCGTGAAAGATCTAGATACCGGACGCTTCAAAAAAAAACATGACGGACGCTTAAAAAAAAAAATAGGATTTTGGTACTTACCAGGTAAATCCTTTTCTTTGAATCCATAGGGGGCACTGGAGTACTCTTGGGATATGGGCGGCTTAGCAGAAACAAAGGCACTGAATATTTAAATTTAGAACTCTCCACCCCTCCATATCCCAGAGTACCTCAGTGTACGACCTCAGTGTTTTTTACTGAGCGAACAGGAACTATATAGAGAGGTTGACAATGGAGAATTCCTATAACATAACGGACAACAACAAAGTTGACACATAACGTTACTGTCAACTAAACAGTTGACACCATAACCGATAGACCTTTATAATTTGAACCAATCGGTGAAAATGTGTTACCATAAGCTCCTCTGAGCTTAATACAACCCAGGTAAAACTGCTCTGGGTGGGCGTCCAGTGCCCCCTATGGATTCAAAGAAAAGGATTTACCTGGTAAGTACCAAAATCCTATTTTCTTTTTCATCCACTAGGGGTCACTGGAGTACTCTTGGGACGTACCAAAGCTTCCCTCGTGGGCGGGAGAGCTGTTTGACACCTGTAACAGTAGGCGGCCAAAGCTAGATGCTGATGCCGCAACCGTTTCATAACGTGTAAAACGCGCACAAACGTGTGCACTGAAGACTATGTAGCCGCGTCGTAGACGCTTCACGACCAGCTGATCATGACATTCCCACAGAACCTGTGGGATGAGCTATTACTGACCTAGGCGACTGTAACTTAGCCTTAAAGTAAGCCTGACTTGTAGTCATTTTTATCCAACTGGATAATGTCTGCTGAGAAACTGGCTAACCCCAGTTGGCAGCATCATAGAGAACAAACAACGTATCCGTATTACGAACTGTAGACGTTCGGGACATATAGACGCGTAATGCGTGTACCACATTCAGAATTCTAGAATGTGCTGTCAACACAGGAACCACTATTGGTTTACTGATGTGAAAAATAAGAAATCGGAATTCGTCCGAAGTTCTGCTTTGTCATGAGAAAACCCAAATATGGTGGCTTGGAATACAAGGCACCCAAATGTGAAAACAAAACCCTTGCCGAATCTAAGGCTAGAAGAAAAACGTTTTCCAAGTGAGAAACTTAATCCCCATTTGTTGTAAGGGTTCAAAATATGAAAACTGTAAGAAATCTGAACCCAGCTTCCAGTCGCATGGCGCTGTAGGTGGGATAAATGGAGGCTGCACTCTGATGACACCTTGTAGAAAGGTGTGTACCGACGCAATAGAGTCAAACGTCTTTGAAAATAACTTGACCACACAGATACCTGCACCCTCAGTGTAGATAAACGCAGTTCTCCATCCCACCCCGTCTGTAAACGAACAGAATACGGGTAACTTGAAAGATGATGTCGGAAACTTCCGAGCTTCACACCCACCTATATAGGCACACCAAATTTTGCAATAATGAGCTGCCGTAAGCGGCTTTCTAGCTCGTAACATGGTTGGTAAAACCGATACTGGAATGCCCTATGTTTTTTTCTTAAGAGGGCGGTCTGAACCACCACCCCATCAACCGCAGCCGCGGTACATAGGTAAATAGGGGTAAAGGAACGGTCCCTGTTGTAACAGGTTGGACGTATTATGAGCGGGCAAAGATCGTGTGCGAGTATTCCTTGGAGATTCGAGAAGCAAGCTCTCCGAAACCCATGAGATATCACTAGTATGACTGTGACGGACTGTCTTATGATCCGTTTTAGCAACGGAGAGAGCAGCGGAAAACGGTGGAGCCAGATACACGAGGCTGTATGACCACACGAATGTGAGAGCCTCCACCGCCACTGCCCTTGTGATCTTGTAATTGTGGCGAGATGCCATCATGTACACCTGAGGGTAACCCCACCAGTGGAACCACAAGTGAAACACCTCTGGATTTAATGCCCAGTTTTCTGGATGAAAATCCCGACGGGTGAGATCATCTGTCTAACAGATGTCCACTCCCAGAATGAACCCCGTCGACAACATCACCTAATGGTGTTCTGGGCAATTGAGGATTCGAGCTACCTCCCGCATTGCCATGCGGCTTCTCGGTCCTCCCTGGTTGTTGTGTATGCAACTCCCGTTGCGTTGTCTGACTGCACTTGGACAGACTGAAAGCGAAGCATGTAGTGAATTGTAAATTGCACGGAGTTCCAGGACATTTATAGACAGCAATCTGTCGTGATCCGTTTTAGAACCCCTGTCGCTGATCCTTTTTAACTACAACTCCTCAACCTCTGAGACTCTCGTCCAGAGTATATACACCCTCGCCCCCCTGTGGGAAACGCGAGTGAAACCCGGCGAACTAAAGCGCTTTGAAAACACATCATTGTTCCTAATAGGCGAATACACCAATGTACCGCTAGTGTGCGTGGCTTTTGCACTAAATTGTACTAGATGGTATATTTGTTCTTTCTGGTGTAGTAGGTAAATCTCTTTGATTTACCGTATTTATAATCATACCTAGGAATTGAAGTCGTTCAGACGGAATTATATTTTGAACTTGACCTGCCACCGTGGTGTACGTTAGTAGCGCCATTAAGAGGAACCTCTGTTGAGACAGAGTTCTTATGAGCAGATCGTCTAAGTATGGAACGATTGTCACCGCCAGGGCTCTGAGATGAGCTATCATCACCAACATCACTTTGGTGAATACCCGAGGCGTTGACAAGAGGCCAAACGGTAGAACCTGAAATGGTTAATGGTTGTGGCGTATTGCAAAATGCAAGAACCTGTGATGCGATGACCAACCCGGAATGGGTAAATACGCATTGTGAAGATCAAGCGCAATCATGCAATCTTGTGGCTCCAAATATGCAAATACTAACCGCAGAAAATCCATTTTCAAACTGTAGTAAGTGACTTGCTGATTGAGACTGCGACGGAGCCCTCCGGCTTCGTTACCCCAAACAGAGGGGAATAAGTAACCCTGACTCTGTTGGTGTACCAGGCCTGGAAATAAAAAACAGCTGAAACCAGCAGAGACTGAATGGCAACCTGCCAAAACGCCTAATTTCGTCCGACATAGGCAGTTTTGTCTTTTAAACTGTAAATAGCGGATACATCCATGAGTGGAAGTCTGGATGTAAAGGCGCGCTTCCACAATTGGAAAATCGAAATGGCCTAAGAGGCCGTCAAGCCACTGGCTTGTTGACTTTAGTACCCTGGCGTTACAAGTCGTGACTGTTTTTGTACCACAGCCTTGAAAAGACTGAAGTCTAAAGGGATTAAACGTCGGGCCAAAGTATTTCCGTTTTGATACCGGAGGCGGCAATGGCCTGAATATCAAATTTAGGACCAAACAACTTCTGGCCTTGTTGTGCTGAAACTAGCGACGATGAAAAGCGAGAATCGAGATAACAGGCGTCAGCAGAAGCTTTACAGAGATACTCTGCAGATTCTCATTAACGATAAGTCTAACGTGATCGTCATTGTTTCCATACATAGAGCGCCTAGTGACCCAAATGTATCTTGGGTCTTTATAATGTTTGTCACAGACGAATTCACCAATGGCGGAGTGTCCCATTTAGATGTGGAAACGGGTAAATAGAGTTAAATGTTAGTCAGATATTCTAAATAATAACTCATTGAAGATTTATTACATTCGACGGATTAGATGTTAGAGTCTACTTAGTCTCTGTAAAAATTGAGACACTGACTCACTGGTTATTAGCAATGTATGGTTGTCAAAACCCCGCACTATCTGACTGCTGGTCTAATGTTCCCTTCTCACTCGTAGGTATCGCTGTGAGGTTTGACATATAATTGTCAGACTGCATTAAGTTATAAGACCAGTTAAATTAACACCCTGGTACCCAAAGGGAAATTGGACCTTTGGAAAGACTGAGACTCCTTCGTTAGAGCTGGCGGAGTAACTTCCGAGACTCCGATCTTACCGCTCCTGTCGAGCGGAGTTAATTTGAATTGCCAATGCTTAACATAGGATCTGGGACTGACCCGGCTTCCGGAGTGGAAACCTACAAACCAACTGAATCCGTGGTAGATTTATGTACAGACATTGTAGTAAACCTTATATTTAGTCTGTGTTGGAGCCTTACCCCTTATATAGACAGACACCACAATAGCCAAAGGACAGACACTTGCACGACTCAGTAAAATGTGTACTTAAGGTGCGTAATATATATATATATATATATACTAGGTGCTTCATCGCACCCTACGGGCGCTCTTCACACCGTCGCAAGGGGCTACGCCCCCTTAACCCTTGCATGCCTTTCTGGGGTTTAATATTTGTATTATATGGAGTATTACCTGCATTCCTTTGTTAGTGGTTAAATATTGCACAATGAAAGGGCGTGCGATGGTGAAGGAGGCGCAGCCCCTTGCGACGGCGTGAACAGCACCTGCAGGGCACGATGTACAGAATGTAGCGGGTGCGGGGGGGACTGCGGATGGTGTCTGTAGATGCTGCGGGTGGAGGGGAGGCAGAAGTGGGGGTGGGGCCCGGGTGGGGAAGGTTCGGGAGGTGCTGCGCGTGGGGGAGGGGCAGAGGAGTGGGGGATGCAGATGGGGGAGGGGTCCGGAGGCACCGCATGTGGGGGAGGGGCAGGGGTGCCACGGGTGGGAGAGGGGCAGGTGTGGGGATGTTGTGGATGGGTGAAGGGTTCCGGAGGTGCTGTGGGATGGGAAGGGACGGGTGTGCCGGGGGTTGGGTAGGGGACCGCAGGCACCATGGGTAGGGTAGGGGCAGGTACGGGTGTTGCGGCGGATGGGAAAGGAGGTCCGGAGGTGCTGCAGGTGGTGGAGGGGCAGGTGCAGGGGTGCCATTGGTGGGGGAGGGGTGGGTGAGGGGGGGACCGCTGATGGAGGAGGGTGTCTGCAGATGCTGCGGGTGGAGGGGGGCAGGTGTGGGGGGGAGACGTATAAGGGGGGTGAATGGTGGAAGGGGCCTGGAGGTGCTGTGGGTGGTGAAGGGGTGGAGGAGTGGGAGCCACGGGTGGTGTAGGGGGTCTGGAGGCACAGCATGTGGGGGAGGGGTGGAGTGCCGCATGTGGTGGAGGGGAAGGTGCGGAGGTGTGGTGCATTGGGGAGAGGTCTGGAGGCGCTGCGGGTACTGTACATGCCATAAAAGGTAGTTGGAGGGTATGCAGTAACAGGGCCAGTACAGGGGTGACAGGGTCAGTACAGGGTTGACGGGGCCAGGACAGGGGTGACGGTGCCAGGATAGGGGTGACGGTGCCAGGACAGGGGTGACGGGGCCAGGACAGGGGTGACAGGGCCAGGACAGAAATGATAGGGACAGGATAGGGGTGACAGGGCCAGGGTAGGGGCGGCAGGACCAGGACAGGGGTGACGGGGCCAGTATAGGGTTCACAGGGCAAGCACAGGGGTGACAGGGCAAGGATAGGGGTAACAGGGCCAGCATAAGGGTGACAGTGCCAGGATAAGGGTGAAAGGGCCAGAATAAGGGTGGCAGGCAAAGGCCAGGGACATGACAGAACACAGGGCACGGGAGAGATTGGTATTAGGGACAAAACAGTGGTGACAGACAGATGTGTCTTACCGGAGTCACTGCTGCTGGCTGCTGCTGTTCCATTCCAACCTGTTGGGATCTGCTGCTGCTGGAGACTTGGCATGGCTGACTCTCTCAGGCTGGAGTCCTGCTTTCTCTGCCAGTCCGCATCCCTCCCCCCCCTCCTCAGTCACACACCGCAGACCTCGCGCAGCTGCCGGGCACTGTGGTAAGGTGAGACTGGAAATGACTGGTTAGCCCCCAGGAGATGCTGCGGCTGGAGGGAGGATGGGGTCATAGCATGCACGTGGCGCGGACCTCACGGCTTCCGGGCACTGTGGTAAGGGTAGACTGGGAGTGACTGGTTAGCTCCCAGGAGACGCTGCGGCTGGAGGGAGGAGTGGGTCAGAGCCTGCAAGCAGCTCGGATTTCTGCAGCGCTACCCGCCAGCTAAAGTGTGTGAATGAGCTGGGCGCACTCCACTGCGGGTGGCAGCGCTGCAGCTAGCGGTGGGGTTGCCGGGGCTGGAGATAACAGAGGCAGTATGGAACCTGCACAGCGGCAGGTGCCCCACTAAACTGCAGCTAAGAAGCGTGGAGTGTGTCAGAAAGTGACGCTCCTCCGCACCAGAGAGACCCTGCTGAGTATGCCGATGTGGGGGGTCAAGCACACAGTGAGCCGGTGCCCGTCTGTCTGTATGACATACCCCTCACACACCCCCATACCTCCCAAATGTCCCGATTTTCGCGGGACAGTCCCATTTTTTGGGGTCTGTCCCGCTGTCCCACCCGCGGGTCGCAGTGTCCTGCGGTGGGGGGGGGCAGTTGGAAAGCTCCTGTACTCGCTGTTCTGCTTAGCAGAGCAGCGGTGAATAGTGGAGACAGAGGGAGAGGGGGCATCAGGGGGTACGGATTAATGGGGGGGTTCCAGCAGCAGAGCCGGATTAAGGGGGGGGGGGGGGGCGGGGGATACGTACCGTTGGCCCCACAGTTTTAGAGGCCCCCCCGGCTGCAGTAGCTCTGTCCCAGCTCAGAAGCTCCCCCCGTCCTGCCAGCAACAGTGGCAGCATTGTGCTACAGTCAGCACACGCTGCTGCATATTGGCAGGTCTGTGGTGTTGCAGGGAGGCAGCAGTCTCCCTGCTTTCTTCTCCCTGTGCGGGTGTGTAGGGGGGAGCGACCACCTCCTCTGGATTTAGCCCTAGCTGAGGGGCCAAAATCCCATTAAAAAAATTAAAACAATAATCGGAATTTGCATAAGGGGGCGTGGCCGCGCGGTCCGCGATTAGGCCACGCCCCCAACCCCCAGCAGGCACAGCAATGAGATAGGGCTCCCCTGTCTCAAGTGCCCTGAGCCCCCCGGACTCATAATCAGCCCCTGGGGGCATGCCAGCAGCTCACAGAGCGCTGGGCATGCCCCCTCACTGACGAAAACGGGGACCCTCCCGTGAAGCCACGCCCCCTTTTCGACGAGTGTTTCCCTCCTTCTGCCTGGAGAAAGCTCCTGCAGAAAGCTGGGAGGTATGCAGCCCTGTCTGTGACATGCCCAATGTCCATGCTATCTGCTTCTAGTCTCCTGTAGATTTGGCCAGATCTCTGTGACTCATTTGAATAACTCCGCCCACTGCTGTGACTCCGCCCAGCGTTAGCAAATGAATCACAAGGTCACAGAATAGGGCTATTATATAGGAGATTACATTAGCCCGTGAAGCAGGATATGACAATAAGCTTCTGTCATCTGCCTTGCAGGACACATCAGTTGTATCTCGGGTTTGTGAATAGCCCTTAGTAAGTATGAAAAAGTTACTCAAATATCTTTACTAGTAAATTCATGTCGCCTCATGTCACTTTAATGCAAAATAGCATTTTCTGCTTAATGGCTAAATATTGCCCCTAGTGGCTAGTTTGGGCAGAGCATTGGAATTGGGTCTCATGAAAGAGAAAGCTGCTTGCCTTGATATCAGTGAGGTTTTTTTTTTCATTACATTTTGCATTTCTTCAATACATATTATCCATACCTCCCAACTGTCACGATTTTCAAGGGACAGTCCCGTTTTTTTGGGACTGTCCCACCCGTGGGCCACAGTGTCCCGCGGTTGGGGGGGGGGGGGGCAATTGGGAGACTCCTGCACTCGCGGTGAATAGACGATATGCGCATGCGCACAGCGTCTATTCGGTGCAGACAGGAGGAGAGGGGGCATGCCAGCAGCTCACAGAGCGCTTGGCATGCCCCCTCAGTGACGAAAACAGGGGCGTGGCTGGCGATTGTGTGTCCTCTGTGAAGCCACGCCCCTTTTCATAGACCACGCACCATTTTTGTGTCCCTCTTTGCCAAAGGGTAAATTTGGGAGGTATGTATTACCTTACCATTCCAAAGCAACGAAATACATGGTAATTTGTAGTCATTCTGCATACTTTCAGTGAAGGGGCAGATTAGAGACTGGGGAAGTGGGTAGGAGGAGAAAGAGAGAGAGACTGAGGAAGTGGGTAGGGGGAGAGAGAGACTGGGGAAGTGGGTACGGGGAGAGAGAGCATGTTTTCCGAAGCATACAGATCACCTAGTCACACCAGGAGTGCTCGTTTGTGATAGAGATGAGTGGATTCGGTTTTACTCGGTTTTACTCGGTTCTCAAAACCGAATCTTATTGGCTATCCAAAACACGTGACATCCGTGAGCCAATTAGATGCCGCTTTGAGAACCGAGTAAAACCGAACCCGCTCATCTCTAGAACTTTGTGATAGAGCTACCTCAAATGAGTGCCGCTCCATCTGTATCTGCTTTATGAATAGACCCTTATTTCCCTCTGCCGGTGAGCTGTGTGTTGCCAGGTCCCTGGAGGTATGAGTGAGGCAGCAACAGCTCAGCCCTGATAATAGGCAATTACCATTATGATATCACAGCATGACCTCACAGACCCCACCAGACAGGCCAAGGCTAGTTATTTCTGGTTTGTGGCCCCTGTTGTCTTTTGCAGGACTGACCTAAGGGAAATGTGATTTTATTTAAAACTTTTACATTGACAATCAGATATTATTTTTATTGCAGGATTTCCCCATTAATCTTTGTCTATGTGAGCCTTAGTATGAGCCCAATTTTCACACTGGTTATGTTGGGTTTTTTTTTTTATGTTACAATGTATCAGTGATAACCACAGTTAAGGATAAAAATAGGATTTTGGTACCTACCAGTAAATCCTTTTCTCGTAGTCCGTAGAGGATGCTGGGGTCCACATTAGTACCATGGGGTGTAGACGGGTCCACCAGGAGCCATTGGCACTTTAAAGCTGGCCATACACCTACAGATTTATTGTCAGATCTGGCTGGTTGGCAGGAAAACCTGATAAAATATGGGAGCAAATTACAATTGACCGTTTGCTCGCACACACTGGAAAACAAACAAAAATGGTCAAGCAGGCAAATTGGTTAAATCCATTTGATATAACCAATTTGTCTGAATGACCGTTTTTGTCAGTTTTACGGCATTTAGGAGCACATGATCAATTGTCATTTGCTCCCACATACTGTTTCACCAGATTTTCATTCCAACTAGACAAGATCTGACAATAAATCTTTAGGTGTATGGCCAGCTTAAGAGTTTTAGAGTGTGTGCTGGCTTCCCCCTTTATGCCCCTGCTACCAGACTCAGTCTAGAAACTGTGCCCGAGGAGACAACATACTTTGAAAGAAGGATTATACACAGATAGTGGTTAGATTCATACCAGCTCACACATACAAGGCACACCAAGCTAACTAGCTTGAACTACTCGGCAACAGCTGAAACATTACTTACCAAGTAACAATGCAGTACTCAACTAAAACAAAGTTGTACTGAACCAAATAACATTTGCAGGAAACAAAGCGCTGGGTGGGTGCCCAGCATCCTCTACGGACTACAAGAAAAGGATTTACCGGTAGGTACCAAAATCCTATTTTCTCTTACGTCCTAGAGGATGCTGGGGTCCACATTAGTACCATGGGGATGTACCAAAGCTCCCAGAATGGGAGGGAGAGCACGGAGGCTCCTGCAGAACTGATTGACTTAACTTCAGATCATCAGAGGCCAAAGTATCGAACTTGTAAAACTTTGCAAATGTTTTCGACCCAGACCAAGTTGCAGCTCGGCAAAGTAGCCGAGACACCCCGGGCAGCCGCCCAGGAAGACCCCACCTTACGAGTAGAGTGGGCCTTAACAGATTTTGGACATGGCAGTCCTGCCGTGGAATAAGCGTGCTGGATAGAAAACCTGATCCAGCGAGAGATCGTCTGCTTAGAAGCAGGACACCCAATCTTCTTGGGATCATATAGGACAAACAGAGAGTCCGACTTTCTGTGACGAGAACTTCTCTTCACATATATCTTCAGAGCCCTTACGACATCCAAGGACTTTGAAGTAATCGAGGCGTCAGTAGCCACTGGCACCACAATTGGTTGCTTGATATGAAATGCCGACACAACCTTCGGAAGAAACTGCTGATGAGTACGGAGCTCAGCTCTATCTACGTGGAAGAGTAAGTAAGGGCTTTTACAGGATAAAGCCCCCAGCTCGTACACACGTCTAGCAGACGCTAAGGCCAACAAAGTGACCGCCTTCCAAGTAAGAAATTTAAGCTCTACCTCTTGTAGAGGCTCAAACCAATCCAATTGGAGGAACTGCAACACCACATTAAGGTCCCAAGGTGCCGTAGGCGGTACAAAGGGAGGTTGGATGTGCAGAACTCCCTTCAAAAGGTCTGGCCCTCAGGGAGGGCAGCCAATTGTTTCTGAAAGAAAATGGACCGGGCCGAAATCTGGACCTTCACAGATCCCAACCGCAGACCCATATCCACTCCTGCTTGCAGGAAGAGGAGGAAACGTCCCAGTTGAAACTCCACCGTAGGAAACTTCTTGGACTCACACCAAGAGACATATTTCTTCCAAATACGATGGTAATGTTTAGACGTTACCCCTTTTCTAGCCTGTATGAGGGTAGGAATAACTTTCTTTGGAATGCCCTTCCGAGCAAGAATCAGGCGCTCAACTTCCATGCAGTCATACATAACCGCGGTAAGTCCTGATAGGCGAACGGCCCCTGTTGCAGCAAGTCCTCCTGAAGAGGAAGAGGCCTCAGCTCTTCTTGCAGTAGATTCAGAAGGTCCGCGTACCAAGCCCTTCTTGGCCAGTCTGGGGCAATGAGGATCGCTTGAACCCTTGTTCTCCTTATGAGCTGTAGGATTCTTGGGATGAGTGGGAGTGGTGGAAACACATACACTGACTGGAACATCCACGGAGACACCAAGACGTCCACCGCCACTGCCTGTGGGTCCCTCGACCTGGAACAATAACACAGAAGCTTCTTGTTGAGACGAGAGGCCATCATGTCTATTTGGGGTAAGCCCCAAAGATCTGTTACTTCCTTGAACACCTCGGGATGGAGTCCCCACTCTCCTGGATGGAGATCGTGTCTGCTGAGGACGTCTGCTTCCCAGTTGTCTACTCCTGGAATGAAGATGGCTGACAGCGCCAACGCGTGCTTTTCTGTCCAGAGGAGTATTCTTGTCACCTCTGACATTGCCGCTCTGCTCTTCGTTCCGCCCTGTCGGTTTATGTAAGCCACTGTTGTTACGTTGTCCGAATGCACTTCAATGGCCCGATTTCTCAGAAGAGGGGCTGCCTAAAGAAGACCGTTGTAGACAGCTCTTTGTTCCAGAATGTTGATGGGCAGGCCGGCTTCCAGGCTTGACCACCGTCCTTGGAAGGTTACTCCTTGAGTGACTGGTCCCCAGCCCCTGAGGCTCGCATCCGTTGTTAGCAGGACCTAATCCTGAATCCCGAACCTGCGGCCTTCCAGGAGGTGAGGCAATTGGAGCCACCAGAGGAGTGAAATCCTCGCCCTTTGCGACAGATGAATTCTCTGGTGCATGTGGAGGTGAGATCCCGACCACTTACCCAGGAGATCCAGATCAGATGGAACGTCCGAGCATGGAACCTCCCATACTGGAGAGCCTCGTAAGTGGCCACCATCTTTCCCAATAGGCGAATGCAGTGATGAACCGACACCCGGGGTGGCTTCAAGACATCCCCGACCATGGATTGGATCATGAACGCCTTTTTCTGCGAAAAAAACACTTGTTGCACTTCTGTATCTGGGATCATTCCCAGAAATTACAAACTCTGGGTTGGTTCCAAATGTGACTTTGAAAGTTCAGAATCCAACCGTGACTCTGGAGCAGTCGCGTTGTGAGAACAATGGACTGCAGCAGCTTCTCCTTGGACGATGCCTTTATCAGGAGATCGTCCAGATATGGAATGATGTTCACACCCTGCTTGCGGAGGAGTATCATTTCCGCCATCACCTTGGTAAACACCCTCGGTGCTGTGGAGAGGCCGAATGGCAGGGCCTGGAACTGAAAATGACAGTCCAGCAATGCGAAGCAGAGATAAGCCTGATGCATCAGCCAGATCGGAATGTGAAGGTACGCATCCTTGATATCCAGTGATACCAGAAATTCCACCCCTTTAGACCTGATATCACCTCCCTGAGAGGCTCCATCTTGAACTCCTTTAGAAAGGGGTTCAATGATTTTAGGTTCAGAATGGGCCTGACTGAACCATCCAGTTTCGGTACCACAAAAAGGTTTGAATAGTAACCTTTGTTCAGCATGTGAGCAGTGCCGTTTCTAGCAGCGGGCGAGCCGTGCAACCGCACGGGGCGCCCGCCGCGGCACTTTAAGTGTTGTTTCCCCTCTCGTCTCCTCCCTCTCCCCGAGCGCTCCTGCTCAGGGGAGCGGAGTTTCGTGGAATGACGCGCTTGCGTCGTGACGCAAACGCGTCATTCCACAAAGCCCCGCCCCCCCGAGTAGGAGCGCTCGGGGAGAGGGAGGAGATAAGCCTGGAAGGAGGCGGCGGCGGCCGGCGCGAGGGACGTGAGGCGGCGGGACCCGAAGAGCGGGAACATGTAAGTATATCTATCTCTCTCTCTCCCCCTTCCTTCCCCCCACCACTTGACACCTGCCTGCCACACTGGGGATACCTGCCTGCCGCACTGTGTATAATGGGGACACCTGCCTATGGGGATACCTGCCTGCCGCACTGTGTAAAATGGGGGCACCTGCCTGCTGCACTGTGTAAAATGGGGATACCTGCCTGCCGCGCTGTGTAAAATGGGGGCACCTGCCTGCCGCATTGTGTAAAATGGGGATATCTGCCTGCCGCACTGTGTAAAATGGGGATATCTGCCTGCCGCACTGTGTAAAATGGGGACACCTGCCTGCTGCGCTCTGTAAAATGGGGACACCTGCCTGCCGCACTGTGTAAAATGGGGACACTTGGCTGCTGTAATGTGTAAAATGGGGACTTTTTTATTTCCCCCCCCCTGTGGTGGGCGTGATGATATCAGATAAGGCCACACCCACTTTAATGAGACCACGCCCAGTTTAATCAGGCCACACACCCTTGTCACCCATACTTTTTCTTTTTATAGCTATATGGGGGGGGGGAACGCAATTTTTTTTATAGCAATGGGGGGGGGGGGGGGGGGCGCATTTTTAAATCTCGCACTGGGAGCCAAATTGTCTAGAAACGGCCCTGCATGTGAGGTGGTACCGGCACAATGACTTGTGCCTCTACCAGCTTTTGGACAGCGTCTTGAAGTACTGTGCTGTCCTCCAACAGAGCTCGTAAGCCAGACTTGAAAAAGCGATGAGGAGGGAGACTTTGAAATACCAGCCTGTATCCCTAAGACACAATATCTACTACCCAGGGATCCAGGCCGGACGATACCCAGACATGACTGAAATGTCCGAGTCTCTCTCCCACTGGCCCCACCGCTGAGGCGTGCAGTCCACCGTCATGTGGAGGACTTTGGGGTACCTGAAGCAGGCTTTTGTTCCTGGGAACCTGTAGCGGCAGGTTTCTTGGACTTAACCGACCTCCCCTAAAGCAGGTAATGGATGTTCTGGCCTTTCTAGGCTTGTTAGGCCTAAAGGACTGCTGTGCAGCTGAGGAGAAGGATTTCTTCGGAGCAGGTGCTGCTGAGGGAAGAAACGGAGACTTACCCGCTGTAGCGGTGGATATCCACTCATCTAGAGCTTCCCCAAAGATAGCCTAACCTGTATAGGGTAGCGACTCCACACTCCTTCTGGATTCTGCGTCGGCCGACCACTGGAGCAGCCATAGTCCCCGATGAGCAGAAACAGACATGGAAGAAATTCCCGCAGCCATGGAACCCAGGTCTTTCATGGATTCTACCATAAAACCTGCAGAATCATGTATGTTGCGTAAATATAATGCAACATCATCCCTATCCATCAAATCCCAATCCTCAAGCAAGGTAGCCGACCACTTCACCATTGCTTTTGCAATCTATGCACTAGCAATAGTGGGATGTAATATGGCCCCAGAGGCAGTATACATTGATTTAAGTGTGTTATCAATCTTTCTATCTGCTGGATCCTTTAAGGTGGTAGATCCCGGAACAGGCAAAATCACCTTTTCTGAGAGTCTGGACACAGATGCGTCAACAATCGGAGGGTTTCCCACTTTTTCCTATCCTCCTCAGGGAAAGGAAAAGCCACCTGAACCCTTTTAGGGATCTGGAACTTTTTCTCAGGGTTTTCCCATGTGTTTTCAAATATAGCATTCAACTCCTTTGACGCAGGGAAGGTTAGCGAGGCTTTTTTATTTTCAGTGAAAAAAGCCTCCTTAACCTGCTCAGGTGTGATGTCATTAACATTTAACACATCCCTGATAGCCTCTATCAATAATTGCACCTCCCTTGCAAGAGATGCGGACCCCGCAACACATCCACATCACTGTCTGTAGTGTCAGAATCGGTATCCGTGTCGTCTTGTGTGACATGCACAAGTGCATATTTGTGGGGTTATATAGCGGGGTTTCCTGATGTACCAGATATAGGCCATACAGCCATAGAGCTCTGTAATACCTGGGTTGCAGATTCATTACTAGCAACCCTGTCGAAAATCTGAGAAATCCAAGTTTTGATGGAGGAAAACCACTCTGGTTCTCTTGCTGGTATTTGTGCTAAACCAGTGCTAACCTGATTACATGGAATGGGATCATCCTGGGCGGATAAATCCTCCGCAGCATGTTACACAATGGCCCTCATTCCGAGTTGTTCGCTCGCTAGCTGCTTTTAGCAGCCGTACAAACGCTACACCGCCGCTCTCTGGGAGTGTATCTTAGCTTGGCAGAAGTGCGAACGGAAGGATCGCAGCGCTGCTACAAAAAAAGATTGTGCAGTTTCTGAGCAGCTCGATACCTACTCCTAGCTTGCGATCACTTCAGATTATTTAGTTCCTGTTTTGACGTCACGAACACGCCCTGCGTTCGGCCAGCCACGCCTGCGTTTCCCCAGGCACGCCTGCGTTTGTATATGACACGCCTGCGTTTTTACACACACTCCCCAAAAACGGTCAGTTACCTGCCATAAACACCCACTTCCTGTCAATCACTCTGCGGCCAGCAGTGCGATTGAAAAGCGTCGCTAGACCTTGTGTGAATCTGCATCGGCTGTTGTGAAAGGACGTCGTGCGTGCACATTGCGCCGCATACGCATGCGCAGAATTGCTGAGTTTTTGCCAGATCGCTGCACAGCGACCGAAAACAGCTAGCGAACAGTAATTGGGAGACACAGTAGTTTTACAGCCTCCCCTCCCTTCTACAACCCCCTGGCACTGGAACGCTGCTGGATCCGCTCTGAGGAGAAGCTCCGCCCCCTTAATGGCGCTGTCTTCCCGCTCTTCAGATATTTTATTGGCCTGAGGAAATTTGCTGCCTGAGATCCGCGGACCCCGACAGGCTGCTTGCTGACCAGTGTGGGGTTAGCTCTGGCCCAGGGCGCCCCTCACAGCGCCGCACTATGTGCCTCTGGTACCTTCTGTGGAGCGCAGTTAGTACTGCGCTCCTTACCCGTTGCCGCCATCGGGTCTGTGACTAACTCACCACTTCTTCAACTCTGTAAGGGGTTGGCCGCATGCTGCTGGGGCGAGCGGTCCCCTGTTGCGGAGACCGATCCGACCCCTCTGGAGCTCAGTGTCCAGTCAGCGGAGTCAGTGGCTCAGACCCCACAGGGCGGACACTGCTCCCCCCCTTAGTCCCTCGCTGCAGGCAGGCTGTTGCCAACAGCCTACTGTAAAAAAACAAACTCTAAAAATAGGATTTTAATACCTACCGGTAAATCCTTTTCTCCTAGTCCGTAGAGGATGCTGGGGTCCACTTCAGTACCATGGGGGTATAGACGGTTCCGCAGGAGCCATGGGCACTTTAAGACTTTTCAAGTGTGTGAACTGGCTCCTCCCTCTATGCCCTTCCTCCAGACCTCAGTTATAGAAACTGTGCCCAGGGAGACGGACATTTCGAGGAAAGGATTTACTTTTATACTAATGGTGAGATTCATGCCAGCTCACACCTCAACCATGCCGCACAACATGGCATTCAACATGACACATGCCAACAGGCATGAACCATTTACAGCAACATGCTGAAAACAAATAAAACACAACTTGTGTAACTATAAAGAACAAACTGCAGGTAAAGTACGCACTGGGCTGGGTGCCCAGCATCCTCTACGGACTAGGAGAAAAGGAATTACTGTTAGGTATTAAAATCCTATTTTCTCATACGTCCTAGAGGATGCTGGGGTCCACTTCAGCACCATGGGGTTATACCAAAGCTCCAGTACGGGCGGGAGAGTGTGGATGACCCTGCAGCACCGATTGAACAAACTTGAGGTCCTCATCGGCCAAAGTGTCAAACTTATAAAATTTTGCAAATGTGTTTGACCCTGACCAAGTAGCTGCTCGGCAAAGTTGTAAAGCCGAGATGCCCCGGGCAGCCGCCCAGTATGAGCCCACTTTCCTAGTAGAATGGGCCTTCACCGACTTCGGTACCGGCAAGCCTGCCGTAGAATGAGCGTGCTGAATTGTCCTTCTGATCCAGCGCGCAATAGTCTGCTTAGAAGCAGGACACCCAATCTTGCTGGGAGCATACAGGACAAACAGAGCCTCTCTTTTCCGTAACCTAGCTGTTTTTGCGACATAAATCTTCAAATCTCTAACCACATCTAGAGACTGTGACTCAGTGAAAGTGTCAGTAGCTACTGGCACCACAATAGGTTGGTTTATGTGGAAGGACGAAACCACCTTTGGAAGAAATTGTTGACGAGTTCTTAACTCTGCCCTATCTTCATGGAAGATCAGGTAAAGGCTCTTGTGAGACAAGGCCCCCAACTCAGACACCCGCCTTGCGGATGCCAAGGCCAAAAGCATCCACCACTTTCCAAGTGAGAAACTTCAAATCTATCTCCTGCAGAGGTTCAAACCAATCTGATTGAAGGATCTGCAACACCACATTAATGTCCCATGGTGCCACTAGAAGCACAAATGGAGGCTGGATGTGCAGAACCCCTTTCACGAACGTCTGAACTTCTGGAAGGGAGGCCAATTGTTTTTGAAAGAAAACTGATAAGGCCGAAATCTGGACCTTGATTGACCCCAATCTAAGTCCCGCATCCACACCAGCCTGCAGAAAATGGAGAAAACGTCCCAACTCAAACTCTTCCGTAGGAGCCTTCTTGGATTCACACCAAGACACATATTTTCTCCAAATACGGTGGTAATCTTTAGACATTACTCTTTTCCTGGCCTGAATAAGAGTGGGGATGACTTCGTTGGGAATACCCTTTCGGGCTAGGATCTGGCGCTCAACAGCCATGCCGTCAAACGTAGCCGCGGTAAGTCTTGATACACACACAGCCCCTGCTATAGTAGGTCCTCTCGAGGAGGAAGAGGCCGAGGATCTTCTATGAGCAACGCCTGAAGATCTGGATACGAAGCCCTCCTTGGCCAGTCTGGGGCAATGAAGATTGCTCGAACTCTTGTTCTTATTAATATTTTGAGAACTTTTGGAATCAGTGGAAGTGGAGGGAAAACATATACCAACCGAAACACCCACTGGGTCACCAGTGCATCCACTGCTATTGCTTGAGGGTCTCTCGACCTGGAACAATATCTCTGAAGCTTCTTGTTTAGACGAGATGCCATCATGTCTACTTGAGGAACTTCCCAAAGACTTGTCACCTCTGCGAAGACTTCTTGGTGGAGGCCCCACTCTCCTGGATGGAGATCGTGTCTGCTGAGGAAGTCTGCTTCCCAGTTGTCCACTCCCGGAATGAAAATTGCTGACAGAGCTCTTACATGTCTTTCTGCCCAGAGGAGAATCTTTGTCACCTCTGCCATTGCTGCTCTGATTTTCGTTCCGCCTTGCCTGTTTATGTACGCGACTGCTGTTACATTGTCCGACTGGATCTGCACGGGATGATCTTGAAGAAGATGTACCGCTTGTAGAAGGCCATTGTAAATGGCTCTCAATTCCAGAACGTTTATGTGAAGGCAGGCTTCCTGACTTGACCATTTTCCTTGGAAGCTTTCCCCCTGTGTGACAGCTCCCCAGCCTCGGAGACTTGCATCCATGGTTATTAGGACCCAGTCGTGAATCCCAAACCTGCATCCCTCCAGTAGGTGAGAACTGTGTAGCCACCACAGGAGCGAAATCCTGGCTTTAGGGGACAGGATTATTCCGGTGCATGTGTAGGTGGGATCCGGACCACTTGTCCAACAGGTCCCACTAGAATACTCTGGCATGAAATCGGCCAAACTGTATGGCCTCGTAGGCCGCTACCATTTTCCCCAACAACCGAATGCATTGATGGATTGACACGCTTGTTGGTTTCAATATTTCTTTGACCATTTTCTGTATTTTCAGAGCCTTTTCCACTGGGAGAAGTACTCTCCGTACTTCTGTGTCCAGAATCATCCCTAAAAAGGACAATCTTGTCGTCGGTTTCAACTGCGACTTTGGAAAATTCATGATCCAACCGTGTTGTTGGAGTATTGACAGGGAGAGTGCGGTGTTCTGCACCAACTGTTCCCTGGATCTCGCTTTTATCAGGAGGTCGTCCAGATAAGGAATTATATTGACTCCTTTTTGACGAAGGAGGACCATCATCTCCGCCATCACCTTGGTGAATACCCTCGGTGCCGTGGAGAGTCCGAATGGCAACGTCTGGAACTGGTAATGGCAATCCTGTACTGCGAATCTCAGACAAGCTCGGTGAGGAGGATAAATGGGAACATGCAAGTAAGCATCCTTTATGTCTACTGACACTATGTAGTCCCCCTCCTCCAGACTGGAAATCACTACCCTCAGGGATTCCATCTTGAACTTGAACCTTTTCAGGTAGAAATTCAGATTTTTCAGGTTTAAAATCGGTCTGACCGAGCCGTCCGGCTTCGGAACTACGAAGAGGCTTGAATAAAAACCTTCTCCTTGCTGTGACAAGGGTACCAGGACAATGACCTGATCCTGACATCATTTTTGAATTGCCGTTGTTACTGCCTCTCTTTCTGGAAGATAAGCTGGCAAGGTCGATTTGAAAAATCGGCATGGGGGACGTCTTGAAACTCTAGTTTGTACCCATGGGACACTAATTGTAAGACCTATGGGTCCAGGCCAGATTAAATCCAGATTTGACTGAAAAGTTTCAGATGTGCTCCCACCCGAGTGGACTCCCGCAAGGGAGCCCAAGCGTCATGCTGCAGATTTGGCAGAAGCAGGGATGGACTTCTGCTCCTGCGATCCGGGAGACACTGCAGATTTCTTTCCTTTTCCCCTTCCCCTACCTGCAAAAAAGGGGGAACCTTTAGCCTTTTTGTATTTGTTGGGCCGAAAGGACTGCATGTGAGAGTCATGTGTCTTTTTCGCCGGTGTAGGAGCATAAGGCAAGAATGTCGACTTATCAAGGAATGGTGGTGTACCTTGGGCGCCTAACCTTTTGGTGGACTTCTAGCAGGACCAAAGCAATGGTCACCTCACAATGCAAATAATTGTATGGGTACGGTTTTGCAGAACTAATAATGTACAGGATAATAATAAAATTAACACATAGTTTAATACACAATTACATAAACACTGAAAGCGTACCAATACAGTAAGCTAGGAGCCGCAGGTGTTATAATGGGGCAGGGTGGTCGAAATCTTCACCCTGCTCTGGCCCCTAAGCTTATCTGTGGGTCAATGTCCCCGGATGGATGATATTACTTGTAGAATGCTAGTCAAAAAGGCTGAAAACGTACCGGTAAGGCAATTTAGGAGCCGCAGGTGTTTATGAAAAGCAGGGTGGTCCAGACTTCACCCTGCTCTGGCTCCCAAGTAATTACCACAGGTCGATGTCAGATGAGTAAGCAGTCACAGTTCTTCATTAGGTCCAGTTGCTGAAGATCAAGTAGCCAGGTAGCTACAAGTAATATCATCCATACAATTATTTGCATTGTGAGGTGACCATTGCTTTGGTCCTAATAGAAGTCAACCAAAAGGTTAGGCGCCCAAGGTACAACACCATTCCTTGATATTTCTATTTCCTTGGGGGTAAAGAAGGAAAACCCCGCAGGTGTATCCTAGGCTGCCCATTCACCTTCCAGCGCCCAATAAGTTTTCCAAATACCTGGCAAAGAATGTCGACTTACCTGTGGTAGCAGCCGAGACTAACGCATCCAGCCCATCACCAAACAAGGCCTCACCTTTATACGGGAGAGCCTCCATATTTCTTTTGGAATCTGCATCAGCATTCCACTGGCGAATCCACAACGCCCTCCGAGCCGATACTGCCATGGTAACGGTTCTTGATCCCAAGAGACCAATATAATCCATGGTTTCTAGTACGTACGCAGCAGCGTCTTTGATATGACCTAACGTTAGGAGTCTCTCAGATGGGTCCCTGTGGATGAAAGGCAGAACTATTTTCAGTTTTCTGTATGAGATTCAGTCCAACCTCTTACTGATATGATTCACACTATCATGTAACCTTTCAGCCAGTCAGGCTCTTGGTGTCATATTACACCTCTGTGTCCCTAACATGTCTCCCACAGAGGAAGAGTTCCCTGCCACAGACATGTCACACACGTGCACAACCACACCACAGACACTCCGGGACTTATAGTGGACAGACCCACAGTAAAATCTGTCAGAGGGACACAGATAGGATTTGCCAGTTCACAACTCAGCGCCAGTAACACAATGTCTGTGAACACAAAATGCCCACTGACATGCAGTGCTTTTATAATGTTAATCACACAATTATATAGCACCAAATTCACTGTGCCCCCCCCCCCTGTTTTGCACCCTTATACTTGTTCAGCAGTGGAGGGGGACCAGCGTTCTTCTTTGCAGTCTGGAAGAGAGAAAATGGTGCTGAACAGTGTGCTGGCTGACTGAGGAGGAAGCTCCACTTTTCAATGGCGTGTTTCTACTCAGCTTTTATGAGGTAATTGTTTATACTGGCGGGGGTAGGACTGTGCCTCAGCAACTTATGCCCCTTATTTATGCCAGTTTCCATAGGTATCATTCTGCCCAGGGTGCACCCCCCCGCGCCCTGCACCCTGCAGTGCCTGTGTTTGTGTGGGCAACATGGTGCACTGCGCTCCACCAGCTGCGCGGTACCTTTAGCCGTCACTTTCTTGATTGAAGATCTGTCTTCTAACACTCACCTGTCTTCTGACTTCTGGCTCTGTGAGGGGGGTGACGGCGTGCTGTGGGAGTGAGCATCTAGGCACGGCTAGCGTTCAGTTCCCTTCAGGAGCTAATGGTGTCCTGTCAGCCAGAAGCAGAGCCATGAAACTCTTTAGGAAGTTGGTTCCTACTTCTGCCCCCTCAGTCCCACGAAGCAGGAAGACTGTTGCCAGCAGTTCTCCCTGAAAATAAAAAACCTAACATAAAGTCTTTCCGAGAAACTCAGTAGAACTTCTCTGGAGTACATCCAGTCTGCCTGGGCACATTTCTAAACTGAGGTCTGGAGGAGGGGCATAGAGGGAGGAGCCAGTTCACACCCTTGAAAAGTCTTAAAGTGCCCATAGCTCCTGCGGAACTGTCTATACCCCCATGGTACTGAAGTGGACCCCAGCATCCTCTAGGACGTATGAGAAAATAAGATTTTAAACCTACCGGTAAATCTTTTTCTCCTAGTCCGTAGAGGATGCCGGGGACTCCGTAAGGACCATGGGGTATAGACGGGCTCCGCAGGAGACATGGGCACCTAAAAAAACTTTCTAGTATGGTGTGCACTGGCTCCTCCCTCTATGCCCCTCCTCCAGACCTCAGTTAGAGAACTGTGCCCAGAGGAGATGGACAATACGAGGAAAGGATTTTGTTAATCTAAGGGCAAGATTCATACCAGCCCACACCAATCATACCATATAACCTGGAATACACATAACCAGTTAACAGTATGAACAAACGACAGTATCGGTCCAAGACCGATTCTAACTGTAACATAACCCTTATGTAAGCGATAACTATATACAAGTCTTGCAGATTTTCCGCACTGGGACGGGCGCCCAGCATCCTCTACGGACTAGGAGAAATAGATTTACCGGTAGGTTTAAAATCTTATTTTCTCTTACGTCCTAGAGGATGCTGGGGACTCCGTAAGGACCATGGGGTTTATACCAAAGCTCCCAATCGGGCGGGAGAGTGCGGATGACTCTGAAGCACCGACTGAGCAAATGCTAGGTCCTCATTAGCCAGGGTATCAAACATGTAGAATTTAGCAAAAGTGTTTGAACCCGACCAAGTCGCTGCTCGGCAAAGCTGTAATGCCGAGACGTCCCGAGCAGCCGCCCAAGAAGAGCCCACCTTGCTAGTGGAATGGGCCTTTACTGAATGCTGTAACGGCAATCCAGCCGTAACATAAGCCTGCTGAATCGTGTTACAGATCCAGCGCGCAATAGTCTGCTTCGAAGCAGGCGCGCCAATCTTGTTGGCAGCATACAGGACAAACAATGCTTCTGTTTTCCGAATTCTAGCTGTCCTGGCTACATAATCTTTAAGGCCCTGACTACATCCAGGGACCTGGAATCCTCCAAGTCACTCGTAGCCACAGGCACCACTATAGGTTGTTTCATATGAAATGAAGACAACACCTTAGGTAAAAATTGAGGACGAGTCCTCACTTCTTCTCTATCCACATGAAAAATCAAGTAAGGGCTCTTGTGAGACAAGGCCGCCAATTCTGACACACGCCTTGCAGATGCCAAGGCTAACAACATGACCACCTTCCAGGTGAGAACTTCAACTCCACCGTTTGAAGGGGTTCAACCCAGTGTGATTTAAGGAACTGTAACACGTTCAGGTCCCATGGTGCCCCTGGGGGCACAAAAGGAGACAGGATGTGTAGCACTCCCTTTACAAAAATCTGGACTTCTGGAAGAGAAGCCAATTCCTTCTGAAAGAATATCGACAGGGCCGAAATCTGTACTTTAACAGATCCTAAGTTTAGGCCCATATCCACTCCTGTCTGTAGGAAGTGGAGAAAAACGACCCAGATGGAAATCTTCCGTAGGAGCATTCTTGGTTTTACACCAAGAGGCATATTTCCGCCAGATACGGTGATAATGTTTTGCCGTCACCTCCTTCCTAGCCTTTATTAGAGTAGGTATGACCTCCGGAATACCCTTCTCAGCAAGGATCCGGCATTCAACCGCCATGCTGTCAAACGTAACCGCGGTAAGTCTTAGAACAGACAGGGCCCCTGCTGTAACAGGTCCTCTCTCAGAGGAAGAGGCCCAGGATCTTCTGTGAGCATCTCCTGAAGATCTGAGTACCAGGCCCTTCGAGGCCAGTCTGGAACAATGAGAATTGTCTGTACTCTTTTTGTCTTATGATCTTCAACACTTTTGTGATGAGAGGAAGAGGAGGAAACACATAGACCAACTGGAATACCCATGGTGATGCCAGAGCGTCTACTGCTATTGCCTGAGGGTCCCGGGACCTGGCAGAATACCTCCTCAGCTTCTTGTTGAGGCGAGACGCCATCATGTCTATTTGAGGAACTCCCCCGAGACTTGTTATCTCTGCAAAGACTTCTTGATGAAGTCTTCACTCTCCTGGATGGAGATCGTGTCTCCTGAGGAAGTCTGCTCCGGAATGAAGACTGCTGACAGAGCGCTTACGTGATTTTCCGCCCAGCGAAGAATCCTGGTGGCTTCCGCCATTGCGACTGTGCTTTTTGTCCCGCCTTGGCGGTTCACATGAGCCACTGCTGTGACATTGTCCGATTTAATCAGAACCGGTAGGTTGCGAAGAAGACCCTCCGCTTGTCGAAGGCCGTTGTATATGGGCCTTAGTTCCAACACGTTGATGTGTAGACAGGACTCCTGGTCTGACCACTGTCCCTGAAAATTTCTTCCTAGGGTTACTGCTCCCCATCCTCGGAGGCTCGCGTCCGTGGTTACCAGGATCCAGTCCTGAATGCCGAACCTGCGTCCCTCTAGAAGGTGAGCACTTTGCAGTAACCATAGAAGAGACACCCTGGCCCTGGGGGGACAGTGTTATTTTTTGATAATTGTAGATGGGACCCGGACTATTTGTCCAGAAGATCCCATTGAAACGTCCCTGCATGGAACCTGCCGAAGGGAATGGCCTCGTAAGTTGCCACCATTTTCCCCAGAACCCGAGTGCATTGATGAACTGACACTCTTTTCGGCTTTAGCAGGTCTCGGACCATGTTCTGGAGGTCCTGGACTTTTTCCCACGTGAGGAAAACTTTCTTTTGTTCCATGTCCAGTATCATGCCTAGGAACGTCAGTCGAGTTGTCGGAACCAACTGTGACTTTGGCAGATTGAGAATCCAACTCTGTTGCTGAAGCACTCTCTGAGAGAGTGACACGTTCTCCAGTAGTTGTCTTGACCTCGCTTTTATCAGGAGATCGTCCCAAGTATGAGATAATCGTGACTCCTTGCTTGCGCAGGATCACCATCATTTTCTGAAACTGATAATGACCATCCTGTACCGCGAATCTCAGGTACTCCTGATGAGAGGGATATATGGGGACATGAAGGTAAGCATCCTTTATGTCCAGTGACACCATAAAATCCCCCCCTTCCAGGCAGGCTATCACCGCTCGGAGCGATTCCTATCTTGAATTTGAATCTTTTCAAGTACAGGTCTAGGGATTTTAGATTTAAAATGGGCCTGACCGAACCATCCGGCTTCGGGACCACAAATAGGGTTGAATAATACCCTTTTTCCTGTTGGCTCAGGGGAACCCTGATAATCACTCGCTGTTGACACAGCGTTTGAATTGCAGCCAGCACTACTTCCCGTTCTGGGGTAGAAGCTGGTAAGGCTGACTTGAAAAATCGACGTGGGGCACCTCTTCGAATTCCAGCTTGTAACCCTGGGAGACTATTTCTATCACCCAAGGGTCCACGTCTAACTGAACCCAGACTTGGCTGAATAGTCGAAGGCGTGCTCCCACCTGTGCGGACTCCCGCAGGGCAGCCCCAGCGTCATGCGGTGGACTTAGCGGAAGCCGGGGAGGACTTCTGCTCTTGGGAACTAGCCACAGCAGGTGTCCTCTTGCCTCTACCCTTACCTCTGGCGAGGAAAGAGGAGCCCCGACCTCTACTGGATCTATGCGACCGAAAGGACTGCATCTGATATTGTGGAGGTTTCTTTTGCTGTTGGGGAACAAAAGGTAAAAAGGTAGACTTACCCGCGGTAGCTGTGGAGACCAGGTCCGCGAGGCCGTCCCCAAACAAGACATCACCTTTGTAAGGTAAAACCTCCATATGCCTTTTTGATTCTGCATCCCCCGTCCATTGGCGGATCCATAAGGCTCTTCTTGCCGAAATAACCAGAGCATTGGATCTCGAACCCAGTAATCCAATGTCTCTTTGAATGTCCCTCATATATAAGACTGCGTCCTTAATATGAGCTAATGTTAACATAATTGTATCCCTATCAAGGGTATCAAGGTCAGCTGACAGGGTATCTGTCCACGCTGCTACTGCACTACATACCCATGCCGACGCAATTGCCGGTCTAAGCAAAGTACCAGTATGTGTGTAAATAGACTTTAATGTAGTCTCCTGCCTGCGGTCTGCAGGATCCTTGAGGGCCGCTGTGTCAGGGGACGGTAGCGCCTCTTGGAAGGGCGTGTTAAGGCTTTGTCCACTGTGAGAGAGGATTCCCAACGTACCCTGTCCTGTGTAGGGAAAGGGTATGCCATAAGAACCCTTTTGGGAATCTGCAGCTTCTTATCTGGAGTTTCCCAAGCTGTTTCACATAACTCATTTAGTTCATGGGAAGGAGGAACATTCATAACCTGTTTCCTTCCCTTAAACATGTGTATCCTCGTGTCGGGCACCGAGGGCTCATCAGTGATATGTAAAATATCTTTTATTGCAATAATCATGCACTGAATACTTTTTGTCACCCTGGGGTTCAATCTTGCTTCATCATAGTCGACACTGGAATCAGGGTCCGTGTCGGTATCTGTTTCCCCTATTTGTGAGAAGGGATGTTTCTGAGACCCCGACGGGTCCTGTGAGTCGGTGCCATACGTAGAATGAACACCTGTCGACACCCTGGACTCTGCTTTGTCCAGCCTTTTATGTAGTGAAGCTACACTTGCATTTAACATATGCCACATATCCATCCAATCCTGAGTCGGCACTGCCGACTGTGACACACCACACATCTGTTCCACCTCCTCTTTGGATAAGCCTTCCGCTTCAGACATGCCGACACACACGTACCGACACCCCACCCACACTGGGATATAACTATAAGGAGACAATTCCCTAAAGAAGGCCCTTTGGAGAGACAGAGAGAGAGTATGCCAGCACACACCAGCGCCAAACTGACCCAGGAAAACCCAGACAGCGCTTTTATATATATAAATTGATTTCCCCCACTGACTGCGCCAATTATGTGCCCCCCTCCCTTTTTTCAGCCCTCTGATGCTCAGCAGGGAAGAGTCCGGGGAGCCAGCATTCTCTGCAGCTTCTGTGGAGAAAATGGCGCTGATTAGTGCTGAGGTATCAAGCTCCACCCCCTCCAGCGGCGGGCTTCGGTCCCGTTCTGTATCTGAAAATAATGGAGGGGAATCGTTTATTTACTGCCTCAGCAGCCTAATAACATCCTTTTGTGCCAAAACGAGGTTTATTGCTGCCCAGGGCGCCCCCCCTGCGCCCTGCACCCATCAGTGCCATGTGTGTGTGTGTTATGTGAGAGCAATGGCGCGCAGCTTACTGCTACACGCTTACCTCAGGAAGATCTGAAGTCTTCTGCGCCAGACGTCTTCTTTCTTTCTTTTCTAATACTCACCCGGCTTCTTTTTTCCGGCATCTGTGAGGAGGATGGCGGCGCGGCTCCGGGACGAACACCAGGGTGAGACCTGTGTTCCGACTACCTCTGGAGCTAATGGTGTCCAGTAGCCTAAGAAGCAGAGCCCTTAAACTCTTAAGAAGTGGGTCTGCCTCTCTCCCCTCAGTCCCACGATGCAGGGAGTCTGTTGCCAGCAGAGCCCCCTGAAAATAAAAAACCTAACAAAATTCTTTGCACAGAAAACTTAGGAGAGCTCCCTGTAATGCACCCTATCTCCTCTGGACACAAGATGTAACTGAGGTCTGGAGGAGGGGCATAGAGGGAGGAGCCAGTGCACACCATACTAGAAAGTTCTTTTAGGTGCCCATGTCTCCTGCGGAGCCCGTCTATACCCCATGGTCCTTACGGAGTCCCCAGCATCCTCTAGAACGTAAGAGAAATAACTTTTACTAGAAAAGCTCAGGAGAGCTCCACTAGCTGTGACCGGCTCTAAAGTGAGTCTGTTAGGAGGGGCATAGAGGGAGGAGCCAGCCCACACTCTAAAACTGTTAAAGTGCCAATGGCTCCTGGTGGACCCATCTATACCCCATGGTACTAATGTGGACCCCAGCATCCTCTAGGACAAATACTTTTTATCGTACTTTTAATTAAACATCATATTTGCCATAAAACTCAACACCACATTCTTTCTCTTTCCCTTTAGGATCTGCAAAGCAATTGTGGAAAGTGTTGTCCAATTGTCAAGTAGAAGTTTGTTTATAAAAAACAGATAAGTACAACAACAAAATATATATAATTATAAAAAAAAATTACAATAACAGTTGTCAAAGCCACAAGGCAGCAAGTGAACAGACCTATAAAAGGTACCAAGGAGCAGTGACGTAACTAGACATTTTAGCGAGGTGTGCAAGAAACAGCATTGGTTCCCCCCCACCCCCCTATATAAAACAGGGCCAGTACCAAAAATATAGGGGCGTGGCTTTACGGGGAATGGACATGGCCACAGAGCTCCCTTTCGCACATTACGGCAGGTAGAGCTCCCTTTTACACATTACGGAAAGCAGAGTCCCCCTTTTACACATTACGGCAGGCATAGCCCCCCTTTTACACATTACTGCAGCAGAGTCCCCTCTTTATACATTATGGCAGGCAGAGTCCCCTTTTTACACATTACGGCAGCAGAGTCCCCATTTCTTACACATTAGGCAGGCGCGCACCAAAAGTATAGGGACGTGGCTTTATGGGGATGGGGCATGGCCACAGATTTGTACCAATTCACATTACGCCACGCAGTAGCATCCATCAGTCACATTACCACTCACAGTAGCGTCCAGTAATCACATTACACAGTGCAGCAGCAGCCGGCAGTCACATTACACAGTGCAGCAGTGTCCGACAGTCACATTACACAGTGCAGCAGTGTCCGACAGTCACATTACACAGAGCAGCAGCGTCCGGCAATCACATTACACAGTGCAGCAGCGTCCGGCAATCACATTACACAGCGCAGCAGGGTCTGTCAATCACCTTATACATGTTACACCATAGAAGAGCCCCTTATACACATTATGCTAGCTAGGTAGAGGGGAGGAGAGAGAGTGTGTGTATGTGTGTGGAAAGAGTGAGTGTGTGCAGTGCTGTAACTAGGTATTTTAGCACTGTGTGCAAGAAACGGCACTGGCGCCCCCCCTACGCAAGGCAGGAGCAGTGCGCGCCGCAGGCGCGCGACAAATATATAGGGATGTGGCTTCATGGGGAAGGGGACGGCCACAAAAGATTGCCAATTCCTACTACGGTGTATAGTAGTCTCCTCTCCATTATTTAAATTACGCTGCACAATAGTGCCACTACACCAGGTAGAGCCCTTTTTTACACATTACGGCAGACAGCGTCCCCTTTTTACACATTACATAGAAACATAGAATTTGTCGGCAGATAAGAACCACTTGGCCCATCTAGTCTGCCCCTTTTTTTATTTCTTTTTTTATCTCTAACCTTAATTGATCCTTATTTCTTTGTTAGGATATCCTTATGTCTATCCCATGCATGTTTAAATTGCTCTACTGTCTTAGCCTCTACCACCTCCAATGGGAGGCTATTCCACTTGTCCACTACCCTTTCTGTGAAGTAATTTTTCCTGAACCTCCCCCCCCCTCCAGTCTCAGTGCATGTCCTCGTGTCCTATTGCTTCTCTTCATTTGGAGAATGTTTCCCTCCTGGACTTTGTTAAAACCCTTGATATATTTGAAAGTTTCTATCATGTCCCCCCTTTCCCTTCTCTGCTCCAAACTATACATATTGAGATTTCTTAGTCTTTCTGGGTATATTTTGTGATGTAAGCCATGCACCATTTTAGTTGCCCTTCTTTGTACAGTTTCTAATGTATTAATATCCTTTTGAAGATATGGCCTCCAGAATTGAACACAGTATTCTAGATGAGGCCGTACCAATGACCTATACAGTGGCATTATTACTTCTTTCTTTCTGCTGCTGATTCCTCTCCCAATGCAGCCAAGCATCTGACTAGCCTTCCTCATTGCTTTGTTACATTGCTTACCTGCCTTTAAGTCATCTGAAATAGTGACTCCTAGATCCCTTTCCTCCTCAGTAGTTTCCAGTATAGTGCCATTAATACTATATTTAGCCTTTGGATTTTTGAGACCCAAGTGCATGATTTAGCATTTTTGGGCATTAAACTGTAATTGCCACACTCTTGACCATTCCTCTAGTCTACCTAGATCCTCAATCATTTGTTTTACCCCACCTGGTGTGTCTACCCTGTTGCATACCTTAGTGTCATCTGCAAAAAGGCATACTTTCCCTTTAATGCCATTTGCAATGTCACCAATAAAGATATTAAAAAAACTCTGGTCCTAGTACAGATCCCTGGGGTACTCCACTGGTAACATTTCCCTCCTGTGAATGCACTCCATTTACCACAACTCTCTGTTTTCTATCCTTCAACCAAGATCTTATCCATTCAATAATCCTAATATCCAATCCCAAACTTTCAAGTTTATTTAGCAGTCTGCGATGTGGAACAGTGTCAAAAGCCTTACTAAAGTCTAGATAAGCTATATCCATGGCTCCACCTTTATCCATCACTTTAGTCACACAGTCAAAAAAGTAAATAAGATTTGTTTGACATGATCTCCCCCTAGTGAATCCATGCTGTTTGGGATCCTGTAAATTGCCGGATTTTAGATAATCTACAACTCTTTCTTTTAAGAGTGTTTCCATCAATTTCCCTACTACTGATGTAAGACTCACTGGTCTTTAGTTGTTTGCCTCTTCCTTGCTTCCACTTTTGTGCAGTGGGACTACGTTTGCTCTTTTCCAGTCCTCTGGAATTACTCCTGTAGCTAATGACTGGTTGAATAATTCTGTCAATGGTGGTACCAGCACCTCTTTAAGTTCTTTAGTATCCTTGGATGTATCCCATCTGGCCCTATAGATTTGTCCACTTTCAGCTTTGAGAGTTCTGTTAGGACCTTCTCCTCTGTAAATGTACTTATGTCATTTTCCTGAATATCCCTGAAACTTAACTGTGGCCCCTTCCCCTCTCTTTCAGTAGTAAATACTGAGCAAAAATAATTATTAAGATGATCTGCTATTAAATTGTCTCCCTCAACAAGACTCCCAGTGTCTGTCTTTAGTTTTATTATTCCGCCTTTTGTTTTTCTCCTTTCGCTTATATACCTAAAAAAAAGTTTTGCCTCCTTTACCCACTGACTGGGCCATTTTCTCCTCAGCTTGTGCCTTTGCACATCTGATTACCTTCTTAGTATCCTTCTGTCTAACAAGATATATCTCTTTGTCTTCATTATTTTGTGTCTGCTTATATTTCCTAAAAGCTAACTTTTTTGCTTTCACAATATTTTCTACTTCTTTTGCAAACCACACTGGCTTCCTTTTCCTTGTGTTTTTCCTAACACTTTTGATACAAAGGTCTGTTGCCTTTAATATTGCACATTTTAATGTTTCCCACCTCTCCTGCACGGCTTCCAAGTTCCTCCACTCTACCAAAGAATCGCTTACACATTTTCCCATCCCTACAAAATCAGCCTTCCTAAAATCCAACACCTTTGTTTTTGTATGGGATGAGTCAGTCTCTGTCTTTATGCTGAACCATACTGCTTGATGATCACTGGATCCGAGGTTTTCACCCACTTTTACGTCCGATATTCTGTCTCCATTTGTAAGTATTAAGTCTAATATAACGTCTTTCCGAGTGGGCTCCCTCACCAATTGGTGGAGGGATGCTCACTGAGGGGAATTTAAAATGTCCCTACTTCTAGTGGAATTAGCAACAGACACTTCCCAGTTTACATCAGGAAGATTAAAGTCTCCCATAATTATTACCTCTCCTTTTAATGCCATTTTAGTTATGTCCTGCAATAGGTACTTGTCGAGTTCCTCTTCCTGACCTTACGGCAGACAGCGTCCCCTTTTTACACATTACGGCAGGCAGTCCCCCCTTTTTACACATTACGGCAGGCAGTCTAGTCCCCCTTTTTTACAAATTACTGCAGGCAGTCCCCCCTTTTTACACATTACGGCAGGCAGTCCCCCCTTTTTACACAATACGGCAGGCAGTCCCCATTTTTTACACATTACGGCAGGCAGTCCCCCCTTTTTACACATTACAGCAGGCAGTCCCCCCTTTTTACACATTACGGCAGGCAGTCCCCCCTTTTTACACATTACGGCAGGCAGTCCCCCCTTTTTACACATTAAGGCATGCAGTCCCCCTTTTTTACACATTACGGCAGGCAGTCCCCCCTTTTTACACATTACGCCAGGCAGTCCCCCCTTTTTACACATTACGGCAGGCAGTCCCCCCTTTTTACACATTACGGCAGGCAGACCCCCTTTTTTACACATTACTGCAGGCAGTCCCCCCTTTTTACACATTACGGCAGGCAGTCCCTTTTTACACATTACTGCAGGCAGTCCCCCCTTTTTACACATTACGGCAGGCAGTCCCCCTTTTTTACACATTACTGCAGGCAGTCAAGAGAGAGAGAGTGTTATACTCACCACCATTGTGCGCCTCTCCTCTCCACGCCTCTTCCGTCTTCCTGCGCTGCGTTCTTGGCAGTGCAGGGCATTGTGAATGGGCTGGGGGCGGGGCTGGGAGAGACGTCATCTCTCCCAGCACACTGGAGGAGCAGAGGGGGAGCTGTAGCGCTGCCCGGCTACCTATCTGAGCGGTAGCCGGGCAATGCAGCTGGGGGGCGGCCGGTGACAGGGAGACGCGGCCAGGACACCTCAGAGCGGCGGCGGTGATAGCGGGTGTTGCTAGTGGTCCTGCGCCTCCAGAGCATCTGCGCTGTGTGCAAGGCACCACTAGCACACACCTAGTTACGGCGCTGAGTGTGTGTGTGTGTGTATATATATCTGTGTATATGTGTGTGTTTATGTCTGTGCCTAAATGTGTGTGAATGTATGTATGGATGTGTGGTGGTGGGTGGGGGCGCCGTGACATGGCCCTGCTCCAGGTATCATGTCTCCATGGTACGCCTCTGGTCACACCTCCTCTGCTTCTTACAATAGGCTCTTGATCATTTTCAGCTCCAGGCCCATATGGCCCTTCTACCCTGTTTCAGGGTAACCAAATATTGAGAGTTAAATACATAATAAAGACCCAGAACTGTCACTGTCCATGTGTCTGTTTTCTTTACAAGACATGAATAGGAAAAGCAGTACTGTACTGCTGTCCGACATGTAGGATAAGTCAGCTGCTGGGAATTACATTGTGCATACTGAGAGTGATGCAGCATAATTTCCCCAAAATCTGAACTATTCTGTTAGAATCAGTGCTGTTAGCAGATTCTCTGGTCTATGGCCCTGATTCCGAGATGATTGTCGCTGTGCTAAATTTAGCACAGCTACGATCATTCACACTGACATGCGAGGGGACGCCCAGCACAGGGCTAGTCCGCCCCGCATGTCAGTGCTGCCCCCCTCCCCTGCAGAAGTGCAAAGGCATAGCACAGCAGCAATGCCTTTGCACTTCAAGAGTAGCTCCTGACCAGCGCAGCTTTAGGATGCTGGCCGGAAGCTACTCGTCGCTCCCTGGCTCACAGTGGCTGCATATGACGTCACGCAGCCGCTGCAGGCCACTCCCCGCACGGTCCGGCCACGCCTGCGTTGGCCGGACCGCGCCCATGAAACAACGGACAAACGCCGCCATTCCGCCCCCTCCCGCCCAGCGACCGCCTCTGCCCGTCAATCAGGCAGAGGCAATCGCAGCCCAGCTACGGCCTTGGGCTGCCTGGCATGCGCCAGCGCACTATGGCGGCGGCGCATGCGCAGTGGGTACCCGTTCGCTCAGCTGCGAT
Organism: Pseudophryne corroboree; assembly: GCF_028390025.1. Taxonomy (NCBI): domain Eukaryota; kingdom Metazoa; phylum Chordata; class Amphibia; order Anura; family Myobatrachidae; genus Pseudophryne; species Pseudophryne corroboree. The sequence goes on along the minus strand of NC_086452.1, from coordinate 424,910,752 downwards.
AAAAAGCAGCGAGCGAATGGTTCAGAATGACCCCCTATGTACTAAGCCTTTGAGAGAGATAAAGTGGACAGAGATAAAGTACCAACCAACCAGCTCCTGTCATTTTTCAAACACAACCTATAACATGGCAGTTATGAGCTGATTGGCTAGTACTTTATCTCTCTCCACTTTACCAACCAACCAGCCAGGGGCACATCTAGAGAGAAGGAGGCATGGGTGCAGACTCCATCTGGGCCTCCTCCTTTCTTGCTGGCAGCACTGTAGGCTCTGGGCACTAGGGAACGCTGGGAAAATGGCCACAGTGCCATTTTCCTGGTGATTTCTGCAGTGCTGCTGCTGCCGGCGTTGGACTCTGGGGGGTAAGTATTGAAAAAATGGGGGCAGGGTGTGCGGTGTGGGGCCTCCTGGACTCCGGAGTAAAATGCTCCTGTCATTTTTCAAACACATCCTGTAATATGGCAGTTAGGACTTGATTGGTTGGTACTTTATCACCGTCCACTTTATCTCTCTTCAAGGCTTAGTACAGACTCTGGGGCAGATTTATTAAGCCTAATGAAGTGATAAAGTGGAAAGTGATAAAGTACCAGACAATCAAGTCCTAACTGCCATGTCACAGGCTGTGTTTGAAAAATGACAGTTAGGAGCTGACTGGCTGGTCCTTTATCACCGTCCACTTTATCACTTCACCAGGTTTAATAAATCTGCCCCAGAGACCCCTATGTTTTCGGTAATTGCCACTGATGAAACTCTTTATCCCCCACACTATTCACCATAGCCACAGAGCCATTGGCATTCTTATAGTCCCAGCATTTGCTGGTCTAAGCATACTGTATATAAGTATGGCAGATGTTTCTAGAGAAAAACTGTCAACGTGTTAGCAGTATTGAAGGGTGCCTTTAGAATGTTGGAAGGCATGCACAGGCAAAATACAAAAAAAAAAAAGCAAAGACAAAACACAGGACAAACAAGAAGGAGAAATAAGAAGCATAAATGCAAGAACAGTAAGAAATGGAATCTAATACTGTACATAGGGCCTCATTCAGAGATGAATGCTTTTGCACAGCACTTGCGTTTTGGACCTCCTGCCAACATCTCAGATCCGAGTGCTGCTTTTGTAGCCGCAGTATGGAATGATGATCGTGATAGCAGCAGCACCTGCCATCCGAGGTAAACCTAAGCATACCCAGAGTGGCCGAATCTTGTCCGCTTGCGAGTAAATCTGCGTCAGAAGACACTGACAGCACCGCCCCCTCAAATTGGCGCATGCTGCGATTTGGGGGCACTGCAAGCGATCTTGCAGAAGGAGACCTGCACGATCGCTAAACCTCGGAGATGTAAAAAAAAACCCAACAGGTTTATGCACATCTCTGAATCAGGCCTACATAACAGGTAAGGTAATACATACAGGTATTCTATAGAACATGCATGAGGCATGATACATAAATGCATAGGTGGGAGCAGACAGGAGAGAGATTCTGAGAGCTTATAATATATATGCAAAATAATCATGTACTAACAATAACACATTTGTAACAATACTTTTATATTATTGATATATTAATATACTAGCTGAATACCCATGCTTCGCTACGATATGAGGATGGTAAACTAGAATTATAGTTGTTCGTTAATTTACGTTGGTTGGAGATCTATTATATAGGCATATCTTGCTTCCCTGACCCACTTTGTGTAATGGCCGGACCCCTTTTTGGTCCCCCAAGGAACCCTGCTCTTACCACTATACAACTCTTAGTCTGAGGCTTCTTGCAACCTCCATTCCCCTCCTCACATCATGTCAGTGCCCCTGTGAAATGATCGATTTATGTACAGTTTCTTATATAGCACAGTACATTATGCATCTCCTGATATACTCTGTGCTGCTGGGGGACCCTGCTACTTCCACTATATAACTGTCAGTGTGTGGGTTCCCCTCCTCACATCATGTCACTGTCCCTGTCACATGCAGCCCTGTCCTGACATATCATGCATCACATAATATACTCTGTGCTGCTGGGGACCCTGCTCCTCCCACTATGGGGTATATGCAATTGCGGTCGAAATCCCGAAAAAGTAAAAAAAATGGACTTTTTTGCCAAAAAAAAAAAAAATTGTCAATGCAATTCAGTACTTTTCGTCAAAAAAACAGACTTTCAAAATTCGATTTTTTAAAAATTCGACATTTGACAAATTCAACTTTTCTGCAATGGTACAAATGCAGCAATTCGACAAAAGTATATTTAATTGAAGATTGTAAATTCGACAACAGTGCTTTTAGACAGTAAATTCGTCATTTTCAATCCGCCACACTTTGCTGGCAGAATCTAATAAAAAAAATTTAAAAACGTGTTTTTTTTGGTGTTTTTGTTTTGTGGTAATAGCATATCTATTTATATTAGAAGGGATTAGGGTGGTCATTCCGAGTTGTTCACTCGCAAGCTGCTTTTAGCAGCTTTGCACACGCTAAGCCTCCGCCTACTGGGAGTGAATCTTAGCTTCTTAAAATTGCGAACGAAAGATTCGCAATATTGCGATTAGACACTTCTTAGCAGTTTCAGAGTAGCTCCAGACGTACTCGGCATCTGCAATCAGTTCAGTGCTTGTCGTTCCTGGTTTGACGTCACAAACACACCCAGCGTTCGTCCAGACACTCCTCCGTTTCTCCAGCCACTCCCGCGTTTTTCCCAGAAACGGTAGCGTTTTTTCCCACACGCCCATAAAACGGCCTGTTTCCGCCCAGAAACACCCACTTCCTGTCAATCACACTACCGATCGCCTGAACAAAGAAAAAGCCGTGAGTAAAATACCTAACTTCTTAGCAAATTTACTTGGCGCAGTCGCAGTGCGAACATTGCGCATGCGCACTAAGCGGAAAATCGCTACGATGCGATGAAATTTACAGAGCGAACAACTCGGAATGACCACCTAGGTACTTGGTTTGTCTTTTCTAGAGGCACAAGTATTATTTATGTATTTTTAAAAATATTATTTCTCTAACGTCCTAAGTGGATGCTGGGGACTCCGTAAGGACCATGGGGGAATAGCGGCTCCGCAGGAGACTGGGCACAAAAGTAAAAGCTTTAGGACTACCTGGTGTGCACTGGCTCCTCCCCCTATGACCCTCCTCCAAGCCTCAGTTAGATTTTTGTGCCCGAACGAGAAGGGTGCACACTAGGTGGCTCTCCTGAGCTGCTTAGTGAAAAGTTTAGTTTTAGGTTTTTTATTTTCAGTGAGACCTGCTGGCAACAGGCTCACTGCACCGAGGGACTAAGGGGAGAAGAAGCGAACTCACCTGCGTGCAGAGTGGATTGGGCTTCTTAGGCTACTGGACATTAGCTCCAGAGGGACGATCACAGGCCCAGCCATGGATGGGTCCCAGAGCCGCGCCGCCGGCCCCCTTACAGAGCCAGAAGACTGAAGAGGTCCGGAAAATCGGCGGCAGAAGACGTCCTGTCTTCAATAAGGTAGCGCACAGCACCGCAGCTGTGCGCCATTGCTCTCAGCACACTTCACACTCCGGTCACTGAGGGTGCAGGGCGCTGGGGGGGGGCGCCCTGAGACGCAATATAAACACCTTAGATGGCTAAAAATACATCACATATAGCTCCTGGGCTATATGGATGCATTTAACCCCTGCCAGAATTCACAGAAAAACGGGAGATAAGGCCGCCGAGAAGGGGGCGGAGCCTATCTCCTCAGCACACTGGCGCCATTTTCCCTCACAGCTCCGTTGGAGGGAAGCTCCCTGGCTCTCCCCTGCAGTCACTACACTACAGAAAGGGTTAAAAAAGAGAGGGGGGCACTAATTAGGCGCAATATTAAAGATACAGCAGCTATAAGGGGAAAAACACTTATATAAGGTTATCCCTGTATATATATAGCGCTCTGGTGTGTGCTGGCAAACTCTCCCTCTGTCTCCCCAAAGGGCTAGTGGGGTCCTGTACTCTATCAGAGCATTCCCTGTGTGTGTGCTGTGTGTCGGTACGTTTGTGTCGACATGTATGAGGAGAAAAATGATGTGGAGACGGAGCAGATTGCCTGTAATAGTGATGTCACCCCCTAGGGGGTCGACACCTGAGTGGATGAACTGTTGGAAGGAATTACGTGACAGTGTCAGCTCTGTATAAAAGACAGTGGTTGACATGAGACAGCCGGCTACTCAGCTTGTGCCTGTCCAGACGTCTCATAGGCCGTCAGGGGCTCTAAAGCGCCCGTTACCTCAGATGGCAGATATAGACGCCGACACGGATACTGACTCCAGTGTCGACGGTGAAGAGACAAATGTGACTTCCAGTAGGGCCACACGTTACATGATTGAGGCAATGAAAAATGTTTTACACATTTCTGATAATACGAGTACCACCAAAAATGGGTATTATTTTCGGTGAGGAAAAACTACCTGTAGTTTTCCTGAATCTGAGAAATTAAATGAGGTGTGTGATGATGCGTGGGTTTCCCCCGATAACAACTGATAATTTCTAAAATGTTATTGGCATTATATCCTTTCCCGCCAGAGGTTAGGGTGTGTTGGGAAACATCCCCTAGGGTGGATAAAGCGCTCACACGCTAGTAAGAACAAGGGCTCTACCCTCTCCTGAGATGGCCGCCCTTAAGGATCCTGCTGATAGAAAGCAGGAGGGTATCCTAAAATGTATTTACACACATACTGGTGTTATACTGCGACCAGCAATCGCCTCAGCCTGGATGTGCAGTGCTGGGTTGGTGTGGTCGGATTCCCTGACTGAAAATATTGATACCCTAGATAGGGACAGTATATTATTGCCTATAGAACATTTAAAAGATGCATTTCTATATATGCGTGATGCACAGCGGAATATTTGCCGACTGGCATCAAGTCTAAGTGCGTTGTCCATTTCTGCCAGTAGAGGGTTATGGACACGACAGTGGTCAGGTGATGCGGATTCCAAACGGCATTTGGAAGTATTGCCTTATTAAAGGGAGGAGTTATTTGGGGTCGGTCTTTCAGACCTGGTGGCCACGGCAACAGCTGGGAAATCCACGTTTGTACCCCAGGTCGCCTCTCAACATAAGAAGACGCCGTATTATCAGGTGCAGTCTTTTCGTGGGCAAGCGGGCAAAAGGTTCCTCATTTCTGCCCCGTGACAGAGGGAGAGGAAAAAGGCTGCAGAAATCAGCCAGTTCCCAGGAACAGAAGCCCTCTCCCGCCTCTGCCAAGCCCTCAGTATGACGCTGGGGCTTTACAAGCAGAATCAGGCACGGTGGGGGCCCGTCTCAATGAATTTCAGCGCGCAGTGGGCTCACTCGCAAGTAGACCCCTGGATCCTTCAAGGGATATCTCAGGGGTACAAATTGGAATTCGAGACGTCTCCCCCTCGCCGTTTCCTAAAGTCGGCTTTACCGATGTCTCCCTCTGACAGGGAGGCAGTTTTGGAAGCCATTCACAAGCTGTATTCCCAGCAGGTGATAATCAAGGTACCCCTCCTGCAACAGGGAACGGGGTATTATTCCACACTGTGGTGGTACCGAAGCCGGACGGCTCGGTGAGACCGATTCTAAATCTAAAATCTTGAACACTTAAATACGGAGGTTCAAATTCAAGATTCAGTCACTCAGAGCAGTGATTGCGAACCTGGAAGAAGGGGACTACATGATGTCTCGGGACATCAAGGATGCTTACCTTCATGTCCCAATTTACCTTTCTCACCAAGGGTACCTCAGGTTTGTGGTACAGAACTGTCACTATCAGTTCAGACGCTGCCGTATGGATGGTCCACGGCACCCCGGGTCTTTACCAAGGTAATGGCCGAAATGATGATACTCCTTCGAAGGAAGGGAATTTTAGTTATCCCTTACTTGGACGATTCCCTGATAAGGGTAAGATCCAGGGAACAGTTGGAGGTCGGTGTAGCACTATCTCAGGTAGTGTTGCGGCAGCACGATTGGATTCTCAATATTCCAAAATCGCAGCTGATTCCGACGACTCGTCTTCTGTTCCTAGGGGATGATCCTGGACACAGTCCAGAAAAAGGTGTTTCTCCCGGAGGAGAAAGTCAGGGAGTTATCCGAGCTAGTCGGGAACCTCCTATAACCGAGCCAAGTCTCAGTACATCAATGAAAGGGTTCTGGGAAAAATGGTGGCTTCCTACGAAGCAATCCCATTCGGCAGATTCCACGCAAGAACTTTCCAGTGGGACCTGCTGGACAAATGGTCCGGGTCGCATCTTCAGATGCATCAGCGGATAACCCTGTCACCAAGGACAAGGGTGTCTCTCCTGAGGTGGTTGCAGTGTGCTCATCTTCTAGAGGGCCGCAGATTCGGCATTCAGGACTGGGTCCTGGTGACCACGGATGCCGGCCTGCGAGGCTGGGGGGGCAGTCACACAGGGAAGGAATTTCCAGGGCTTATGGTCAAGCCTGGAGACATCACTTCACATAAATATCCTGAAGCTAAGGGCCATTTACAATGCTCTAAGCTTAGCAAGACCTCTGCTTCAAGGTCAGCCGGGGTTGATCCAGTCGGACAACATCACGGCAGTCACCCACGTAAACAGACAGGGTGGCACAAGAAGCAGGAGGGCAATGGCAGAAGCTGCAAGGATTCTTCGCTGGGCGGAAAATCATGTGATAGCACTGTCAGCAGTATTCATTCCGGGAGTGGACAACTGGGAAGCAGACTTCCTCAGCAGATACGACCTCCACCCGGGAGAGTGGGGACTTCACCCAGAAGTCTTCCACATGATTATAAACCGTTGGGAAAAACTCGACAGGTATTGCGCCAGGTCAAGGGACCCTCAGGCAATAGCTGTAGACGCTCTGGTAACACCATGGGTGTACCAGTCAGTGTATGTGTTCCCTCCTCTGCCATCTCATACCCAAGGTACTGAGAATTATAAGATGGAGAGGAGTAAGCACTGTATTAGTGGCTCCGGATTGGCCAAGAAGGACTTGGTAACCGGAACTTCAAGAGATGCTCACGGAGGATCCGTGGCCTCTACCTCTAAGAAGGGACCTGCTCCAGCAAGGACCCTGTCTGTTCCAAGACTTACCGCGCCTGCGTTTGACGGCATGGCGGTTGAGCGCCATATCCTGAAGGAAAAAGGCATTCCGGATGAAGTCATCCCTATCCTGATCAAAGCCAGGAAGGATGTAACTGAAAAACATTATCACCGCATTTGGCGAAAATATGTTGCGTGGTGCGAGGCCAGTAAGGCCCGACGGAGGAAATTCAAATGGGTCGATTACTACATTTCCTGCAAACAGGAGTGTCTATGGGCCTGAAATTGGGGTCCATTAAGGTTCGAATTTCGGCCCTGTCAATTTTCTTCCAAAAAGAACTAGCTTCAGTCCCTGAAGTTCAGACGTTTGTAAAAGGGGTACTGCATATACAGCCTCCTTTTGTGCCTCCAGTGGCACCTTGGGATCTCAATGTAGTTTTTTGGGTTCCAAAAGTCACATTGGTTTGAACCACTTAAATCTGTGGAGTTAAAATATCTCACATGGAAAGTGGTCATGCTGTTGGCCCTGGCCTGTGCCAGGCGCGCGTCAGAATTGGCGGCTTTATCCTGTAAAAGCCCTTATCTGATTTTCCATTCGGACAGGGCGGAATTGAGGACTCGTCCTCAGTTTCTCCCTAAGGTGGTTTCAGCGTTTCACCTGAACCGGCCTATGGTGGTGCCTGCGGCTACTAGGGACTTGGAGGACTCCAAGTTGCTGGACGTTGTCAGGGCCCTGAAAATATATGTTTCCAGGACGGCTGGAGTCAGAAAATCTGACTCGCTGTTATCCTGTATGCACCCAACAAGCTGGGTGCTCCTGCTTCTAAGCAGACTATTGCTCGCTGGATTTGTAGTACAATTCAGCTTGCACATTCTGTGGCAGGCCTGCCACAGCCAAAATCTGTATATGCCCATTCCACAAGGAAGGTGGGCTCATCTTGGGCGGCTGCCAGAGGGGTCTCGGCTTTACAACTTTGCCGAGCAGCTACTTGGTCAGGGGCAAACACGTTTGCTAAATTCTACAAATTTGATACCCTGGCTGAGGAGGACCTGGAGTTCTCTCATTCGGTGCTGCAGAGTCATCCGCACTCTCCCGCCCATTTGGGAGCTTTGGTATAATCCCCATGGTCCTTACGGAGTCCCCAGCATCCACTTAGGACGTTAGAGAAAATAAGAATTTACTTACCGATAATTCTATTTCTCATAGTCCGTAGTGGATGCTGGGCGCCCATCCCAAGTGCGGATTGTCTGCAATACTTGTACATAGTTATTGTTACAAAAATCGGGTTATTATTGTTGTGAGCCATCTTTTCAGAGGCTCCTCTGTTATCATGCTGTTAACTGGGTTCAGATCACAGGTTGTACGGTGTGATTGGTGTGGCTGGTATGAGTCTTACCCGGGATTCAATATCCTTCCTTATTGTGTACGCTCGTCCGGGCACAGTATCCTAACTGAGGCTTGGAGGAGGGTCATAGGGGGAGGAGCCAGTGCACACCAGGTAGTCCTAAAGCTTTTACTTTTGTGCCCAGTCTCCTGCGGAGCCGCTATTCCCCCATGGTCCTTACGGAGTCCCCAGCATCCACTACGGACTATGAGAAATAGAATTATCGGTAAGTAAATTCTTATTTTTTTTGTATTTTTTTTTTATTAAATGGAATGGTAAAAATGTGAAAAAAAAATTTGTGGGCTCCCCCCCTCCAAAGCATAACCAGCCTCGGGCTCTTCGAGCCGGTCCTGGTTCTAAAAATCCAGTGAAAAAACGGACAGGGGATCCCCCGTATTTTTAAAACCAGCACCGGGCTCTGCGCCTGGTGCTGGAGCAAAAAATACGGGGGACAAAAAGAGTAGGGGTCCCCCATATTTTTTACACCAGCATCGGGCTCCACTAGCTGGACAGATAATGCCACAGCTGGGGGTCACTTTTATACAGCGCCCTGCGGCCGTGGCATTAAATATCCAACTAGTCACCCCTGGCCAAGTACGAGGATTATTTTTAAAGATCCGGACACTGGATTGAGGTGAGTATAATTTTATTCACAGGTACACGTGGATTCTACTTGGACAAGTGGACAGATGTCGGCGTGTGAACATAGGTAAGTATGTGTGTGTCGACATGTGTGAAATAAAGTTTTACTCTCACGGTGTGCGTGTCCTGTTTTTATTTGGGTATTTTTTTCCAGTAGAACTACAGGTACCAGCGGGACCGTTTTTCTCCCGCATGCTGGTACTTGTGGTTCTCCAAGTACCAGCTTGCGGGGGAGGCTTGCTGGGACTTCTGGAAAAAACAATATTCTTTCAATTTTCTCAAGGCTATCAGCCCCCCATACCCAGGGCCGTCTTTTCGTATGGGCTCAATGGGCTCTTGCCCAAGGGCCCCAGGAGTCAGAGGGCCCTAGGCTGATAGCTGAGGGTCCCCTCTTTCCAGAGGTACCAAATTTTTGAAAATCAGCCCTGGGGAACCGGAGATATCTGACTTCAAAGCAGTGGTCCCCATCCAAGCCTGTCAATTGTTATTCCCAGCCAGATATCTCAAGTTCTGTCTTTCTTAAAGTTTTTCTGAGGGTATACTCCAAAAGCTGGGACTCTCCCCTTTCAGTGGACACTGGGAGATTGTCTCTACTATGCCCAGAACCAGATATATCAGCCTTCAAGTAGCTGGTCCCTGCTACAGCTCCACACGCTTAATATGCAGTTTTTATATTTTTGTTGGTGGATTGCTCTGGCTACTGAAGTCTGATCCCCAAGTTCCCAGTACCTCCTGAAAGGTGGGACTCTCTAGTTTTTTTATCCTATCAAAGCTAAGAAATCTATTTCCAGGAACTGGATATATCTGCAGTAAAGCAAGCTGCCCTGACCCCCGGAAAATGATGAATTGATAAAGCTAAATATTTATCGTATATAATACCCTTTATGAGGTCTAAGAACACAGTACGCTAACTACGTATGAAGTACCGTAAGGGTACGCACGTTGCGTAACAATCGCTTAGCCGTGGTCGAGACGCTCAAGCGTTACGTTCGCTCACGGCCAAGAGATCACTGGCAGGCACGCTATTGGCTGCCGAATACCGTAATGATTCGCTATAGCGATGCGACCGCTCGAGACCACGAAGAGATCACCAGCGGCCCATACGCTCACAATGTAAAACTTTTATATCTAAACCATAAACAGTGTATTATGCAGTAAACCCTTTGTGTAGTGATATGGTGTAAATGCAACACAGTATAACCTTACTAGCTTAAAAGCAGTTTGAGCGTCACCGACGCTCTGAGAATACTTAACTCTATAAGAAATACACAGATACCTGGGCTTAGGGTCCAACGCCTAATATATATATATATATTTGAATGATATACTTGCAAAAGAATTAATACAAATACAAATCATACACTACAATATAACATAGACTAACTAACCAGGTAACTACACAGTAAATACAATACAATTAAGTTTAAGAGAAAAATGAGAGAAAGAGAAGAGAGAGAAAGATATGGCCCATAATAACAAGAGAGAAACAGTATGATTACGGAGAAAAACTTACGCACAAAGGAAACGATCGCATGCGCCTCTGGACATCCAGCTCCCGATTCTCAGCAATGATAACCGTTGAAGAGTAAGAGCTGGATGTGATCGGCCTTTCTATTTATGCCCCACACACAATGCAATTCAATGGTCCCTACAATCTCATTGTTCATTGGACACAGGAATTCGGCCTTGCATCATAACAAAAGGTCATAGGTTGATTCATACAGGTGGGCTGTGACTATTTCCAACAGCTCAGGTGGGAGGGAAACTGGGTTTCCCGCTGCATGGGTAATAAAGTGCAAATAAAGTAAATGTTCATAAACTTCTTATGTCCATAACTATTCGCACGAGCGATTGATCTGCTTCAAACCAACACCGGAATATTTCTAATTAAATATTCTTCCGATGGATACTAAACACCACTGTATTACTCCTGTCTGACCCTTCGTATCAAACAAAGAGGGATTTCTCTGTTCATGAACATTCTATATTAACCAAACTTTCAGAATCTATCAAAGGGACCATGATCTACAAAATACATTATATAGTGAAAATATGTAACGATTGAGTCGCACGCTACGATCACATAAACTCTACCGTAAATACGCATACCGTGCGCCTGCGGGTGCCCGCGACTGTGAGTATGCGCACGTACGGGAGAGCGTACGCATGCGCAGCACGGACCTGTGTGAGGTGCAAATATGGTAGTGTGCATAGAGATATTTTTCTGACTTTGACAGTCCACCCTTTGGCAGTCAACAATAACTGCCACTTCCTGAAAACATTTAAAAAAAAAGAAAAATATATGTTAGGGGTTAATACATTTACATGGTTGGGTAAGGGAGGAGAGGAGATGGTAGGAAAAGGGTATGACCTAGTGAGATAGCAGAAGCATGTGTGTATGAATCCGTGCTTGGGGGTCATGTATCATCGTGCCGTACGTGTTTTAAATCAAGCTTCGAGGTATTGCGAAGTATACATTTTAATTCCTTCTCATCCCGTGGTACGGGTCTGTGGATGGGCTGTCAAACTTTACCGAGCTCTTTTCGGCTTCGGTTGTAACAAAATGGGGGAGCACATTTTAGTTGATGATACATGAATGGGGGAGATATGTGATTGCTGATATCTGTGCCTGTATTCCCTATCGACTATGTGTGTCATTACCTGAGGGTTGTAGAAATGAAGAAAAGACATAATTACGGTAAATGCGGTGGTATTCTATGTCAGGTAAATGTACATTCGTCGATTGAGGTCTTGTTTGGTGTCTGTTGAATGCAGTCTTCTTTGTGCTTTTGCTCATAAGGTGCGAGCAAAGCTGTCAATGTCCATAGATTTACAAAAGTGTTGGGCTAGCGTAATTTTAAAATTTCTAGGGAAACTGGGGATCCATGGCATAGTTCATCAAAAATCTGTGTATCAGGTTGTCAAACTTCTTCTTTAATCCCTCTGTTGTCTGTATATCGGCTCATCAAATTCCTCGTCCAAGTGGGTCTTTTTACCTTGGAGAAAACGGAAAAACAGGTGAAAGACACGGACCGTAGAAATCGCATTTTCATCACATCATTGTTTCTACATTTGGGTCATAAATCAAGTCCATTGGAATTACAGTTTCCTCACTCCTTAAACTCATTACCCTTGTACGATGATTGCACTTCATTAAAGCCTGACCGCATCTAAATATCAATCCAATCGATATGACAACACCTAAGATACATAGGAGAAACTTCCCAACATCCATTATGACTCCTTGAGCCCAGTCTCCTAAACCAGAAAACCAATTTCGCGGGTTCAACCATGACACCCAACCAGTCAGCTCATTACCTACAGCAGCAAGAGTGAGATTGTGTCTCCTGCGAAATTCCCACTTCAATTGGAGAATATCGTCCATCTTTTGGTCTATGACCTCGACCGGATCCTCGGTGCTATTCGTAATATATGTGCAACATTTCACGCCGTATTGTGTTGCCAGTGTGACACAATATCCGCCTGTCACTGCTGTGAGGTAATTGAGAACCATTCTATGCTGTACCAGTTCTGTTTTGTAAGCCTGAAGTTCTCTTCCAGTATACCTAAACGTGTCATCATACATTTCAGTGATATTATCTAACAAATTGGCGAGCGCAGAAATGTATTTATAATTCAGCACTCCTCTAGCGGTGCGGGTGAAATCTAACGCGATTAAGAATTGAATCCCGGTGGATTCACTTATCAGATCAGAGGCCGGATGCTCTGTCTTCTCTATCAGGTGCCTTTTAACAACGTGCTCGTAATGGGTGTGAGTATAAGGAGCTTGGGCACCACGGTGTATGTCTTTCATTTTGTCATGTGATACAGTCATTACTTCAGGCAGTACTTTTCCAATATAACACAATCCTTCAGAGTTTGGGGCAAGCCACTTGTACGCCTTTCTCCCGCATATGAAATATGCATCATCGGGGAGAACATATGGGACGGAGTAGGACATAACCATATTACACACCTTCCATGTGAAATCTCCTAACCCTAATTCTTCCATCTGCTTAGTACACGTATCAGGTTGTATGATATGTGCACAGTATCCTGGTGATACCTCTCCAACTCTAGTAATCCCATTTCCTAAGGTATACCTATACCGGAAAGATTTTCCTCTACTGGCTATGTGGCGTACAAGCTCTGTATCTGTAGGCATTCTATCTGCTCTATGCGAAAAGGTCATGGTTTGGTTACTCCATGACACTTCCCAATTTCCCGGCTTTCGGGGATTGGAGATGTTGAAACATAATAGGGACCTATCCACATGGTATTGGTGGAGCTTCAAACTAGGAGGACTGGAGATATTAAACCTCCTGTCCACCGGTCTCCCACCACTTAACTCAAGTACCTCCCCTATCGTTAAAGGAAATGGTACTAGCCCTGATTTGCTATGACCTTGAGGTACTTGAGAGCATACCCAACAATCTGTTTTATTTAACACATTACCCACTAAGGAGTGATAGTCACTCAATGGATGCCGGTCCATATGGATATTAAAACTGGATTGGCATTTCTTTATGCACCCATCCTCAATGACATTGTTACAGAGCCGACAGATACAGTTTTCTTCAGCTAACAATCCTTCACAATTCCTTCTATGGTCAATGCTATCGGATCGTTTTCTGATACTCGCCTTTGCTTGTTGATTATGTTGTTCTCGGAAAACTACGCCTCCATTTCTGTCATCAGAACCCATTCCAGAACCTCTCTCGAACTCCATGGTACTCTCGCCGGAACAGACTGCTCTGGTCAACATCATGGTCAACAGGAAAATCCGGATCACAGTCTCTTGAGGCAAGTCCATCTTAGGAGGAGACGAAGAAGAATGAGAAGGGGGGAAAAATAATTTGAGGGAGAGGGGATGGGAAGTGGAGAAAAACAATAAAAGGGAACAGGGGATCGACAACTGCTTTTGATCTTGTGGTTCTCGATGCTCAGGTGCCGCCTTAGTCCTCCTGGAACAGACACTCTAGTGATACAACCTCTACCGTCTGTTCCTTATCACAGGACTTCTCTGGATCAACGACCTTCTTACAGTGGGACGAATGAACCCAAGTCTCTCTCTCAGCAACCTTCAATGCTGTAGTGCTAGTCAATAAGACCTGGTATGGTCCTTCCCATCTGTCAATAAGGCAACCTGAGCGTAGAAAATTCCGTATCATTACATAGTCCCCAGGTTCAATGTCATGACAATTACTATCTGGTAAATCAGGAATCACCAACTTCAGATTAACATTTTGATTCCTCAACTGTTTACTCATGTTAATCAAGTATTTTACAGTTACTTCATTGTTACACTTCAAATCATCCTGAGGGTTAATCATAACATGTGGTTGTCGACCAAACAAGATTTCAAAGGGAGACAGATTAAGAGGGGACCTGGGAGTGGTTCTGATGCTGTACAGTACAATGGGTAAAGCTTCTGGCCATGTCAATCCTGTCTCTGCCATCACTTTACTCAGTTTATTTTTAATAGTGCTGTTCACTCTTTCCACTTTCGCACTCGCCTGTGGACGGTATGGAGTGTGCAGCTTGCTATCAATTCCCATCAATTTACACATTCCTTGAAAGACATCACCTGTAAAATGGGTACCCCTATCACTTTCGATAATTCTAGGGATACCATATCTACATACAAATTCCTGCACAATTTTCTTAGCAGTAAACATAGCGGTATTTGTGGCCGCCGGAAATGCTTCGACCCAATTTGAAAAAACATCTATACAAACAAGTACATATTTCAAATTTCGACAAGGGGGTAATTGAATGAAGTCAATCTGTATTACCTGGAAAGGGCCGCCGGCAGGTGGGATATGGGATGGTTCTGTAGGTATTGCCTTTCCAATATTCTTTCTCAAACAGGTAAGGCATGACATGGCTCTTTTACTCGCATGAGAGGAGAATCCTGGGGCGCACCAATATGCTCTTACCAACTTGCACATCCCTTCCTTGCCTAGATGAGTCAGCCCGTGAGCTGCTTCAGCCAAACACGGAAGATATGCTCTGGGGGCCACTGGTTTACAATGTCCATCCGTCCAGAGGACTCCTGGCCATATCCCTTTGCCTTCCAGACTGCCTTTTCCTGTGTGGAACACAAATTTTGCATTTCACACAACTTCTGTGTGTTGATGGTATTAAATACCATCAATTGTGTGGTGTCTGTCTGTCTGGGGGTACCAGCTGCTAATTTAGCCGCTTCGTCTGCTCGGCTGTTACCAAGCGATACTGGGTCTTGGCTATATGTATGTGCTTTACATTTGATAACAGCCACTCTGTCGGGTTCCTGTATCGCTGTTAGAAGCCTTTTTATGTGAGCTGCATGCGCTACCGGTGTACCAGCTGCCGTCATGAAATTTCTGAGGCGCCATAGGGCTCCGAAATCATGGACTACCCCGAATGCGTATCTAGAATCGGTGTAGATATTGGCTGATTTGCCCTTAGCCAATTCACATGCTCTGGTTAGGGCGACCAGTTCAGCAACCTGGGCTGAGTGAGGTGGGCCTAGCGGTTCCGCTTCTATGGTGCCTTGGTCATCTACGACTGCGTATCCAGTACACAAGTCTCCCGAGTCTGACTGTCTATGACAACTACCGTCCGTGTAGAACGTAAGTTCTGCATCTTCCAGTGGGTTGTCACTGATGTCAGGCCTTGCGGTAAAATTTTGGGTCAAATATTCCATACAATCATGAGTGTCTTCCTTTGTATTAAATCCTCCTTCCCCAGTACTCTCATCCTCCACCCTTTGGGTCTGTCCAGACACACTTGGGAGATATGTTGCAGGATTTAATGCACTGCATCTCCTTATGGTGATGTTTACGGGGGCCATTAGTGCCAATTCCCATCTTGTAAACCGCGCTGATGAGACGTGCCTGGTTTGGGCAGAATTTAACAAGGCTGACACTGCATGTGGTGTATGAATTGTGAGGTTGTGACCTAGCACGACGTCTTCGCTTTTCGTTACTAGCAATGCTATCGCAGCAACGCTTCGCAAGCATGTGGGGAGGGATCGCGCTACCGTGTCTAGCTGAGCGCTGTAATATGCTACTGGCCTGCTGGCATCACCGTGCTTTTGGGTTAGTACGCCTGCCGCGCAACCAGCACTTTCTGTTCCGTATAGTTCAAAGGGTTTCCCATAGTCCGGCATACCTAATGCTGGTGCCTGCGTTAGGCACTGTTTAAGTCTCTCAAATGCTGCCTCAGACTCGTCTGTATGCGAAATCCGATCAGGTTTGTTTGAGGAGACCATTTCCTGCAAAGGTAACGCTAAAATGGAAAACCCTGGGATCCAATTACGGCAATACCCACACATTCCTAAAAATGTTCTGATCTGTTGCTGGGTTTGTGGCAGAGTCATGTCTCTAATTGCTTGAATTCTATCAGCGGTCAGGTGTCTCAGTCCTTGTGTTAGACAGTGTCCCAAATATTTTACCTTAGTTTGGCATAATTGCAACTTGTCTTTGGAAACCTTGTGTCCTGTGTCTGAAAGATGAAACAGGAGCTGTTTCGTATCCTTCAGGGATGCCTCCAATGAATCAGAACACAGTAGTAGATCATCCACGTACTGTATTAATACTGATCCACTCACTGGTTGGAAAGACTGTAAACAATCATGCAAAGCCTGAGAAAATATACTTGGGCTATCTATGAATCCTTGTGGTAATCGAGTCCATGTGTATTGGACTCCTCTGTATGTAAATGCAAACAAATATTGACTGTCAGGGTGCAGAGGTACCGAAAAGAAAGCGGAGCAGAGGTCAATAACAGTGAAAAATTTTGCAGTGGGAGGGATTTGCATTAGGATGACAGCTGGATTTGGCACTACGGGGAACTGACTCTCAACTATTTTGTTAATCCCCCTTAGATCCTGCACTAGCCTGTAACCCCTCCCCCCACTCTTTTTCACAGGGAAGATGGGACTATTAGCAGTGCTGGACGTTCTTACCAGAATGCCCTGTTGTAGCAAGCGCTCTATTACTGGGTAAACTCCTAACTCCACCTCTGGCTTCAGAGGGTACTGTGGGATTTTTGGAGCTATCCTACCATCTTTTACTTGTACAACTACCGGAGCTACGTTTGCCATTAATCCAGTGTCCTGTCTATCTTTTGTCCAAAGTGACTCTGGTATCTGAGATGTCATTTCTTCTACTTGGGAGGGAGTCCTATTTGTCATAATGGTATGTGACATTAATTTTGACGGGGAGTCTAACATGTCTCGTACTTCCTGAGCGTGATTCTCAGGTATGTCCAAGAATACACCTTCAGGAGTACAATAAATGACGCACCCCATTTTACACAGTAAGTCTCTTCCCAGGAGATTGGTCGGTTCCGATGCAGCCAGCAAAAAGGAATGCTTGGTATGTAAAGGCCCTATTGTAATCTCTGCTGGTTTGCTAACAGGGTAATGCTGGACTACTCCTGTTACTCCCACGGCTGGAATTGTCCTACCAGTGGTCCTCATGCCCACTGTCGAATTTATCACTGATTTGGCCGCCCCTGTGTCTACAAGAAAGTTTAATGATTTACCAGCTACATTGATTGCAATTTCTGGTTCACTTCCAAGACTTGCAATCAATTTTACTGGCTGCAGATTACAGGTATGGCCACACCCCTATTGGGTATGGTGACCTCCCTGAATCCCGCTGGCAGCAACTACTTGTGAGGGAGTTAGCTGGGAACTACCAGAGGTTTGCCAATCTCTGTTTGGGGGGTATCTTTTTGTTTCCCCTGCATGTGGCTCATAACTCCGTTTCTGCGGACCTTGCTCCCAATGTCGTGTGTCGTGTCGTTGTCTAGGGGGTTGATAAGATTTTTGTACATTTCTCGATCTACAGTCTCATGCAAAGTGTCCCTGTCTGTGACAAAAATAACATGTTACCACATTTGACTTACCCACAGGGTTTGGTGATGTTAACACAGGCTGTTTTGTGGTCAGGGCCTGTATACTTACTGCCATTAACTTATCACTTTGTTGTTCCCTGTGTCTGGTGATGTTCCTATCGTGATCAATAGCAGCCTCTCTCAAAGTAGCCACAGACAGACCTCGCCAACATGGTTGTGTGGTCTGTACCCTAGTCTTTAATGATTCTTTTAAACCATCCATCAGTACCGATACTGCTACTTCTCGATGGTTTATGTTTGTTTTAATGTCCTCTATGCCTGTGTATTTTGCCATTTCTGATAATGCTCTGTGAAAATACTCTGCAGCTGTCTCTGACTCCTTCTGTTTAATGGAGAATATCTTGTTCCATCTGACTACCGCTGGGAAATACTCTTTTAACTGTAAGTTTATTCTTTTTACATTATCTTTGTTGTACACATCTGTAAGAGGTACATCCTGATCTAATCCGCAATCAGCTAAAAATTGAGTTGCGTCAACATTGGAGGGTAAACATGCTCTCAGCAATATCTGCCAGTCTTTATTGTTGGGCTCTACAGTGTTACCTAAGTCTCTGATGTATTTTTGACTGGCAACTAAGTCTTTTCTAGGGTCAGGGAATTCAGACACTATGGTCCTTAATTCCATTCTGGAAAATGGGCTATACATGGCAATGTTCCTCACAGGGGTGACTCCTGATGTGTCAGTTTTCCCATTTGGAACAGCTATTACCCTAACAGGAGTAACTCTAACAACATCACTCTGTGTGGGTTCTACAGCCTGTGGTGAAATGGCTTCAGCATAGTGTATGGTGCCGTACTTACCTGTAGATACGACCTCACCTATCCCTCCGCTAGGGGCCTTTGTTACTAATCTCGTGGGTGGAGCTGTGCCTACTGTGGTCTCTGCTATGGTGGCTGCTAGAGAGAGCGCTGAAATTGTTGCCGATTCGTCTTCTTGATCACACTCCTGAGGAAAGTTCAAAACAGGGTACAACTTGCACGGGTTAATACTTGCATTGGTTAATTGGTTAACATTATCTTTAACATTTACACAGTTGCTAAGTGTTTGTGTGTTACACCTTAGTGCGTCATTCTCCGCAACCAATTTCTCTCCTGATATGTATGGTGGCGGTGGGGCCGTGGCTATCAGTTTTCTGATTGAGCCAGATCCCGCCGCCTGAGCCAATCCTCTCTGTATGTCACCCTCCTGTTGCCACAACTGCAAATAATCATAATGCTTGATTCGTCTCTTTGCTGATTTAATGAGACATATCCTTCTCCTTAAATTCGTTAACACTTCTGTGCTGAAGCTACCTACTCTTGGGAATTTCTCCCCGTCATGTACTGTCATTCTCTCCCATTCATCACATAAAGCTTCTGTGTGACTTCCGTATTTCTCACACATTACATACCTTGCCGACCCAATTGGTCGGTTCACTGAATCAACCCGAACCGAGGTTGATCGCCCCCTACCTGAACAAGTGGCCCCCATAGTTCGAAGGTGTTGCTTTATTCAACCAACCCTTACGCAAACCAAATGTCCAAAATAGGCTGACGGTGGCGGTTTACCGAGTACCCCACTCACTCGCCCACGCCGACCAATACGACCTGATCACACCGATATGGTGCTGGCGTACTCGACCTAGGGCCCCTGCGACCTGAACCTCTATTTACTGGAACCTGTGAGGGTGATCCGAAGAACACTTACTCTTTCCAGTAACTATTGGTTGCTGGATAGTTCCTGAGTGAGCAGCGAACTTCCCTTAAAATAAAAAAAATTACACAAATCACGTTAGAATGTACAAATAGCGTTTATGACCTTCGTACACAAATAGTACCGGTCAGGTTTACTAATGTACACAATTACGTGCGGTACAGTCGTTCAGCACATAAGCAACTAATCTTATGTACGGAGCGACCAGTGGAATCGAAAATTGCGGCTGCGAATTCCTTCAGCAAGAGCTTGTATGGCCTATATGGGTGTTGCACCAACCCTTTCTTGGTGTTGTGCCTGTGGACTGTATAGCGGACTTCCTTGTCTGCTGTACCTGAACCTGTTGGTCTGCTATGACCTCCTGGTCTGTTACAGTATGACCTCCTGGTCTGCTACACTCTAATGCTCAAATTGTATGTTTTAACCAGGGATGCCTCCCTAGCCACCATGTACGTCACTTACACGCATGTACCTCACGAGAACTCGACTTTTCTTGTGGTTCAACCTGTAAAATTGTATACAACACACTCACTCACCACATGTACACTTTTGTTTCTATTTCTATTTCTGCGCAGAAATTTCTCTTTAGACCAGATGTGTTACAAATTAGGAGAAGGATCTATTAATTTAAATTTCGAATTTAAAATAAATTTGTGCGATTTATCGCCTGGCGTTATTTACCGCGTGGCGCTACTTATCGCGTTGAGAGGAGAGAGAAAAAAAAAAAACTTGTGATTTGAGTTACGTGGGCGTACCCATACGCTCCGTTGCGTAATATACGCTGCGTGCGTCGGCCCTTGGATTGCGTACGCAAGTCTCAGTCTTTTGTTAGAGACACGTGTACGCAAAGCAAAGATCCACCGTAACACAATTTATACGTTTATCAATGTAGATGATCCTTTATCATCTACCACGCACCACACTGACTTCGCCTTATCTCCCAGGCAAAACTGTGTGTTTGTCTATACTTTAACTATATTACCTTTACTCTTAAACTATAAAATAGTGACAACTCTCTCTAAGCACGTTTATCAACTATAAAACTGGCAAACAGAAGAGTGATATACGAAAATACACAAATGAAAAAGAAATGCAGATATATATGTGTGCGTGCGTGTGTACGCAAGACAGAAAAATAAACAGTTTTAAAAAGACACTATTGTTTTGTTCTTACCTCCGGTTCCCGGATTCCTTCAGCACCCTTCACTAAGAGAAGCAGACGCTTATCCAAACAGCACTACGAGGAATATGATCTCCCGCCCTTTGCTGCTGGATAATGTCTGCTGAAATTACCTAGTGTAGATATGTGAAGGACAGGACGAGCCCGCAATTGATAAAGCTAAATATTTATCGTATATAATACCCTTTATGAGGTCTAAGAACACAGTACGCTAACTACGTATGAAGTACCGTAAGGGTACGCACGTTGCGTAACAATCGCTTAGCCGTGGTCGAGACGCTCAAGCGTTACGTTCGCTCACGGCCAAGAGATCACTGGCAGGCACGCTATTGGCTGCCGAATACCGTAATGATTCGCTATAGCGATGCGACCGCTCGAGACCACGAAGAGATCACCAGCGGCCCATACGCTCACAATGTAAAACTTTTATATCTAAACCATAAACAGTGTATTATGCAGTAAACCCTTTGTGTAGTGATATGGTGTAAATGCAACACAGTATAACCTTACTAGCTTAAAAGCAGTTTGAGCGTCACCGACGCTCTGAGAATACTTAACTCTATAAGAAATACACAGATACCTGGGCTTAGGGTCCAACGCCTAATATATATATATATTTGAATGATATACTTGCAAAAGAATTAATACAAATACAAATCATACACTACAATATAACATAGACTAACTAACCAGGTAACTACACAGTAAATACAATACAATTAAGTTTAAGAGAAAAATGAGAGAAAGAGAAGAGAGAGAAAGATATGGCCCATAATAACAAGAGAGAAACAGTATGATTACGGAGAAAAACTTACGCACAAAGGAAACGATCGCATGCGCCTCTGGACATCCAGCTCCCGATTCTCAGCAATGATAACCGTTGAAGAGTAAGAGCTGGATGTGATCGGCCTTTCTATTTATGCCCCACACACAATGCAATTCAATGGTCCCTACAATCTCATTGTTCATTGGACACAGGAATTCGGCCTTGCATCATAACAAAAGGTCATAGGTTGATTCATACAGGTGGGCTGTGACTATTTCCAACAGCTCAGGTGGGAGGGAAACTGGGTTTCCCGCCGCATGGGTAATAAAGTGCAAATAAAGTAAATGTTCATAAACTTCTTATGTCCATAACTATTCGCACGAGCGATTGATCTGCTTCAAACCAACACCGGAATATTTCTAATTAAATATTCTTCCGATGGATACTAAACACCACTGTATTACTCCTGTCTGACCCTTCGTATCAAACAAAGAGGGATTTCTCTGTTCATGAACATTCTATATTAACCAAACTTTCAGAATCTATCAAAGGGACCATGATCTACAAAATACATTATATAGTGAAAATATGTAACGATTGAGTCGCACGCTACGATCACATAAACTCTACCGTAAATACGCATACCGTGCGCCTGCGGGTGCCCGCGACTGTGAGTATGCGCACGTACGGGAGAGCGTACGCATGCGCAGCACGGACCTGTGTGAGGTGCAAATATGGTAGTGTGCATAGAGATATTTTTCTGACTTTGACAGAATATTAAGCCAACTCCACTACCCACCCCTCCCATGTGTATTAAACACCCCCTTCCACCCTGGAAGTCATGTTCCACGGCCCCTTCATTCAGCACAATGTCCCCTTCTACAGTTTAGTGTTCTTCTTCCCGCCCCATTTGTGCAGTAAAGGAGTAATTAGCAGAAATTATTTCTACAGGTCCTATATGCTGAGCGAAAGATAGATCCCCCTACCCCCCGCGGGACCTCAAAGCTGCCGCTGATTGCACCCCCCACCCCTACCGCTGATGGGTGGGTAGGGGCCCCAGTGCATTGCTGTGCCCAGGGGCCTACACTGCTGTTAAGACGGCTCTGCCCATACCCAGCCCTTGGATGGGGGGGACAGCCTCGGGCTTCACCCCTGGCCCTTGGGTGGCTAGTTGGATATTTAATGCCACGGCCGCAGGGCGCTGTATAAAAGTGACCCCCGACTGTGGCATTATCTGTCCAGCTAGTGGAGCCCGATGCTGGTGTAAAAAATACGGGGGACCCCTACTCTTTTTGTCCCCCGTATTTTTTGCACCAGGCGCAGAGCCCGGTGCGGATCCCCTGTCCGTTTTCCCCCCGGATTTTTAGAACCAGGACCGGCTCGAAGAGCCCGAGGCTGGTTATGCTTTGGAGGGGGGACCCCACGCAAATTTTTTTAGGGTTTTTTCCAGTTTTTCCACGTTTTTTAAAAATCGGATCAAAATCCGTCAAATCGGCCGTTCTTCGACAGCGGGGCTGTCGAATCCGTTTTTTATTGAATATGTTGAATTTCGGCACCCACCTGCCGGAATTCAACAGGCAAATTGTGTCGAATTAAAAAACGGGCGAAAAATTGCCGCGATTCGCCGCTAATTGCATATACCCCTATATGACTCTCAACGTGTGGCTTCCTGCTTCCTCCATTCCCCTCCTCACATCATGTTACTGCCACTGTCACAGGAAGCCCTGTCATCACTGACATATCATGCATGTCCCCCTGATATAGTCTGCTGCTGGCCCACCCCTAAGAATGCTAGGGGTGTGTTACCTCCACAGTGTTTGTTCCCAGATTGTAAGTCATATGTGTACCAAGTTTAGTGTAAATTGCACCAGGCATTCCAGAGTTATGGTGTCTGCTGAAATACTCTGTGCTGCTGTCTGGGGGTGCTAGGGGTGTCTTTCCCCCACAGTGTCTGATCCCATATTGTAAGTCATATGTGTACCAAGTGTGGTGTAAATTGGTCCAGGGATTCCGTAGTTACGCTGTCTCCTGATATACTCTGTGCTGCTGTCCCACCCCTAGGGGTGTCTTACCAGCACAGTGTTTGTTCACCGATTATAAGTCATAAGTGTACCAAGTTTGGTATAAATTGCTCCAGGCATTCCAGAGTTATGCTGTCTGCAGAAATACTCTGTGCTGCTGCCTCACCCCTAGGGGTGCTAGGGGTGTGTTACCCCCAGAGTGTTTGTTCCCAGACTGTAAATCATACGTGTACCAAGTTTGGTGTAAATTGCTGCAGGTATTCCAGAGTTATGCTGGAGCAAACATATACACATACATACTGTGCATACATACATACATACATACACACATCCATTTTTGGTGATTTCCGTGGATGGGCAGTGACATTTGTAAAACCGGTTCTTAGCAAGCATCTGGGACCTAAGGAGAAGCTACCTGTCAAGTTTCAAGATTGTAGGCCTTGTGTTTAAGAGATTTTGTGATGAGTCAATCAGTGAGTCAATCTCCTTTTTTGCCTTTTATAAATATATATATATACTAGGTGCTTCATCGCGCCCTACGGGCGCTCTTCACACCGTCGCAAGGGGCTACGCCCCCTTAACCCTTGCATGCCTTTCTGGGGTTCAATATTTGTGTTATATGGAGTATTACCTGCATTCATTTGTTAGTGGTTAAATATTGCATAATGAAAGGGCGTGCGATGGTGAAGGAGGCGCAGCCCCTTGCGACGGCGTGAACAGCACCTGCAGGGCACAATGTACAGAATGTAGCGGGGGCGGGGGGGGACTGTGGATGGGGGAGGGTGCCTGTAGATGCTGCGGGTGGAGGGGGGGGCGGAAGCGGGGGGGGGGGCCCGGATGGGGAAGGGTCGGGAGATGCTGCGGGTGGGGGAGGGGCAGAGGAGTGGGGGCTGCAGATGGGGGAGGGGTCCGGAGGCACTGCAGGTGGGGGAGGGGCAGGGGTGCCAAGGGTGGGAGAGGGGCAGGTGCGGGGATGTTGCGGATAGGTGAAGGGTTCTGGAGGTGCTGTGGGATGGGAAGGGGTGGGGGTGTGAGGGTGGGGTAGGGGGTCCGGAGGTGCCGTGGGTAGGGGAGGGGCAGGTACGGGTGGGGAAGGGGGTCCGGAGGTGCTGCAGGTGGTGGAGGGGCAGGTGGGGGAGGGGTGGTTAAGGGGGGCACCGCGGATGGAGGAGGGTGTCTGCAGATGCTGCGGGTGGAGGGGGGGCAGGTGTGGGGGGAGACATATATGGGGGGTGGATGGTGGAGGGGGTCTGGAGGTGCTGTGGGTGGTGGAGGGGCGGAGGAGTTGAAGCCGCGGGTGGTGTAGGGTAGTCTGGAGGCACAGCGTGTGGGGGAGGGGTGGAGTGCCGCATGTGGTAGAGGGGAAGGTGCGGAAGTGTGGTGCATTGGGGAGGGGTCTGGAGGCGCTGCAGGTACTGAACCTGCCAAAAAGGTAGTTGGAGGGTATGCAGTAACAGGGCCAGGACAGGGGTGACAGGGTCAGAACAGGGGTGACAGGGCCAGGACAGGGGTGACAGGGCCAGGACAGGGGTGACAGGGCCAGAACAGGGGCGATGGGGCCAGGACAGAAATGACATGGACAGGATAGGGGTGACATGGCCAGGATAAGGGTGAAAGGGCCAGGATAGGGGTGACAGGGACATGACAGAACACAGGGCACGGGAGAGATTGGTATTAGGGACAGTGACAGACAGAAGTGTATTACCGGAGTCACTGCTGCTGGCTGCTGCTGTTCCACTCCAACCTGTTGGGATCTGCTGCTGGTGGACACTTGGCATGGGTGACTCTCTCAGACTGGAGTCCTGCTTCCTCTGCCCGTCCGCATCCCTCCCCCCCTCCTCAGTCACACACCGCAGACCTCGCGCAGCTGCCGGGCACTGTGGTAAGGGGAGACTGGGAGTGACTGGTTAGCCCCCAGGAGACACTGCGGCTGGAGGTAGGAGGGGTCATAGCATGCACGCTGCGCGGACCTCACGGCTGCTGGGCACTGTGGTAAGGGGAGACTGGGAGTGACTGGTTACCTCCCAGGAGACATTGCAGCTGGAGGGAGGAGGGGGTCGGAGCCTACAAGCAGCTCGGACTTCTGCAACGCTACCCGCCGGCTAAAGTGTGTGAAGGAGCTGGGCGCACCTCACTGCGGGCGGCAGCGCTGCAGCTAGCGGTGGGGTTGCCGGGGCTGGTGATAACAGAGGCAGTACGGAACCTGCACAGCGGCAGGTGCCCCACAAAACTGCAGCTAAGAAGTGACGCTCCTCCGCACCAGTGAGACCCTGATGAGTATGCTGATGTGGGGGGTCAAGCACACAGTGAGCCGGTGCCCGTCTGTCTGTACGGCATACCCCCTCACTCACAGTCCCATTTTTTAGGGTCTATCCCGTTGTCCCACCCGTGGGCCACAGTGTCCCGCGGTGGAGGTGGTGTTGGGGGGGGGGGGGCAGTTGGGAAGCTCCTGTACTCGCTGTTCTGCTTAGCAGAGCAGCTGTGAATTTAGTGGAGACAGAGGGAGAGGGGGCATCAGGGGGTACGGATTAAGGGGGTTCCAGCAGCAGAGCCGGATTAAGGAGGGGGGTACGTACCATGGGCCCCACAGTTTTAGGGGGCCCCCCGGCTGGAGTAGCTCTGTCCCAGCTCTGAAGCTCCCCCGTCCTGCCAGTAACAGCAGCAGCATTGTGCTACAGTCAGCGCATGCTGCTGCGTGTCGGCAGATCTGTGGTGTTGCAGGGAGGCAGCAGCTTCCCTGCTTTCTTCTGCCTGTGCGGGTGTGTAGGGGGTAGCGACCACCTCCTCTGGATTTACCCGTAGTTGAGGGGCCAAAATTCCATAAAACCCCCCCCCCCATGATTTTGCATAAGGGGGCGTGGCCACGTGGTCCGCGTTTAGGCCACGCCCCCAACCCACAGCAGGCACAGCAATGAGATAGCCCTCCCTGTCTCAAGTGCCCTGGGCCCCCCGGACTCATAATCCACCCCTGGGGGCATGCCAGAAGCTCACAGAGCGCTGGGCATGCCCCCACACTGACAAAAACGAAGGCCCTCCCGTGAAGCCACACCCCTTTTTGTTGGCCACGCCCTCTTTTTGCTCTCTGTGTGTGTGTGTGTGTGTGTGTGTGTGTGTGTGTGTGTATCCCTCCTTCTGTCTGAAGAAAGCTGGGAGGTATGCACCCCTGTCTGTGACATGCCCATACCATCTGCTTCTGCTCCTGGTCTCCTATAGATTTGCCCAGATCTGTGACTCATTTGAATAACTCCACCCACTGTTGTGACTCCGCCCAGCGTTAGCAAATGAAGCACAAAGTCACAGATCTGGGCTATTTTATAGGAGATATTGATATTAGACTTTTATATTACACTACCTACCAGTGATAGTGGGCGTTATTCAGTCAGATGCATACCGACTTTCATGATGAAACCTAATCAGTCAATCAAATAAGCAAATGTGAAAAACTGCAGTGTAAAGCTCAATGTA
This sequence comes from Pseudophryne corroboree, assembly GCF_028390025.1. Taxonomy (NCBI): domain Eukaryota; kingdom Metazoa; phylum Chordata; class Amphibia; order Anura; family Myobatrachidae; genus Pseudophryne; species Pseudophryne corroboree. Next base: position 424,883,719 of record NC_086452.1, on the reverse strand, counting down.
AAGCAATGTAAAGCTAGGTAAGCTCATTAGTTCTTTTGAATTCCAATATCATCTCTGTGACGTCGCTGCCGGCCAATTCCACAAATATGCCAATTTGAGAACTGCCACATGCGACGTAAGGGGTCACTTTTGACACACGGGATTATTTAAATACTTTCAGCTGTCACCAGCAAAGACTTTTCAACGTATTACGGACGTTGCAGGCGTCTTTAGCTTTACCTGTCACACACACACTGCAATACTTAGAAAAATAGGTAATCAAGAGCCACACAGGCGTTGAGTTCATAAGAACAACAGAAATCAGAACTAAAATTAGGATTTTAATTTCAAGAATACTTCAGAGCTTTGGTTACAAAAAGGTTACAAAGATTATTAAGAATATTTTAAAAACACACACACAGAATACAGCAATCTCAATAAATGAAAAGGAAATAAAAACTTACAGAAACCCTACTTACGCAAGCAAATTTTAGATTTCTGCCGTGGGGGCTTCACAGAATAACTCAGGTCATCTCCAGCATACTAGCTGTCCCCAAGAGATCACAACTCCTATTTTCATGAGTGGGACAGACATAGTCTCCAGCTTCATCAGGCCCCCGCCCTTGGGATTTTTAACGGTTTCCCTGTTGGACATACTTGGTGCTTGGCAACAGCCAAGGGGGGTGGTAAGGGGTGTACTGTATGAATCTCTTTCAAAGAGTGAGGTTTATGACATTAGCCAGGAAACAGGATCCCTGGTCTATTTACAGCCCCTCTGTTGACCTAACATACAAATTGGCCTTATCAGCCCTCAAAGTCCAGAGCTTGCAAATCTCTGCTTTTGATGTAGAAATGTCATCCTCCTTTACAATGGTCCAGTCAGGCACATGTCATCTCAAACTTTATGGTCTGCAGATCTCTCCTGGCCTGGACTATGGGGGTCAAATGCAGGACATTGCATGTCAGCCATTTTGTTACATCTAGGCTGAAATGAATACAAAATTATATATATATATATATATATATATATATATTGATAAAGCCGATTATTTATCTTATAACATTCACTATAAATTGGTAAGAGTCTCAGTACGCAATTGGCGTACGGGGGTACCGTAAGGGTACGCACTTAGCGTAGCAGACGCTAAACCGTGGTCGAGATGCACGAGCGGCACGTTCGCTCACAGCTTTACGGTTGGTATCGAGCACGCTATAGGCGGCCGACTACCGTAATGCTACGCTACTAGCGTAGCGGACGCTGTGCTCACGAGTGGAACACGAGCGGCGCAGACGCTCACGGGATGACACTCAGTAAACCTTGTTAGCGACACTCTAAAGGGATATACTTATATTGTATACCTTAATAATGAAATACTGTAGCGATATAACGCTTCTTAACCTTATTGATATAAAAGCTGCTTGAGCGATTGAGACGCTCCAAATACCCTTAGCAATGTAATAAACACACAAATTCCTGTTTAGATTCCAAAACCTTTAAGAGAGAGAGACGTTCAATGCAAAGAATATACAATACAGCTTATACACTACAGACTAACATTAATATCTAAACAGGATAACTATACGTAAATATACAATAGCGGCACAATCGCAAACAATAACATACAATGAGAGAGAATAAAAGGCTAACACAGAAGGAGAATGAAATGGCCACAGAGAACTTACACACGTGGGGAATGATCGCAAGCGCAGTCCTGGAAACCAGCTCCCGAGTTAGTCAATGATGAAAACCGTTGGTGAGAGAAGACTGAGCTGGCCCTGGCTGGCTGTTCTTATATACACTGCATACAGTATACTACAAAGGGACCTATAATCTCATTGTTCATTGGACACAGGAATGTCTCCCCGCATTATAACAAAAGGTCATAGGTTAGTTTAAACAGGTGGGCTGTGACTATATCGAACTGCTCAGGTGGGAGGGAATCTCAGCATTCCCGCCGCATGAATAATGAACCGCAAATACAGTAAATGTCCAGAAACTACTTATAGACATAACTATACGCAGGAGCGATTAATCTCTACCTAACCAGCACCGGATTGTTTCTAATAAAATGTTCTTTAGTTAGGTACCAAACACCACCGCTCAGACCCTGTCTGACCCTTCGTATCATGCAAAGAGGAATTCCCTTGTTCATGAACCAGTTACACTAAACAAACTTACAGTTATTATTAAGGGGACCATTACCTATAAAACATACTATTCGGATTAACTATGTAACGATTTAGTCGCCCGCCAGACGCACACAAACTCTACCGTAAATGCACATACCACGCGCCTGAGCGCACTGCTGTGGAGGCGCCGTCACGCAACTGCGAGTATGCGTACGCACGGGAGAGAATGTGCACGTGCAGCGGGCAAGCGCATGGGGGTTAAATATATGGCAACGTGCAGCATGATATTTTTCGACTTTGACAGTCATCAATAACTGCCACTTCCTAAAACAGTTCAAACAGAAAAATATATGTCATCAAGTAAATACCTTTTTATGATTGGGTAAAGGGAGGAGAGGAGAAGGTGGGAAAAGTATGACCTAGTGAGATAGTAGAAGCATGTGTGTATGAATCCATGTTTGAGGGGTCATGTATCATCGTGCCGTACGTGTTTTAAATCAAGCTTCGAGGTATTGCGAAGTATACATTTGAATCCTTCTTATCCCGTATTAAGGGTCTGTGGATGGGCTGTCAAACTTTACAAAGCTCTTTTCGGCTTTTGGTTGCAACAAATGGGGGAGCACATTTAGTTGATGATACATGAATGGGGGGAACATGTGAATGCTGATATATGTGTCTATATTCCCTGTCGACTATGTGTGTCATTAACTGAAGGTTGTAGAAATGAGGATAAGAAGCAATTGTTATAAATGGAGTCATAAACTATGTGAGTTTAGTATGCATTCGTCGATTGAGGTCTTGTCTGGTGTCTTGTCTTGATGTACATGTTGTCTGATGTCTCTCGGTGCTTTTGCTATGAATGGCGACAAAAGCTTTTCCAATGTCCATAAAATTACGGTCTCTAAAGTATTTGGGCTTTCGTAAAAAGTTAAAGTTACTAGGGATATTGGGGGTCTGTGGCATAGTCCATCAATGGTCTGTATAAATGGGGTTGTCAAATTATTCTTCCAAGCGGATGTCTTTGTACCTTGGAGGAAAACAAAGGAGAAACGGGTGAAAGAAACGGACCGTGGAATCACATTTTCATCACAACATTGTCTCTATCGTTGGGTCATAAATCAAATTTGTTGTTGTTATTATAGTGTCCTCGCTCCTCAGACTCATCACTCTGGTACTACCTTTACACTTCTTTAAAGCCCGAACGCATCTAAATATCAGACCAACTAATATGACGACTCCCAGAATACACAAGAGAAATTTCCCTACATCCATGATAATTCCTTGGGCCCATTCTCCTAAACCAGAGAACCAATTTCGTGGGTTCAACCATGACACCCAACCGGTCAGCTCATTACCCACAGCAGCGAGAGTGAGATTGTGTCTCCTTCGGAACTCCCACTTTAATTGCAAAATGTCATCCATCTTTTGGTCTATGACCTCGACCGGGTCCTCAGTGCTGTTTGTAATATACGTGCAGCACTTTACTCCATACTGAGTCGCTAGGGTGACACAATACCCACCTGTCACTGCTGTGAGGTAATTGAGAATCATCCTATGCTGAACCAGCTCTGTTTTGTAGGCTTGTAACTCTCTCCCAGTATACCTGAACGTGTCGTCATACATTTCAGTGATATTGTCTATCAGGTTCACAAGCGCGTTTATATACCTAAAGTTTATCACTCCCCTGGCTGTACGAGTGATATCCATTGCGAGGAGGAATTGAATCCCGGTGGATTCATGGATCAGATCAGAGGCATGATGCTCTGTCTTCTCTATCAGGTGCCTTTTAACGACGTGCTCGTAATGAGTGTGAGTATAAGGAGCTTGGGCACCACAGTGAATATCTTTCATTTTGTTATGAGATACAGTCATTACTTCTGGCAGTATTTTTCCAATATAACATAATCCCTCTGAGTTTGGGGCAAGCCACTTATACGCCTTTCTCCCGCATATGAAATATGCATCATCGGGGAGTACATATGGGACGGAGTATGTCATAACCATGTTACAAACTTTCCATGTGAAATCTCCTAACCCTAATTCTCCCATCTGTCTAGTACACATCTCTGGTTGTATGATATGTGCACAGTATCCTGGTGATACTTCTCCAACTCGCATGGTCCTACTTCCTAGAGTGTACCTATACCGGAAATATTTTCCATTCTCGGCTATCTGGCATATAAGCTCTGTGTCTATGGGCATTCTGTCGGCTCTGTGTGAAAAGGTCATGGTTTGATTACTCCATGACACTTCCCAATTTCCCGGCTTTCGGGAATTGGAAATGTTAAAGCACACTAAGGACCTATCCACATGATATTGGTGGAGCTTCAAACTAGGAGGACTAGAGATATTAAATCTCTTGTCCACCGGCCTCCCACCACTTATCTCAAGTACCTCTCCTACAGTTAAAGGGAACGGTACTAGTCCTGATTTGCTATGACCTTGAGGTACTTGAGAGCACACCCAAGAGTCTGTCTGATTTAACACTTTACCCACTAATGAGTGATAGTCACCCAATGGATGCCGGTCCATGTTGATATTAAAACTGGACTGACATTTCTTGATGCACCCATCCTCAACTATGTTGTCACAATGCCTACAGATGCAGTTTCCTTCAGCTAACAATCCTTCACAATTCCTTCTATTGTCAATGCTACAAGATCGTTTTCTGATACTCGCCTTTACACTGTGATTATGTTGTTCTTGGAAATCTACGCCTCCGTCTCTGTCATCAGAACCCATTCTAGATCCTTTCTCGACCTCCCTGGTACTCTCACCGAAACAGACTGCTCTGGTCAACATCATGGTCAACAGGAAAATCCGGATCACAGTCTCTTGGGGCGAGTCCATCTTACAGGAGGAGAAAGAGAAACTTGTAATGGGGGTACAAAAAACAATTTGGGGGGAAGGAAAAATGTTACGATGCTTTTGTCCTCTAGTCTTGTTGTTCTTCTTGCTCTGTTGTCATCTCAAAGGTGCTGTCTCTCAGTCTTCCAAACGAACATTCCGGTGATACAATATTCCTTCCAAATCAGCGATCTTTCTGTAAGGAGCAAAAATCTTGCATTACCATTTGTCTAACTTTTGTGTGACATACCATCCGTAAAACATGAAGGAACAAAAAGAGAGAGAACAATTTGAAAAGAAAAAAAAAAACATTATCAGATTTTCATCAACAGGCTGTCACATCAACATGTCCACCAGTATCTATGCATAATCTCCCCCCACCAGTATTTCCCCTCTCCACCCTTTGTGTCTGGCCAAACACAACGATGTTGGTAAGACACACTGGGGTTAGGTAGACCTCTGAAAAGACCAAGTAGCCATGTGACGTTTGAGTTCTGTTGGTGAACGTTACAGATGTGAAGAAAACATTTAAAGATAAATTACAAAGTTTACCCGGCCGTTCCTGTGTCTACAAGGAACTGACCTCCCAATTACATTGACTGTAACCTCAGGCTTACTATCAAGGCTACTGATTAGCTTTACTGGCTGCAAATTACAGGTGCGGCCGAAAATTCTTCCTATATGATCCCTGATTACAATTTCGTGTGTCATAACTCTGCTCGTGTTCTTGTCTAGGGGGTCTGACTTTATGTGGGCTGTTACAGTTGCTGGCATAATGCCCTTCTCTTTTACAAAGATAACAAACCCTTGGCTTCCTCCATGTGCCAGTGGCCTGGGGTTTCGGTCGATTTGATGCCTCCTCTAGTGCTTGGATGCTCATCACCATCAACCGCTCTCCCTGTGCTTCCCTGGTTCTTTGGATATTACGGTCATGCTCGATAGCGGACTCTCTTAATGCAGCCACCGAGATACCTCTCCAGTGAGGTAGAGAGGTTTGTACCCTGATTCTTAGTGTGTCTTTTAAGCCGTCCATTAATACGGACACAGCTACTTCTCTATGATTCACATTTGTTTTAATGTCTTCTATCCCTGTATACTTAGCCATTTCCTGCAGTGCCCGATAAAAATAATCAGCAGCTACTTCTCCCTCTTTTTGTTTTATGGAGAAAATTTTGTTCCACTTGACAACAGCAGGGAAATATACTCCTAACTGCAGATTGATTCTTTTTACATTATCTTGGTTGTACTCATCCGTAAGGGGTACCTCTTCATCTAATTTACAGTCAGCGATAAATTTCACTGAGTAGACATTGGAGGGTAAACATGCCCTCAGTAATGTCCGCCAATCTTTGTTATTGGGCTCTGCAGAATTTCCTAGCTCTCTAATGTATCTCTGGCTTGCAACTAGATCTTTCCTAGGATCAGGGAATTCAGACATTATTGATCTTAATTCTGTTCGGGAAAAGGGGCAGTGCATGGCGATGTTCCTGACGGGAGTGGCTCCTGAAGCGTCAGTTTTCCCATTTGGGACCGCAATTACCCTGACAGGATTAAGTCCAATAACGTCATTTTGTGTTGGTTCTACAATATGAGGTACATTTGTTTGTGCATGATACGTACCTGTGGACACGACCTCACCTGACCCTCCGTTAGGGGGTTTGACTACTACCTTTACCGATTTGGTCGCGTCCACCTGGTTGTCTTGTATGATGGCTGCTGGAAAAGGTGCCGACATCGTGCTGGGCTCACTTTCTTGCTTGTAATCCTGAGGGAAGTTTAACATGGAGTGCAACTTGCACGGGTTAGAGTTTGTACAATTATCAGTTTTACTTCTATTATTATTACATTTGTTACAATTATTCTTATCATCAATAATACAGTTGCTAAGTGCACAATTATCATATACCAGTGTGCCATTCTCTGTAACCACTTTCTCTCTTGTTGCCATATTTTTCTTACCAAAGTGAGAGTCAGCTGTGTAAGCTAATCCTCCTTGTATCTCACCTTCCTGTTGCCATAACTGTAAACAATCATAATGTCTAATCCGTTGCTTCCCGGATTTTATGAGACAGATCCTTCTCCTTAAATTATGCAATACCTCTGAGTCAAAACTACCTATTACAGGAAATGGTGCTTTATCCCCCACAGTCATTCGTGTCCATTCATCACAAAAGGTCTCAGTGTGGGGACCATACTTCCCCCACATTACTAACCGGGCCGACCCCCGGGGCCTGAAAATCTCTGCAGCCTGAACTCTGACTGCTAAACGTCCCTGTGTTGTGCACTTGGCTTCCATTGTGGACTGTCAAAGTCGAAAAATATAGCGACCTATGATGCCTTGTACTAACCCCAATGCACGTGCCCGCTGCTCGCGCACCGACTCCCCCGTGCGTACGCATCCCCTCAGGTTGCGTAGGGGACGCTCTGATGTCGCCTGCGCATGGAGATGGGTATTTACGGCGGTGTTTGTGTGCGACTAGCGAGCGACTCGATCGCTACATATTTAACCAATATAATGCGTTTTATAGTTAATATTCCCCTTAATAATGTCAACAAGTATGGTAAGTTTAAAACGGCTCTTGGACCTGAGCAATTCTCCTTTGCATGCTGGGAGGGTTCAGACAAAGGTTGGAGGGTAGTGTCTGGTGTCCAGCTGTGGGGTATTGAAGAGGTGTTGTGCCTATGACAGTTGGGAGGGATTCGCATAGTTCCTGCTCATGGTTATGCACAGAAGTAGAAAATAAGATTAATTGCATTCCGAATAAATTACACATAAATGCAGGGTGGGTGACTGGAATTCAGTCATTTCTTTCCCACAGACTGAAAACAAATAGCCTTATTTACACTAAGCTTTGAGATTCTATGAAGAGGGCTTACACCTTTGTTTATGAATAGAACCAGGTTTCTCTCCAGAATAATGAGTGCTGAGTTGTCAATTGTCTCAACTGAAGGTGGGGTAAACAAAGGACAGAGACAGAGTTTGTTTGGAAAATCCAAACAATAGCTTTTCACAATACAACCAGAGAGGAATTTAGAATACTGACAAGTCCTAGCCATCGCCCATTTCTTGAACTAACCAATGATCCCAGGTGCAGTACATGTACCACCCCCTAACCAATGGAAAGAGGGCACACAGTATCTATTGTAGTATGTCTTGAGCTAGTAAATAAATATAGTTTGCAATAGGCTTGGGGACACAAGACTCTACTCTCCACAAGGTTTTCATCACTGATTAACTGAGGGCTGGATTTCCAGATTGCGCCTGCGAATCATTCCCCAGTGTGTAAGTTTCTCTCTGTGACCCCCCTCATTCTCTGACTGTATTTTTCCACGTTCTCTCTTTTACTCTCTCTCATTGTATGTTATTGTTTGCGATTGTGCCGCTATTGTATATTTATGTGTAGTTATTCTGTTAGATATTGATGTTAGCCTGTAGTGTATAAGATGTTAACTGTATTTTCCCTTTTGATATAACTAAATCTCGTTAGTAAAGGTTTTGGAGCCTTAGCAAGGTATTGTGTGTTTATTACATTGTTGAGGGTATTCGGAGCGTCTCAATCGCTCAAGCAGCATTTATATTAACAAGGTTAAGAAGCGTTATATCATTACAGTATTTCAGTAGTAAGGTTTACAGTATAAGCGTAATCTTTCAGTGTGTTGCATACAAGGTTTACTGAGTGTCATCCCGTGGGCGTCTGCGCCGCTTGTGTTCCACTCGTGGGCTCAGCGTCCGCTACGCTAGTGGCGTAGCATTACGGTAGTCGGCCGCCTATAGCGTGTTCGATACCAAGCGTAAGCCGTGAGCGAACGTGCCGCTCGTGCGTCTCGACCACGGCTAAGCATCTGCTACGCTAAGTGCGTACCCTTACGGTACCCCATACGCCAATTGCGTACTGAGTCTCTTACCCATATATAGTGAATGCTATAAGATAAATAATCAGCTTTATCAGGACCTTTTTAACACAGAAAAACTTCCTAAAATGCACCAAACACAGAAGTCTACGGTGGAAGTTTTAGCTCTTCCACCAGCTTCTTCTGCTTCGAGTATCACGGTTCCGCCTCTTTTAGCAGACACGTGTAGTCGTTGCAGGCCCTAAAATTCCCTACCTTTATATTTTCACAAATCACGCTTGCATGTGCTTCACATAACGCTTATGATGACGAGATTTACGCACAAATATGCAAAACTTCATATCACGTTGCGCCGTGTTGCCCATACAACCGTGCGGTCCAATCGTACCGCTTATAGACACTTGTTGCCTATAAATGGTAGGATCATTGGAGTCTCCCTACTGTGCTCCACAACAGCCAGAGCGTAATACCATGAAAACTTTATCACACTCCGTCGCACGTTTTCACCTAGATCGTGCTCATCACGTATTCACCTAGACCGTGATTCACCAAGTTTCACCAAGACTTCACCAAGACTGACTTCACCAAGAGGAGTTCAATATACTCATACCGTTTTCAACCCACGCTATCATTCTATAATTTTCTGATCAGAAAAAAAAAAAAAAGAATTTACTCACCGGTAATTCTATTTCTCGTAGTCCGTAGTGGATGCTGGGTACTCCGTAAGGACCATGGGGTATAGACGGGCTCCGCAGAAGACTGGGCACTCTTAAAAGAAAGATTAGGTACTATATCTGGTGTGCACTGGCTCCTCCCTCTATGCCCCTCCTCCAGACCTCAGTTAGGGAAACTGTGCCCTAAAGAGATGACATTACTAGGAAAGGATTTGGAATCCCGGCTAAGACTCATACCAGCCACACCAATCACATCGTACAACTTGTGATAACCATACCCAGTTAACAGTATGAACAACAACTGAGCCTCATTCAACAGATGGCTCATAACAATAACCCTTTAGTTAAGCAATAACTATATACATGTATTGCAGAGAGTCCGCACTTGGGACGGGCTCCCAGCATCCACTACGGACTACGAGAAATAGAATTACCGGTGAGTAAATTATTATTTTCTCTGACGTCCTAGTGGATGCTGGGTACTCCGTAAGGACCATGGGGATTATACCAAAGCTCCCAAACGGGCGGGAGAGTGCGGATGACTCTGCAGCACCGAATGAGCAACTCAAGGTCCTCCTCAGCCAGGGTATCAAACTTGTAGAATTTTGCAAAGGTGTTTGAACCCGACCAAGTAGCAGCTTGGCAAAGTTGTAAAGCCAAGACCCCTCGGGCAGCCGCCCAAGAAGTGCCCACCTTCCTTGTGGAATGGGCTTTCACTGATTTAGGATGCGGCAGTCCAGCCGCAGAATGTGCAAGCTGAATCGTGCTACAGATCCAGCGAGCAATAGTCTGCTTTGAAGCAGGAGCACCCAGCTTGTTGGGTGCATGCAGGATAAATAGCGAGTCAGTTTCTCTGACGTCCTAGTGGATGCTGGGGACTCCGTAAGGACCATGGGGAATAGCGGCTCCGCAGGAGACTGGGCTCAAATAGAAAGCTTTAGGACTACCTGGTGTGCACTGGCTCCTCCCCCTATGACCCTCCTCCAAGCCTCAGTTAGATTTTTGTGCCCGGCCGAGCTGGGTGCAATCTAGGGGGCTCTCCTGAGCTTCTTAGAAAGAAAGTTAGAATTAGGTTTTTTATTTTCAGTGAGACCTGCTGGCAACAGGCTCACTGCTACGAGGGACTAAGGGGAGAAGAAGCGAACCTGCCTGCTTGCAGCCAGCTTGGGCTTCTTAGGCTACTGGACACCATTAGCTCCAGAGGGATCGAACACAGGCCCAGCCTCGGAGTCCGGTCCCAGAGCCGCGCCGCCGGCCCCCTTACAGAGCCAGAAGCAAGAAGAGGTCCAGAAAATCGGCGGCAGAAGACATCAGTCTTCATCAAGGTAGCGCACAGCACTGCAGCTGTGCGCCATTGCTCCTCATGCACACCTCACACTGCGGTCACTGATGGGTGCAGGGCGCTGGGGGGGGGGGCGCCCTGAGCAGCAATACTGACATCTTGGCTGGCAAACTGGCACCATATATAGCCCCAGAGGCTATATAGGTGCTTTTTAACCCCTGCCAGAATCCATAAAAATGCGGGAGAAAAGTCCGCGAAAAAGGGGCGGAGCTATTTCCCTCAGCACACTGGCGCCATTTTTCCCTCACAGCTCCATTGGAGGGAAGCTCCCTGGCTCTCCCCTGCAGTTAATACACTACAGAAAGGGTTAAAAGAGAGGGGGGGTACAATTTAGGCGCAGTATACAATATATATGCAGCTATAAGGGAAAACACTTTTTATAGGTGATATCCCTGTGATATATAGCGCCCTGGTGTGTGCTGGCATACTCTCCCTCTGTCTCCCCAAAGGGCTTTGTGGGGTCCTGTCCTCTATCAGAGCATTCCCTGTGTGTGTGCTGTGTGTCGGTACGGCTGTGTCGACATGTATGAGGAGGATAATGATGTGGAGGCGGAGCGAATGCCTGTAAATATGTTGTCACCCCCTGCGGGGTCGACACCGGTGTGGTTGGACTTATGGAAGGATTACGTGAAAGTGTCAACTCCTTACACAAAAGGTCGACGACACAGAACAGCCGGCTACTCAGCTTGGGCCTGTTCCAGCGTCTCAAATGTCATGGGGGGCTCTAAAAACGCCCGCTACCTCAGATGACAGACACAGATGTCGACACGGATACCGTCTCCAGTGTCGACGACGATGAGACTAGTGTACCCTCAAAATAGGTCCACCTGTTACATGATTGAGGCAATGAAAAATGTATTACACATTTATGATTATACCCCAGGTACCACATAAAAGGGTATTGTGTTTGGTGAGAGAAAACTATTAGTAGTTTTTCCTGCATCTGAGAAATTAAATGAGGTGTGTGAGGAAGCGTGGTCTTCCCCCGGTAAGAAATTGATAATTTCTAAACGGTTATTGGCAGCGTACCCTTTCCCGCCAGAGGATAGGTCACGTGGGGAAACACCCCATAGGGTAGATACAGCGCTTACACGCTTATCAGAAAAGGTGGCACTACCGTCTCCGGATACGGCCGCCCTGAAGGAACCTGCTGATAGAAAGCAGGAGGTTACCCTAAAAGATATAGTCACACACTCGGGCATTATATTGCGACCAGCCATTGCTTCGGCATGGATGTGCAGTGCTCCCGCTGCGTGGTCAGATTCCCTGTCGGAAAATAACTATGGATAGGGACAATATTTTGCTGACAATAGAGCATATAAAAGACGTGGTCTTATACATGCGTGATGCACAGAGGGATATTTGCCGGCTGGCATCAAAAATAAGCGCTAGGTCCATTGCCGCCAGACGGGGGTTATGGACTCGGCAATGGCCAGGCGATGCCGACTCGAATCGGCACATGAAAGTTTGCCCTATAAGGGGGTAAAACTGTTTGGGGATGGTTTTTTCAGACCTCGTTTCCACAGCTACTGCTGGGAAATCGACTTTTTTGCCGCAGGTTACCCCACAACAAAAGAAAGCACCGTATCATCAAGTACAGTCCTTTCGGCCACAGAAAAGCAAGAGGGCTAGAGTCTCATCCTTTTTGCCGAGAGGCAAAGGTAGAGGAAAAAGCTGCAGCACACAGCTAGTTCCGAAGAGCAGAAGTCCTCCCTGCGTCCGGTAAGCCCACCGCATGACGCTGGGGCTGCTCAGGCGGACCCGGGTACGGTGGGGGCCCGTCTCAGAAATTTCAGCGCCCAGTGGGCTCTCTCACATGGATCCCTGGGTCCTTCAAGTAGTATCTCAGGGGTACAGGCTGGAGTTCGAGACGTTTTTCCCCCGGCCGTTTCCTAAAATCTGCCTTACCGGCAACTCCCTCTGCCAGGGAGGCGGTGTTGATGGCTATTCAACACTATAATCACAACAAGTGATTCTCAAGGTGCCCCTCCTTCAGCAAGGAAGGGGTTACTATTCCACAATGGTTGTGGTACCGAAACAGAACGGTTCGGTGAGACCCATCTTAAAATTAAAATACTTGAATTTTTATATCAGAAGATTCAAGTTCAAGATGGAATCACTCAGGGCGGTTATTACGAGCCTGGACGAGGGGGATTACAGGGTCTCCCTGGACATCAAGGATGCGTACCTGCATGTCCCCATTTACCCTCCTCACCAGGAGTACCTCAGAGGTGTGGTACAGGTCTGTCACTATCAGTTTCAGACGCTGCCGTTGGAGTTGTCCACGGCACCGAAGGTATTTACCAAGGTAATAACCGAAATGATGATACTCCTTCGCAAGAAGGAAGTTTTTATTATCCCGTACTTGGATGATCTCCTGATAAAGGCGAGGTCCAAAGAACAGTTGGTAGTGGGGGTAGCACTCTCTCGGGAAGTGCTACAACAGCACGGCTGGATTCTCAATATTCCAAAGTCACAGCTGGTCCCGACGACACGTCTTCTGTTCCTGGGAATGATTCTGGACACAGACCAGAAAAGAGTGTTTCTTCCAGTGGAAAAAGCCGAGGAGTTGTCATCTCATGTCAGAGACATCCTAAAACCAGGACAGGTGTCGGTACATCAATGCACACGAGTCCTGGGAAAAATGGTAGCTTCGTACGAAGCATAATTCCATTCTGAAGGTTCCACGCAAGGACGTTCCAGTGGGACCTGTGGGACAAATGGTCCGGGTCCCATCTACAGATACAACAGCGGATAACCCTGTCAGCAAGAAACAGGGTGTCGCTGCTGTGGTGGCTGCAGAGGGCTCATCTACTAGAGGGCCGCAGATTCGGAATACAGGACTGGGTCCTGGTGACCACGGATGCCAGCCTTCGGGGCTGGGGTGCAGTCACACAGGGAAGAAATTTCCAAGGAAATTTCGCTTCACATAAATATTCTGGAGCTAAGGGCCATTTACAATGCCCTAAGTCAAGCAAGGCCCTTGCTTCAGAACCAGCCGGTACTGATCCAATCAGACAACATCACGGCGGTCGCCCATGTAAACAGACAGGGCGGCACAAGAAGCAGGATGGCGATGGCAGAAGCCACAAGGATTCTCCGATGACTTCATCCAGAAGTTTTCCAAAGGCGGGTAAACCGTTGGGCATGTCCACGGGTGGACATGATGGCGTCCCGCCTCAACAAAAAGTTGAAAAGATATTGCGCCAGGTCAAGGGACCCTCAGGCGATCGCTGTGGACGCTCTAGTGACACCGTGGGTGTACCAGTCGGTTTATGTGTTTCCTCCTCTGCCTCTCATTCTCAAGGTACTGAGAATCATGTGAAAGCGAGGAGTGAAAACTATACTCGTGGTTCCGGATTGGCCACGAAGAGCTTGGTACCCGGAACTTTAAGAGTTGCTTGCAGAGGACTCTTGGCCTCTGCCGCTCAGACAAGTCCTGCTGCAGCAGGGATCCTGTCTGTTCCAAGACTAACAGCGGCTACGTTTGACGGCATGGCGGTTGAACACCAGATCCTAATGGGCATTCCGGAGGAAGTCATCCCTACCCGGTTCAAAGCCAGGAAGGATGTCACCACAAAACGTTATCACCGCATTGGGCGAAAATATGTTGCGTGGTGGGAGGCCAAGAAGGCCCCGACGGAGGAATTTCAGCTGGGTCGATTCCTACAATTCCTGCAAGCAGGAGTGACGTTGGGCCTCAATTTGGGGTCCATCAAGGTCCAGATTTCGGCTCTGTCGATTTTCTTCCAGAAAGAACGGGCTTCACTGCCTGTAGTTCAGACTTTTGTCAAAGGAGTTCTGTATATTCAGCCTCCTTTTGTGCCCCAGTGGCACCTTGGGATCTCAATGTGGTTTTGGAATTCCTGAAATCACATTGGTTGAGCCACTTAAGACTGTGGATTTAAAATATCTCACGTGGAAAGTGGTCATGCTGTTGGCCCTGGCTTCGGCCAGGCGAGTTTCAGAATTGGCGGCTTTGTTTTGTAAAAGCTCTTATCTGATTTTCCATATGGATAGGGCAGATTTGAGGACTCGTCCTCAGTTTCTCCCGAAGGTGGTCTCAGTTTTTCACTTGAACCAACCTGTTGTGGTGCCTGCGGCTACTAGGGACTTGGAGGATTCCAAGTTGCTGGACGTAGTCAGGGCCCTGAAAATTTACGTTTCCAGGACGGCTGGAGTCAGAAAGACTGACTCGCTGTTTATCCTGTATGCACCCAACAAGCTGGGTGCTCCTGCTTCTAAGCAGTCTATTGCGCGCTGGATTTGTAGCACTATTCAGATGGCGCATTCTGCGGTGGGATTACCGCAGCCTAAATCTGTTAAAGCCCATCCCACGAGGAAGGTGGGCTCATCTTGGGCGGCTGCCCGAGGGGTCTCGGCTTTACAACTTTGCCGAGCTGCTACTTGGTCAGGGGCAAACACGTTTGCAAAATTCTACAAAATTGATACCCTGGCTGAGGAGGACCTGGAGTTCTCTCATTCGGTGCTGCAGAGTCATCCGCACTCTCCCGCCCGTTTGGGAGCTTTGGTATAATCCCCATGGTCCTTACGGAGTCCCCAGCATCCACTAGGACGTCAGAGAAAATAAGAATTTACTCACCGATAATTCTATTTCTCGTAGTCCGTAGTGGATGCTGGGCGCCCATCCCAAGTGCGGATTGTCTGCAATACTTGTACATAGTTATTGTTAACTAATCGGGTTATTGTTGTGAGCCATCTATTCAGAGGCTCCTCTGTTATCATGCTGTTAACTGGGTTTCATATCACAAGTTGTACGGTGTGATTGGTGTGGCTGGTATGAGTCTTACCCGGGATTCAAAATCCTTCCTTATTGTGTCAGCTCTTCCGGGCACAGTATCCTAACTGAGGCTTGGAGGAGGGTCATAGGGGGAGGAGCCAGTGCACACCAGGTAGTCCTAAAGCTTTCTATTTGTGCCCAGTCTCCTGCGGAGCCGCTATTCCCCATGGTCCTTACGGAGTCCCCAGCATCCACTACGGACTACGAGAAATAGAATTATCGGTGAGTAAATTCTTATTTTTTCTGACTCCAGCCGTCCTGGAAACATACATTTTCAGGGCCCGGACTACGTCCAGCAACTTGGACTCCTCCAAGTCCCGAGTAGCCGCAGGCACCCCAATAGGTTGGTTCACATGAAACGCTGATACCACCTTAGGAAGAAATTGGGGACGAGTCCTCAATTCTGCCCTGTCCATATGGAAAATCAGATATGGGCGTTTACACGACAAAGCCGCCAATTCTGACACCCGCCTGGCCGAAGCCAAGGCCAACAGCATGACCACCTTCCACGTGAGATATTTTAACTCCACGGTCTTAAGTGGCTCAAAGCAATGTGATTTTAGGAAATCCAACACCACGTTGAGATCCCAAGGTGCCACAGGAGGCACAAAAGGGGGCTGCATATGCAGCACTCCCTTAACAAACGTCTGAACTTCAGGCAGTGAAGCCAGTTCTTTTTGAAAGAAAATAGACAGAGCCGAAATCTGGACTTTTATGGATCCCAATTTTAGGCCCATAGTCACTCCTGACTGTAGGAAGTGCAGAAATCGACCTCGCTGGAATTCCTCTGTTGGGGCCTTCCTGGCCTCATACCAAGCAACATATTTTCGCCATATGCGGTGATAATGTATTGCTGTCACATCCTTCCTAGCTTTTATCAGCGTAGGAATGACTTCATCCGGAATGCCCTTTTCCTTTAGGATCCGGTGTTCAACCGCCATGCCGTCAAACGCAGCCGCGGTAAGTCTTGGAACAGAGAGGGCCCCTGCTGTAGCAGGTCCTGTCTGAGCGGCAGAGGCCATGGGTCCTCTGAGATCATTTCTTGTAGTTCTGGGTACCAAGTTCTTCTTGGCCAATCCGAAGCAAAGAATAATGTTCTCCCTCCTCCTTTTATTACAATACTCAGCCCTTGGGTATGAGAGGAAGAGGAGGGAATACCTAGGCCGACTGGAACACCCACGGTGTTACTAGTGCAACCACAGCTATCGCCTGAGGGTCCCTTGACCTGGCGTAAAACCTTTTTTAGCTTTTTATTGAGGTAAGATGCCATCAAGTCCACCTGAGGCAGTTCCCATCAATTTGCAAACTGCGTGAAGACTTCCTGATGAAGTCCCCACTCTCCCGGGTGGAGGTCGCTCCCGGAATGAACACTGCTGACAGTGCGCTTACTTGATTCTCTGCCCAGCGAAGAATTCTGGTGGCTTCTACCCTCGCCACACTGCTCCTTGTGCCGCCTTGGCGGTTTACATGAGCCCCTCCGGTCTGACTGGATCAGAACCGGTCGCGAAGCAGGATCTCCGCTTGACTTAGGGCGTTGTATATGGCCCTTAGTTCCAGGATATTGATGTGAAGGCAAGTCTGTTGACTTGACCACAAACCTTGGAAATTTCTTCCCTGTGTAACTGCCCCCCACCCTCGGAGGCTTGCATCCGTGGTCACCAGGACCCAGTCCTGAATGCCGAATCTGCGGACCACTTGTCTAGTAAGTCCCATTGGAAGGTCCTCGCATGGAACCTGCCGAAGGGGATGGCCTCGTATGATGCCACCATCCTTCCCAGGACTCGAGTGCAGTGATGCACTGACACCTGTTTTGTTTTCAATAGATTCCTGACCAGTGTCATGAGCTCCTGAGCTCTCTCTATCAGGAGATAAACCCTTTTCTTGTCCGTGTCTAGGATCATGCCTAGGCGAGGCAGATGAGCTGTAGGAACCAACTGCGACTTCGGAATATATAGAATCCAGTCGTGTTGCCGTTTCACTTCCAGAGAAAGTGATACGCTGTCCAGCAACTGCTCTCTTGATCTCGCTTTTATGAGGAGATCATCCAAGTATGTGATAATAGTGACACCTTGCTTCCGCAGGAGCACCATCATATCCGCCAATACCTTGGTGAAATTGGTAATGACAATCCAGTACCGCAATTCTGAGGTACGCCTGATGAGGTGGATAAATGGGGACCTGAAGGTATGCATCCCTTATGTCCCGATTCACGATAAAGTCTCCCCCTTTTCAGGCTTGCAATGACCGCTCTTAGCGATCCGATCTTGAACTTGAACCTTTTCAGGTATATGTACAGGGATTTTAATTCAATATGGGTCTAACCGAACCGTCTGGTTTCGGGATTACAACATGGTCGAATAATAACACCCTCTTGTTTAAGGAGGGGACCCTTGACCACCACCTGTTGAAGATACAATTTGTGAATTGCAGTTAACACTGGCTCCCTCTCTTAGGGGGAAGCCCGCCGGGCCATCGGTGAGGAGGCATCTTCTCACAGTCCAACATGTATTCCTGCGACACAATTTCTATTGCCCAGGGATCTAACAGGGAGTGAACCCACTTGTGGCTGAACTTACGAAGGCGTGTCCCCACCGGGCCTAGCTCCGCCTGTGGAGCCCCAGCGACATGCGGTGGATTTTTGTAGAGGCCGGGGAGGACTTCTGTTCCTGGGGACTAGCTGTGTTGTACAGCTTCTTTTCCTCTGCCCCCGGCTCTGACAAGAAAGGACGCACCTCAGACTTTCTTGTTTTTTTTATTCGAAAGCTGCATTTAATAATGTCGTGCTTTCCTAGGCTGTGCAGGAATATAGGGCAAACTAGCAGAATTACCCACTATAGCTGTGGAGACCAGGCCTGAGAACCTTTCTCCACACAATCCCCAGCCTTCCATATGCCTCTTAAGTCGGCATCATCTGTCCAATGTATATTCTACCGGCACACGTCAAGCAGAAATCGACATAGCTTTGACTCTAGGACCCAGTATACTCATGTCCCTTTGGGCATGC
The DNA here is from genome assembly GCF_028390025.1 of Pseudophryne corroboree. Taxonomy (NCBI): domain Eukaryota; kingdom Metazoa; phylum Chordata; class Amphibia; order Anura; family Myobatrachidae; genus Pseudophryne; species Pseudophryne corroboree. The sequence goes on along the minus strand of NC_086452.1, from coordinate 424,865,090 downwards.
TTTATAATTATATATCTATCGCTTAAGACAGCATCTTAATATATTTATATGCATACTAGGGTCTCAATCTCTGCTGATAAGGTAGCTGTCCACGCTGCCACAGCGCTATAAACCCATGCCGACACAATCGGCGGTCTGGGTAGTATAATAGAATGTGCACACTATCTGCAGGATCCCTGAGAATAGCTAGTGCAAACAGGACACCCAAAGGGGAAGATTCTCAACACATCCTGGCCCTAGTGGGAAAAGGATACAGCCTGAGAATTCTCTTGTGGGAAGCTGCCGTCTCTTGTCTGGAGATTCCCGCTCTTTTTCCTCATGAGAGGAGGGAAATTCACCCCAGCATTCTTCCCCTTAACATGTGTACTCTCGTGTCAGGGACAGATGAGTCATCAGTGATATGCAAATCATCTTTTATTCCAATAATCATATATTGAATATTTTTTAGCCCTCTTGGCTGTAACTTTGCATGATCATAGTCGACAGTGGAGTTAAACTCCGTGTCGATACCAGTGTTTGTTAATTTGGATAGTGAGCATAGAGAGACTATGAAGGTCTCTGTGACATAGGGACAGACCAGGGTAGATTTCCTTTCTGTTCCCTAACCTTTTGTGCAATAAGTTTACCTCAGCACTTACACATATCCAAACAGGTGTCAGCGTTTTCGACGGAGACACCCTCCCACACACATATCCGCTCTATCACCTCCTTAGAGGAGCCTTTTACCTCAGACATGTCGACACACACGTACCGACACACCACACACACAGGGGATGCTCTATTTGAAGACAGTTCCCCCACAAGGCCCTTTGGAGAGACATAGAGAGAGTATGCCAGCACACACCCCAGCGCTATCTAACCCAGGGATTACACTCTAACTCAGTGTTTACCCAGTAGCTGCAGTATATACAATTTTTGCGCCTAAATTTATGTGGGCCCCCCCCCCCCCCTCTCTTTCCACCCTTTGTGTACCAGGATACTGCAGGGGAGAGCCTGGGGAGCTTCCTTCCAGCGGAGCTGTGAAGAAAAAATGGCGCCAGTGTGCTGAGGAAGAAGGCCCGGCCCCCTCAGCGGCGGGCTTCTGTCCTTTTATGTACTTTAATGGCGGGGGTTTTTACACATATACAGTACTAGACTGTATTATGTGTGTTTTTATTGCCAAAAGGTAATCTAATTGCTGCCCAGGGCGCCCCCCCCAGCGCCCTGCACCCACCAGTGACCGGAGCGTGTGGTGTGCTGTGGGAGCAATGGCGCACAGCTGCAGTGCTGTGCGCTACCTTATTGAAGACCGGAGTCTTCAGCTGCCGATTTTCTCCTGGTTCTTCCGTCTTCTGGCTCTGCAAGGGGGACGGCGGCGCGGCTCCGGGACCGGACGACCGAGGCTGGGCCTGTGTTCGATCCCTCTGAGCTAATGCTTTTACCATTACTCCCTTAAATATTAATTTTTACTTTTAACTACAAATAGCAACAAATCTTTCTCAGCGCGTTATCAATGATAAAAATGGCAAACAGGAAGGTGAAATATGAAAATTACACAAATGAAAAAATAAGAATTTACTCACCGGTAATTCTATTTCTCGTAGTCCATAGTGGATGCTGGGGACTCCGTAAGGACCATGGGGAATAGACGGGCTCTGCAGGAGACTGGGCACTCTAAAGAAAGATTTAGGACTATCTGGTGTGCACTGGCTCCTCCCCCTATGACCCTCCTCCAAGCCTCAGTTAGGACACTGTGCCCGGAAGAGCTGACACAATAAGGAAGGATTTTGAATCCCGGGTAAGACTCATACCAGCCACACCAATCACACCGTACAACTCGTGATATGAACCCCGGTTAACAGTATGATAACAACGGAGCCTCTGAACAGATGGCTCGCAATAACAACCCGATTTGTGTAACAATAACTATTTACAAGTATTGCAGACAATCCGCACTTGGGATGGGCGCCCAGCATCCACTATGGACTACGAGAAATAGATTTCTCTAACGTCCTAAGTGGATGCTGGGGACTCCGTAAGGACCATGGGGATTATACCAAAGCTCCCAAACGGGCGGGAGAGTGCGGATGACTCTGCAGCACCGAATGAGAGAACTCCAGGTCCTCCTCAGCCAGGGTATCAAATTTATAAAATTTAGTAAACGTGTTTGCCCCTGACCAAGTAGCAGCTCAGCAAAGTTGTAAAGCCGAGACCCCTCGGGCAGCCGCCCAAGATGAGCCCACCTTCCTCGTGGAATGGGCTTTTACAGATTTAGGCTGCGGTAGTCCCACCGCAGAATGCGCCAGCTGAATAGTGCTACAAATCCAGCGCGATAGTTTGCTTAGAAGCAGGTGCAACCAGCTTCTTGGGTGCATAGAGAATAAACAGCGAGTCAGTTTTCCTGACTCCAGCCGTCCTGGAAACATAAATTTTCAGGGCCCTGACTACGTCCAGTAACTTGGAATCCTCCAAGTCCCTAGTAGCCGCAGGCACCACAATAGGTTGGTTCAAGTGAAAAGCTGATACCACCTTCGGGAGAAACTGAGGACGAGTCCTCAACTCTGCCCTATCCATATGAAAAATCAGATAAGGGCTTTTACAGGACAAAGCCGCCAATTCTGACACACGCCTGGCCGAAGCCAGAGCCAACAGCATAACCACTTTCCACGTGAGATATTTCAAATCCACAGTCTTAAGTGGCTCAAACCAATGTGATTTCAGGAACTCCAAAACCACATTGAGATCCCAAGGTGCCACTGGGGGCACAAAAGGAGGCTGAATATGCAGAACTCCTTTGACAAATGTCTGAACTTCAGGCAGTGAAGCCAGTTCTTTCTGGAAGAAAATCGACAGGGCCGAAATCTGGACCTTAATGGACCCCAATTTGAGGCCCAACGTCACTCCTGCTTGCAGGAAATGCAGGAATCGACCCAGTTGAAATTCCTCCGTTGGGGCCTTCCTGGCCACACACCAAGCAACATATTTTCGCCAAATGCGGTGATAATGTTTTGCGGTGACATCCTTCCTGGCTTTGATCAGGGTAGGGATGACTTCCTCCGGAATGCCCTTTTCCTTTAGGATCCGGTGTTCAACCGCCATGCCGTCAAACGTAGCCGCGGTAAGTCTTGGAACAGACAGGGTCCCTGCTGCAGCAGGTCTTGTCTGAGCGGCAGAGGCCAAGGGTCCTCTGCAAGCATCTCTTGAAGTTCCGGGTACCAAGCTCTTCTTCGCCAATCCGGAACCACGAGAATAGTTTTCACTCCTCGCCTTCTTATTATTCTCAGTACCTTGGGAATGAGAGGCAGAGGAGGAAACACATAAACCGACTGGTACACCCACGGTGTTACTAGAGCGTCCACAGCGATCGCCTGAGGGTCCCTTGACCTGGCGCAATATCTTTCTAGCTTTTTTTTTGAGGCGGGACGCCATCATGTCCACCTGTGGTTTTTCCCAACGGTTTACCAGCATTTGGAAGACTTCTGGATGAAGTCCCCATTCTCCCGGGTGGAGATCGTGTCTGCTGAGGAAGTCTGCTTCCCAGTTGTCCACTCCCGGAATGAACACTGCTGTCAGTGCTAACACATGATTCTCTGCCCATCGGAGAATCCTTGTGGCTTCTGCCATTGCCCTCCTGCTTCTTGTGCCGCCCTGTCTGTTTACATGGGCGACCGCCGTGATGTTGTCTGATTGGAACAGTACCGGCTGGTTCTGAAGCAGGGGCCTTGCTTGGCTTAGGGCATTGTAAATGGCCCTTAGCTCCAGAATATTTATGTGAAGCGAAATCTCCTGATTTGCCCACAGTCCTTGGAAATTTCTTCCCTGTGTGACTGCCCCCCAGCCCCGAAGGCTGGCATCCGTGGTCACCAGGACCCAGTCCTGTATTCCGAATCTGCGGCCCTCTAGTAGATGAGCCCTCTGCAGCCACCACAGCAGCGACACCCTGGTTCTTGCCGACAGGGTTATCCGCTGTTGCATCTGGAGATGGGACCCGGACCATTTGTCCAACAGGTCCCACTGGAAAGTCCTTGCGTGGAACCTTCCGAATGGAATTGCTTCGTACGAAGCTACCATTTTTCCCAGGACTCGTGTGCATTGATGTACCGACACCTGTCCCGGTTTTAGGATGTCTCTGACTAGAGATGACAACTCCTCGGCTTTTTCCACTGGAAGAAACACTCTTTTCTGGTCTGTGTCCAGAATCATATATTGAGAATTCAGCCGTGCTGTTGTAGCACTTCCCGAGAAAGTGCTACCCCCACTACCAACTGTTCCTCGGACCTCGCCTTTATCAGGAGATCGTCCAAGTACGGGATAATTAAAACTCCTTTCTTGCGAAGGAGTATCATCATTTCGGCCATTACCTTGATAAAGACCCTCGGTGCCGTGGATAACCCAAACGGCAGCGTCTGGAACTGATAGTGACAGTCCTGTACCACAAATCTGGGGTACTCCTGGTGAGGAGGGTAAATGGGGACATGTAGGTACGCATCCTTGATGTCCAGGGAGACCATGTAATCCCCCTCGTCCAGGCTCGCAATAACCGCCCTGAGCGATTCCATCTTGAACTTGAACCTTTTGATATAAGTGTTCAGGGATTTTAAATTTAAGATGGGTCTCACCGAACCGTCCGGTTTCGGTACCACAAACATTGTGGAATAGTAACCCTTTCCTTGCTGAAGGAGGGGTACCTTTACAATCACTTGCTGTGAATACAGTTTTTGAATAGCCACCAACACCGCCTCCCTGGCAGAGGGAGTTGCCGGTAAGGCAGATTTTAGGAAACGGCGGGGGGGAGACGTCTCGAATTCCAGCCTGTACCCCTGAGATACTACTTGAAGGACTCAGGGATCCACTTGTGAGAGAGCCCACTGAGCGCTGAAATGTCTGAGACGGGCCCCCACCGTTCCCGGGTCCGCCTGAGCAGCCCCAGCGTCATGCTGTGGACTTACCGGACGCGGGGGAGGACTTCTGCTCTTGGGAACTAGCTGTGTGCTGCAGCTTTTTTCCTCTACCTTTGCCTCTCGGCAGACAGGATGAGCCTCTAGCCCTCTTGCTTTTCTGGGGCCGAAAGGACTGTACCTGATAATACGGTGCTTTCTTTTGCTGTGGGGTAGCCTGTGGCAAAAAGGTCGATTTCCCAGCAGTAGCTGTGGACACGAGGTCCGAAAGACCCTCCCCAAAAAGTTCCACCCCCTTATAGGGCAAAACTTCCATGTGCCGTTTTGAGTCGGCATCGCCAGACCATTGCCGAGGTCAATATTATCCGACAGGGAATCTGACCACGCAGCAGCAGCACTGCACATCCAAGCCGATGCAATCGCTGGTCGCAACATAATGCCCGTGTGTGTGTATATAGCTTTAAGGGTAGTTTCCTGCTTTCTATCAGCAGGTTCCTTTAGGGCGGCCGTATCCGGAGACGGTAGTGCCACCTTTTTTGATAAGCGTGTCAGCGCCTTATCTACCCTAGGGGGCGTTTCCCAACGTGACCTATCCTCTGGCGGGAAAGGGTACGCTGCCAATAACCGTTTAGAAATTATCAATTTCTTATCGGGGGAAGTCCACGCTTCCTCACACACCTCATTTAATTCCTCAGATGCAGGAAAAACTACAGGTAGCTTTTTCTCACCAAACATAATACCCTTTTTTGTGGTACCTGGGGTATTATCAGAAATGTGTAAAACATTTTTCATTGCCTCAATCATGTAACGGGTGGACCTATTGGAGGGTACACTAGTCTCATCGTCGTCGACACTGGAGTCGGTATCCGTGTCGACATCTGTGTCTGTCACCTGAGGTAGCGGGCGTTTTAAAGCCCCTGATGACATTTGAGACGCTGGAACAGGCACAAGCTGAGTAGCCGGCTGTCCTATGTCGTCAAACCTTTTGTGTAAGGAGTTGACACTGTCACGTAATTCCTTCCATAAGTCCATCCACACAGGTGTCGACCCCACAGGGGGTGACATCACATTCACAGGCATTTGCTCCGCCTCCACATCATTTTCCTCATCATACATGTCGACACAGCAGTACCGACACACAGCAGACACACAGGGAATGCTCTGACAGAGGACAGGACCCCACAAAGCCCTTTGGGGAGACAGAGGGAGAGTATGCCAGCACACACCAGAGCGCTATATACCACAGGGATATCACCTATAAAAGTGTTTTCCCCTTATAGCTGCATATAAATCTTATACTGCGCCTAATTTGTGCCCCCCCCTCTCTTTTTTACCCTTTTCTGTAGTGCAGGATTGCAGGGGAGAGCCAGGGAGCGATCCTTCCAGCGGAGCTGTGAGGGAAAATGGCGCCAGTGTGCTGAGGGAGATGGCTCCGCCCCTTTTTCGGCGGGCTTTCTCCCGCTATTTTAATATTTCTGGCAGGGGTTAATATACACCTATATAGCCCCAGCCAAGGTGTTAATATTGCTGCTCAGGGTGCCCCCCCCCCCCAGCGCCCTGCACCCATCAGTGACCGCAGTGTGTGGTGTGCATGAGGAGCAATGGCGCACAGCTGCAGTGCTGTGCGCTACCTTGGAGAAGACAGAAGTCTTCAGCCGCCGATTTTCCGGACCTTCTTGCTTCTGGCTCTGTAAGGGGGACGGCGGTGCGGCTCCGGGAACGGACGACGAGGTCGGGTCCTGTGTGTGATCCCTCTGGAGCTAATGGTGTCCAGTAGCCTAAGAAGCCCAAGCTACCACCACTTAGGTAGGTTCGCTTCTTCTCCACTTAGTCCCTCGGTGCAGTGAGCCTGTTGCCAGCAGGTCTCACTGTAAAATAAAAAACCTAACAAATACTTTCTTTCTAGGAGCTCAGGAGAGCCCCTAGTGTGCATCCAGCTCGGCCGGGCACAGAAATCTAACTGAGGTCTGGAGGAGGGTCATAGGGGGAGGAGCCAGTGCACACCAGATAGTCCTGAATCTTTCTTTAATTGTGCCCAGTCTCCTGCGGAGCCGTCTATTCCCCATGGTCCTTACGGAGTCCCCAGCATCCACTAGGACGTCAGAGAAATGCAGGTGTGCGCGTGTGTTGCGTACGCAATGTGTATCAAACAGGAATAAACAGTTTTTAAAAAAAAAGACAATAGCGTACTTGTTCTTACCTTACGGTTCCGGATTCCACCAGCACTCCTACAACGTAGCGAAGCAGACGCTTATCTAGTCAGCACTACCGTATCCCCAACCACCAACACGGATACGAAGGGATACTGCCTTCCCGCCCTTTGCTGACAGATAAAGTCTGCTTAGTTTCGCTAGTGCGGATATGTGGAGGACGGACGAGCCCTCAATTGATAAAGCCGATTATTTATCTTATAACATTCACTATAAATTGGTAAGAGTCTCAGTACGCAATTGGCGTACGGGGGTACCGTAAGGGTACGCACTTAGCGTAGCAGACGCTAAACCGTGGTCGAGACGCACGAGCGGCACGTTCGCTCACAGCTTTACGCTTGGTATCGAGCACGCTATAGGCGGCCGACTACCGTAATGCTACGCTACTAGCGTAGCGGACACTGTGCTCACGAGTGGAACACGAGCGGCGCAGACGCTCACGGGATGACACTCAGTAAACCTTGTTAGCGACACTCTAAAGGGATATACTTATATTGTATACCTTAATAATGAAATACTGTAGCGATATAACGCTTCTTAACCTTATTGATATAAAAGCTGCTTGAGCGATTGAGACGCTCCAAATACCCTTAGCAATGTAATAAACACACAAATTCCTGTTTAGGTTCCAAAACCTTTAAGAGAGAGAGACGTTCAATGCAAAGAATATACAATACAGCTTATACACTACAGACTAACATTAATATCTAAACAGGATAACTATACGTAAATATACAATAGCGGCACAATCGCAAACAATAACATACAATGGCCCTCATTCCGAGTTGATCGCTCGCAAGGCGATTTTAGCAGAGTTGCTCACGCTAAGCCGCCGCCTACTGGGAGTGTATCTTATCATCTTAAAATTGCGAACGATGTATTCGCAATATTGCGATTACAAACTACTTAGCAGTTTCAGAGTAGCTCCACACTTACTCGGCATCTGCGATCAGTTCAGTGCTTGTCGTTCCTGGTTTGACGTCACAAACACACCCAGCGTTCGCCCAGACACTCCCCCGTTTCCCCGGCCACTCCTGCGTTTTTTCCGGAAACGGTAGCGTTTTTCCCCGCACGCCTATAAAACGGCCTGTTTCCGCCCAGTAACACCCATTTCCTGTCAATCACACTACGATCGCCGGAGCGATGAAAAAGCCGTGAGTAAAAATACTATCTCCATTGTAAAATTACTTGGCGCAGTCGCAGTGCGAATATTGCGCATGCGTAATAAGCGGAATTTCACTGCGATGCGATGAAAAATACCGAGCGAACGACTCGGAATGAGGGCCAATGAGAGAGAATAAAAGGCTAACACAGAAGGAGAATGAAATGGCCACAGAGAACTTACACACGTGGGGAATGATCGCAAGCGCAGTCCTGGAAACCAGCTCCCGAGTTAGTCAATGATGAAAACCGTTGGTGAGAGAAGACTGAGCTGGCCCTGGCTGGCTGTTCTTATATACACTGCATACAGTATACTACAAAGGGACCTATAATCTCATTGTTCATTGGACACAGGAATGTCTCCTCGCATTATAACAAAAGGTCATAGGTTAGTTTAAACAGGTGGGCTGTGACTATATCGAACAGCTCAGGTGGGAGGGAATCTCAGGATTCCTGCCGCATGAATAATGAACCGCAAATACAGTAAATGTTCAGAAACTACTTATAGACATAACTATACGCAGGAGCGATTAATCTCTACCTAACCAGCACCGGATTGTTTCTAATAAAATGTTCTTTAGTTAGGTACCAAAGACCACCGCTCAGACTCTGTCTGACCCTTTGTATCATGCAAAGAGGCATTCCCTTGTTCATGAACCAGTTACACTAAACAAATTTACAGTTATTATTAAGGGGACCATTACCTGTAAAACATACTATTCGGATTAACTATGTAACGATTGAGTCGCCCGCCAGACGCACACAAACTCTACCGTAAATGCACATACCACGCGCGTGAGCGCACGGCTGTGGAGGCGCCGTCACGCAACTGCGAGTATGCATACGCACGGGAGAGAATGTGCACGTGCAGCGGGCAAGCGCATGGGGGTTAAATATATGGCAACGTGCAGCATGATATTTTTCGACTTTGACAATATATATATATATATATATATATATATATACAGTCACTTGAAAACATTATTGGTGATTATTCCTGCAGGTAATCACCACACCTTAGATCACATATAATTTGTGATCCTCCTTTCTGTATTCAAACGCGACAATCTCTATGCTGATGACACTTAAATCTATCTTTCCTCTCCGGACCTCTCCCCTGCTCTCATCACTCGTATCTCCAACTGTCTCTCTGCTATCTCTGTTTGGATGTCCCAGCGCTTTCTTAAACTTAACATGTCTAAGACCGAGCTGATCATCTTCCCTCCCTCCAGCATAACCTCATCTCCTACAATCTCATTACCTTGTCTCCTCCCTCTCCTTCAAACCACACATCCAGCACCTCTCACAAACCTGCAGTTTTTATCTTAAAAAATATTTCCAGGATCAGACCCTTTATCACCCAGGATGCTACTAAGACCCTTATCCACTCACTGGTCATCTCCAGACTGGACTACTGTAATCTCCTCACTGGCATTCCTGACAAATACCTCTCCCCATTCCAATCTATCCTCAATGCTGCAGCCCAGCTCATTTTCCGCACCAAATGCACTACGTCCACCTCTCCTCTCTAACAAGACCTTCATTGGCTCCCCTTCCCTCACCCACTCCTCTCCCATTTACATCTCTGACCTTATCGCCTACACTCCCACCCGTCCAGGGTGGGACCAAGCTTATTTTTTTTTTGTAAGCAAAAATCAATTTTGGCGCCCCTTGATACATTTTCTAAAGACGTGCCACAAAAAGGAATGTGGTCTTACAAGAGAAGGGTCTGGCTACACAACTGTACACCCCGTGGTACAGGGCGAGAGTGGGTTACATCATCTATCTCTAACTGCAGCTCACTCCTTGTTCTTATTTACCTGCTGCTTCTCCCCTGCGCCTTATAAGCTACATTCATTTCTACTCCCACCAACCTGTGTGAGGTAAAGCTTCATGTCTGTCATAGGCACGGGAACTGATGAGGGAGGAGCAGGCTGAGGAACTCCTGGCGCTGGCTGGTAGCTGCATACCTCCCAACATGACCCTCTCCAGGAGGGACAGAATGCTCTGCTCCTGGACTTCCCTCTTAGTTTATGATTGCAATCACCTGTGGTGAAACACCTTTCTTATTGTTATGCACACCAGTGCCTGCAAGAAAGTACTGGTGTCAGAACTGTTATGCACTCCAGTGTCTGCAGGAATGTACTGGTGTTTGAACTGTTATGCAAAACAAATGGACTCACAGACAAACTGGGGAATATGACATAACGTACACAGAAGGTGATAGGGTAACAAAATACACACAAAGTGAACAGAGAAGCCCAGAGGCTAAGGAACTGGGTATCTCCCTTGTATTAGAACTGCTCAGATAGAAAAAGCAAGATGTTGTGTTTTAATACATAAAGAACCCGAAATGCTGTTGCTAAGGGCAACAGCAAAACCCTAAAGGGTTACCAACGGGTGTGGCAGTAAACTCCTTGGTCAGAGATGGAATGATAGACACAAGGAGAGTCTCCACAATCTTAATTCTCACTTGCAGTGCACAGGTTTTAGCTTACTGCCACTAAACTGACCCCTGACACCTAGCACAGTGAGACAGGATTAGACAGGCAAGTCTTAGAATGCAGCCGCAAACTTGCTAAGTTCACAGAGTAGTAACAGAACCCCAGCAAGCTAAACGACTGACTCCAGTCTTACTGCTAGGTCTGGATTGGCAGAGTGTAATACCAAATCCCCAGGCCTATTTGCAGTAAGCAACAAACAAATACAAAGCTACACAGTACTGGCTAACTTTCATGAACTGACTAACCAACAAAGATTCAGCAGCATCTGCTTACTCTGAAAAGAGGCCTTATAAAGCAGGTGCTGTCCACGCCCCACTCAGACCTCACAGACTGTGAGCACAAAAACCAACACCGGATCCCCTGCCGTGCACAGAGCCTATAACCACTGCACAGCAAAAGACCCGAACCGGAGTATCAGCTGCGCTCAGGTTACTCCACTAGCACTTGTCTCCCGGTTGCCATGACGACGTGGCAGCACAGGGCAGGAGACCCTAACAGTACCCCCCCTCTGACGAGGGGTCAAAGAACCCCTACCACCGGGTTTATCGGGGAACTGCGAGAAGAAAGAGCGTATCAGTCTGGGGGCATGAAGATCACAACTGCGCACCCACGACCGCTCCTCCGGGCCATACCCCTTCCAGTGCACCAAAAATGACAGCCGACCCCGAACCACCCTGGAGTCAAGAATCCTTTCAACAACAAACTCCCTCTGGCCACGTATCAGAAGAGGGGAAGGTCTTCCACTGGAAGAAGGATTACTAATCGCCCGTTTTAAAAGGGAACAATGAAATGTTTTATTGATACCCAAAGAACGGGGCAGATCTAACTGAAATGCCACCGGATTGATAACCCTGGTGATCTTATAAGGGCCGATGAACCGGGGGCCTAACTTATGAGATGGCTGTCTCAACTTCAAATTCTTGGTAGACAACCAGACGAAGTCTCCTAATTTGAAGCTGCAGGGTCTTTTCCGCTTATCAAAAACCCTTTTGGTCACTAATGACACAGACACAAGGGCTTTCTTCACTTTCCGCCAAATACCTCTAAGGACCGAAACCACAGAGGAACCACCAGGCGTGGAGTCCAGGGGGTCAAAAGAATTGGCCTTAGGATGATGCCCATACACACAAAGGAAGGGAGAGATCCCTGTAGCAGAGTGAGCCGCGTTGTTATAGGCAAACTCCGCCATGGACAGATGAGCAACCCAGTCAGTCTGACACTTGGAGACATAACACCTGAGGAACTGCTCCAAGGACTGGTTCACCCTTTCAGTCTGCCCATTAGACTGCGGATGGTAGCCTGACGACAAGCTGACAGAAATCTGGAGATCGGAACAAAATGCCCTCCAGAATTTGGCCACAAACTGGGATCCGCGGTCAGAGACCACATCAAGTGGCAACCCGTGGAGACGCACAACATGCAGCATAAATAATTCAGACAGGCGTCTGGCTGATGGCAGCCCAACCAGTGGAACGAAGTGCGCCATCTTCGAAAACCTGTCAACGACAACCCAGATGGCTGTCATCCCCGAGGATTTGGGCAAGTCCACCACAAAATCCATTGAAATGTGGGTCCATGGCTTAGATGGAATAGAGAGTGGATGTAATGGGCCAACAGGAACCCCTCTAGGAGTCTTATTTCGGGCACAGATGTCACATGCCCGAACCCACTGATCCACATCCTTAGCCACCGAGGGCCACCACACCGCCCTAGATAGCAACTCCCGAGTTCTGGCAATACCCGGGTGACCTGACGACTTCTTGGCATGGAATTCCAGGAACACTCGCTGTCTTAACCTAGGAGGCACAAACAAAAGACCTACCGGAAGGTCTGGAGGAGCCTGCTCCTGTGCTCTAAGGACTAATGATAAGAGGTCCTGGGTAATGCCCACTTTAATACATGATGGGGAAACAATGGGCAACGGCTCCTCGGTGGTCTCCTGGATTGGAGCAAAACTCCGCGAGAGCGCATCAGCCTTGATGTTTTTTGACCCAGGGCGATATGTTATCAAAAAATTAAAGCGAGCAAAAAACAAAGCCCATCGTGCCTGCCTGGCATTGAGACGCTTCGCTGACTCTAAATATGCCAGATTCTTATGGTCAGTGAGAATTGAGACCACAAACTTAGCCCCCTCAAGCCAGTGTCTCCACTCCTCGAGTGCATCCTTAATAGCCAACAATTCCCGGTTACCCACGTCATAATTCATCTCGGCAGGCGAAAATTTACGGGAAAAGTAAGCACAGGGATGAAGGCGATTATCAGACACTCCCATCTGAGAAAGCACTGCCCCAATACCCATCTCAGAGGCATCCACCTCCACCACAAAAGGACGCTCTGGATCTGGGTGTCGCAGCACCTTGGCCGAAACAAATGCCCTTTTGAGACGGGCAAAAGCCGCTTTAGCCTCACAAGACCAGTGAGCAACATCCGCCCCTTTCTTAGTGAGTGCCACCAAGGGCGCCACTATAGACGAAAATCCAGCGATAAATCGTCTATAAAAATTCGCAAAGCCCAGGAAACGCTGAAGCGCCTTCAAACTAGTGGGCTGCACTCAATCCAGGACTGCCTGTACCTTGGAACCCTCCATTTGGAAACCTTCTGGGGAGATAATATATCCTAGAAATGCGATTTGCTGAACTTCAAATTCGCACTTCTCCAGCTTCGCCCCAAGCCGGTGGTCTCTGAGTTTCTGGAGGACTAAGCGTACATGCTTCCGATGTTCCTCCAGGGAATGGGAGAAGATTAGGATGTCATCTAAGTATACAACTAAGAATCTATCCAAATATTCCCTGAGCACATCATTCATGAAATCCTGGAAGACTGCCGGGGCATTACAGAGCCCAAAAGGCATCACCAAATATTCATAATGCCCTGAGTGGGTATTAAAGGCAGTCTTCCATTCATCCCCCTCTCTTATTCGGATTAGATTGTACGCACCGCGTAGGTCAATCTTAGAAAAAATGGTGGCAGTACGAAGCTGGTCAAACAAGACCGAAATGAGAGGCAGTGGGTATGAGTTTTTAATCGTGATACGGTTCAATTCCCTGAAGTCGATGCAGGGTCGCAACGAACCGTCCTTTTTACCCACGAAGAAGAACCCCGACCCAACTGGAGACTGTGAAGGTCTGATAAATCCCTTAGCCAAGTTCTCCTGAATGTACTCTGCCATAGCCTGAGTCTCAGGACGTGACAGGGAGTACAACCTGCTCTTGGGAAGCTTAGCATTTGGCAACAAATCAATGGCACAGTCATAGGGGCGATGGGGAGGTAGTACCTCTGCAACTTTTTTGGAGAACACGTCTGCAAAATCTGCATAACACCCTGGCAATCCTGGCAAACTTAGCTGCGAGAGCCTGACTGGAAGGCTCAAGCAACTCCTGAAACAATCAGTACCCCAACTAAGAATCTCCCCAGAGACCCAGTCAAATTGAGGATTGTGGGCCCTTAACCAGGGTAACCCCAACACCAATGGGGCAAAAGTACAGACAGTCACATAAAAGGACAATTTTTCAGAGTGTGTGGCTCCAATAAACAAAGAAATCTGGCTAGTGCAAGAGGTAATTTTACCTTGGGATAATGGTTCCCCGTTTAACCCACAAATCTCAATTTCCGATGCCAAGGGTACTAAGGGAACAGAGTGTTTCAGGGCGAATTGGCGGTCCATAAAAACCCCGTCGGCCCCACTGTCCACAAAGGCCTCAGTCTTGACAGTTTGACCGAGGATCTTCAAGGTCACCGGAATGATAAAAGTCTTCTTGGGAAATTCTGACTTCTGGCCTGACAGGATATTTCCCATCACCCTCAGGCCCTGAAGTTTTCCGGCTTTTCTGGGCATGATACTACCACATGACCTTTATTCCCACAGTACAAACACAACCCCTGCTGTCTCCTCCGCGTCTTCTCACGCAAGGAGAGGCGGGTAGCCCCAATCTGCATAGGCTCCTCAGAAAATTCCTCAGAGTCTGAGGTTCCCTTGGGAAGGAAGGAAATCTCAGTCTCCCTTTCAAGCCTACGCTCTCTCAGCCGTCTATCCACCCGGATGGATAACTGCATGAGCTGATCCAAGCTATCAGGCAAGGGATATTGTACCAGTTGGTCCTTTATCTGGTTAGAAAGACCTCTTCGGTACTGGTGTCTCAGGGCTGGGTCATTCCACTGGGTATCATGGGCCAACCTCCGAAACTCCGTACAGTAAACCTCAACTGGCCTTCGCCCTTGCTTAAGGATCGAAATCTGAGCCTCGGCTGAAGCCGTCTTGTCAGGGTCATCATACAACATGCCCAGTGCCGTAAAAAAAGCATCAACACTTTTAAGCGACGGACAGTCAGGCTGCAACCCATATGCCCAGACCTGTGGGTCCCCTTGTAGCAAGGAAATCACTATGCCCACACGCTGAATCTCCGACCCAGAAGACTGAGGCCTAAGCCGGAAGTATAGCTTGCAGCTCTCCTTGAAACAAAAGAACTGCGAGCGATCTCCAGAAAAACGATCCGGGAGATTTACTTTCGGCTCCTTAACCCCTGCAGGTGCTGCTGCTGCGGGAGCTCCGCCAGCAGCCTGGGAGGTGTGCATTTTAATGGACAAATCATTAAATTGTCGAGTCAGGACCTGCACCTGATCGACCACCTGTTGCAACGTATTTTGAGGGGTATGCTCCATATTCCCACAAAATTTCAACAGGAGTATTGGGCTGCTGAATATGTTATGCACACCAGTGCCTGCAAGAAAGTACTGGTGTCAGAACTGTTATGCACTCCAGTGTCTGCAGGAATGTACTGGTGTTTGAACTGTTATGCAAAACAAATGGACTCACAGACAAACTGGGGAATATGACATAACGCACACAGAAGGTGATAGGGTAACAAAATACACACAAAGTGAACAGAGAAGCCCAGAGGCTAAGGAACTGGGTATCTCCCTTGTATTAGAACTGCTCAGATAGAAAAAGCAAGATGTTGTGTTTTAATACATAAAGAACCCGAAATGCTGTTGCTAAGGGCAACAGCAAAACCCTAAAGGGTTACCAACGGGTGTGGCAGTAAACTCCTTGGTCAGAGATGGAATGATAGACACAAGGAGAGTCTCCACAATCTTAATTCTCACTTGCAGTGCACAGGTTTTAGCTTACTGCCACTAAACTGACCCCTGACACCTAGCACAGTGAGACAGGATTAGACAGGCAAGTCTTAGAATGCAGCCGCAAACTTGCTAAGTTCACAGAGTAGTAACAGAACCCCAGCAAGCTAAACGACTGACTCCAGTCTTACTGCTAGGTCTGGATTGGCAGAGTGTAATACCAAATCCCCAGGCCTATTTGCAGTAAGCAACAAACAAATACAAAGCTACACAGTACTGGCTAACTTTCATGAACTGACTAACCAACAAAGATTCAGCAGCATCTGCTTACTCTGAAAAGAGGCCTTATAAAGCAGGTGCTGTCCACGCCCCACTCAGACCTCACAGACTGTGAGCACAAAAACCAGCACCGGATCCCCTGCCGTGCACAGAGCCTATAACCACTGCACAGCAAAAGACCCGAACCGGAGTATCAGCTGCGCTCAGGTTACTCCACTAGCACTTGTCTCCCGGTTGCCATGACGACGTGGCAGCACAGGGCAGGAGACCCTAACACTTATCCATTAACCTGTTTAAAACAAGAATTATACATTAAGAGAAAAGTCCAGAAGCAGAGCATTGTGTCCCTCCTGGAGAGGGTCATGTTGGGAGGTACGTAGCTGCTCCTCAGCTCCACCTCACACAAGCTGCTACCAGTGTGGGTGCCTATACCTGCAGGGTGCTGGTCACTGGTGTGGTAGAAGTGTCAATTGAAGCTGTCTGTGTGCCGGGCTAGGAAGTGAGGACTCGGACTCCCATGAGGCTGCTCTTGCTGCTGCTGATCATCCACAAGGCTCAGAGGAGCATGTGATGGCTCTCTTCCAATCAGAGCCCAGCACATGCTTCTCTGACCCTCTGCAGAGTCTCCTGAGATTTATTACCCAGTAGTGCACTGCAGATTCTTGTGTGCTCTGTCCCGATCCTGTAGCTAAACACTACATACTGCGGCAGAGGCAATCAGCAGGAGGGCCCCTTAAATCTCCGTTTCCAGCTATCGGGGAGGGCTGGGAGCTGGGAGGACGCAGTGAAGCGGTGTCCAGGGCGTGCACCGTGGCACTGTAGAGAGTGAGTCACGGTGATTCACTGTCTGTAGCAGCGCCCTCTACTGCCTGACGCTCTACGTGGCTGTGTATACGTCGGGCTGGCCCTGCTCTTCGCTCTGCTAATGCACGCCGACTCTCCTGCCTACTGATTACTTCCTCCCACTCCTACCGCCAAGATTTTTCACGTGCTGCTCCATTTCTCTGGAATTCCCTACCTCTCCCTATCTCTACAAAACTTCAAACGGGCTCTCAAGACCCACTTCTTTACCAAACCCAGCCAAATCTCATTCTAAAGGGCCCCATACACTAATGATAATGCCCGATTTCATGCACTCGGTTCTATATATCGGATGAAATCGGGCATTTTGGAGGTGCTTCCAAGCCGATGCGCGTTCCCGTGAGCATCGGATCGGATCCTCCATATTGACCGTGCTGCACTAGCGATAATGTCCGACCCCACAGGCATGGCTGGGATCGCACAAGATACATCGTATGCAAAAGTACAGCATATGATGTATCTTGGGCGATCCTGCCGCCCGGGAGGCAGCCGGGGTGACCCTCTCGGCCAACCATGTTGCATAAGTGTATGGGGCCCTTAACCCTCTGTTCCACGCTCTCTATGAACCCCATCTGTGTCACCCCTGTCTGTCCACCCCTCCCCTTTAGAATGTAACTCTCACGAGCAGGGCCCTCTTCCCTCATGTGCTTATTCTTTTCTTACTTTAATAATCTTTAACTGCACCACATCCAGCAGTCTTCTGCCACCTGATACTTATTTCGGTGTCATCTGCTGATGTAGCTATGTTTCTTTGGGTGTAGTATGTGATGCCGGCAGTCGGGCTCCTGGTGGCCAGCATACCGGCACCGGAATCCCGACCGCCGGCATACCGACAGCTGGATGAGCACAAATGAGCCCCTTGCGGGCTCGCTGCGCTCGCTATGCTATCTATTCTCCCTCTTGAAGGGGTTGTGGACCCCCAAGAGGGAGAACAGATGTTGGTATGCCGGCGGTCGGGATTCCGGCGCCGGAATGGTAGTCGTCGGGAGCCCGGCCGCCGGCAACCTGAAGACTACCCATTTATTTACCCTGTACTTTTCCTATATTGTCTTCAACTGTAAGTCGCTGTTTTCCTGTTTTGATTATTTGCTAATGTACTCTGTAATTGGGCGCTGCGGAACCCTTGTGGCGCCATATAAATAAAGGATAATAATCTCCTATATAATAGCCCAGATCTGTGATTTTGTGATTCATTTGCTAACACTGGGCGGAGTCACAACAGTGGGCGGAGTTAGTCAAATGAGTCACAGATCTGGCCAAATCTATAGGACACTAGGAGCAGCTGCAGAAGCAGATAGTATGGACATGGCACAGGCAGGGGTGCATACCTCCCAGCTTTCTTCATGAGCTTTCTTCAGGCAGAAGGAGGGACACACACACACACACACACACACACACACACACACACACACACACAGCGAAAAGGGGGCGTGGCTTCACGGGAGGGCCCGTTTTCGTCAGTGAGGGGGCATGCCCAGCGCTCTGTGAGCTGCTGGCATGCCCCCAGGGGCTGATTATGAGTCCGGGGGGCACAGGGTACTTGAGACAGGGGAGCCCTATCTCATTGCTGTGCCTGCTGTGGGGTTGGGGCTTGGCCTAATCGCGCCACGCGAGCCCACGCCCCCTTATGCAAATTCCGGATTTTTTTTTTTTGATTTTTTTTTATATGGAATTTTGGCCCCTTAGCTAGGGGTAAATCCAGAGGAGGTGGTCCCTCCCCCGTACACACCCGCACAGGCAGAAGAAAGCAGGGAGACTGCTGCCTCCCTGCAACACCACAGACCTGCCAATACGCAGCAGCGTGTGCTGACTGTAGCACAATGCTGCCGTTGTTGCTGGGGGAGCTTCTGAGCTGGGACAGAGCTACTCGAGCCGGGGGGACCCCTAAAACTGTGGGGCCAACGGTACGTACCGCCTGCCCCCCCCCCCCCCCCTTAATCCGGCTCTGCTGCTGGAACCCCCCCTTAATCCGTACCCCCTGATGACCCCTCTCCCTCCACTATTCACCGCTGCTCTGCTAAGCAGAACAGCGAGTACAGGAGCTTTCCAACTGCCCCCCCACCACCACCACCACCACCACCGCAGGACACTGCGACCCGCGGGTGGGACAGCGGGACAGACCCCAAAAAATGGGACTGTCCCGCGAAAATTGGGACATTTGGGAGGTATGGGGGTGTGTGAGGGGGTATGCCATACTTGACCCCCACATCAGCATACTCAGCAGGGTCTCTCTGGCGGGGAAGAGCGTCACTTTCTGGCACACTCCACGCTTCTTAGCTGTAGTTTTGTGGGTCACCAGCCGCTGTGCACTTTCCGTACTGCCTCTGTTATCTCCAGCCCCGGCAACCCCACCGCTAGCTGCAGCGCTGCCACCCGCAGTGAGGTGCGCCCAGCTCCTTCACACACTTTAGCCGGCGGGTAGCGCTGCAGAAGTCCGCGCTGCTTGCAGGCTCTCTGACCCCCTTCTCCCTCCAGCGGCAGCGTCTCCTGGGAGCTAACCAGTCACTCCCAGTCTCCCCTTACCATAGTGCCCAGCAGCCGTGAGGTCCGCGCCACGTGCATGCTATGACCCCCTCCTCCCTCCAGCCGCAGCATCTCCTGGGGGCTAACCAGTCACTCCCAGTCTCACCTTACCACAGTGCCCGGCAGCTGCGCGAGGTCTGCGGTGTGTGACTGAGGAGGGGGGGAGTGATGCGGACGGGCAGAGGAAGCAGGACTACAGCCTAAGAGAGTCAGCCATGCCAAGTCTCCACCAGCAGCAGATCCCAACAGGTTGGAGTGGAACAGCAGCAGCCAGCAGCAGTGACTCCGGTAAAACACATCTGTCTGTCACCACTGTTCTGTCCCTAATACCAATCTCTCCCGTGCCCTGTGTTCTGTCATGTCCCTGTTACCCCTGGCCTTGACGTGCCACCCTTATCCTGGCCCTTTCACCCTTATCCTGGCCCTTTCACCCTTATCCTGGCCCTGTCACCCTTATGCTGGCCCTGCTACCCCTATCCTGGCCCTGTCACCCCTGTGCTTGCCCTGTCAACCCTATACTGGCCCTGTCACCCCTGTCCTGGTCCTGCCGCCCCTACACTGACCCTGTCACCCCTATCCTGTCCCTGTCATTTCTGTCCTGGCCCCGTCGCCCGTGTCCTGGCTCGTCACCCCTGTCCTGGCCCCGTCACCCCTGTTCTGACCCTGTCACCCCTGTTCTGACCCTGTCACCCCTGTCCTGGCCCAGTCAACCTTGTTCTGACCCTGTCACCCCTGTCCTGGCCCTGTTACTGCATACCCTCCAACTACCTTTTTGGCAGGTACAGTACCCGCAGCACCTCCAGACCTCTCCCCAATGCACCACACCTCCGCACCTTCCCCTCCACCACATGTGGCACTCCACCCCTCCCCCACATGCTGTGACTCCTGACCCCCTACACCACCCGCGGCTCCCACTCCTCCGCCCCTTCACCACCCCCAGCAATCTCCAGGCCCCCTCCACCATTCACCCCCCTTATATGTCTCCCCCACACCTGCCCCCCTCCACCCGCAGCATCTGCAGACACCATCCTCCATCTGCGGTCCGCCCCTCACCCACCCCTCCCCCACCAATGGCACCCCCGCACCTGCCCCTCCACCACCTGCAGCACCTCCGGACCTCCTTCCCCATCCGCCGCAACACCCGTACCTGCCCCTCCCCTACCCATGGCGCCTGCGGACCCCTACCCCACCAGCGGCACTCCCGCCCCTTCCCATCCCACAGCACCTTCGGAACCCTTCACCCATCTGCAACATCCCTACACCTGCCCCTCCCCTACCCATGGCACCCCTGCCCCTCCCCCACCTGCAGTGCCTCCGGACCCCTCCCCCATCTGCATCCCCCACTCCTCTGCCTCTCCCCCACCCGCAGCACCTCCCAACCCTTCCCCATCCGGGCCCCACCCCCACTTCTGCCCCCCCCTCCATACGCAGCATATACAGACACCATCCGCAGTACCCCCCGCATCCGCTACATTCTGTACATTGTGGCCTGCAGGTGCTGTTCACGCCGTCGCAAGGGGCTGCGCCTCCTTCACCATCGCACGCCCTTTCATTGTGCAATATTTAACCACTAACAAAGGAATGCAGGTGATACTTCATATAACACAAATATTGAACCCCAGAAAGGCATGCAAGGGTTAAGGGGGCGTAGCCCCTTGCGACGGTGTGAAGAGCGCCCGTAGGGCGCGATGAAGCACCTAGTAATAATGATAAAGACATTACAGATAATGGCCGGATAGAGCAGATACTAAATACCTAAGTGGATTAAATCATGTAAAAATAGCAGATGCAAATCGGATATTTTACTGATATTAAAAAAATGTATGTTGAGGCGCCCCATTAACCAACTGAGTATGCAGCATTATTTGGCCAATACGACTGTGCTCTTAGTGTTGAGTGACAGTATCACAGCAGTATTAGTGGTTTGCATAAAGGGCCAACTTTCCAATGTGTGTGACCAATCGGACTCAGTCGCCATTACACTTACACCACAAACCTCCCAACATGGCCCTCTCCAGGAGGGATAGAATGCTCTGCTCCTGGACTTCCCTCTTAATTTATGATTTCCATCACCTTTGCCGAAACACCTTTCTCTGACGTCCTAAGTGGATGCTGGGACTCCGTAAGGACCATGGGGAATAGCGGCTCCGCAGGAGACTGGGCACAACTAAAGAAAGCTTTAGGTCTACCTGGTGTGCACTGGCTCCTCCCACTATGACCCTCCTCCAGACCTCAGTTAGAATCTTGTACCCGGCTGAGCTGGATGCACACTAGGGGCTCTCCTGAGCTCCTAGAAAGAAAGTATATTTTAGTTTTTTTATTTTACAGTGAGGTCTGCTGGCAACAGACTCACTGCATCGAGGGACTAAGGGGAGAAGAAGCGAACCTACCTGACTGGAGGTAGCTTGGGCTTCTTAGGCTACTGGACACCATTAGCTCCAGAGGGATCGAACACAGGACCCGACCTCGATCGTTCCGTCCCGTAGCCGCGCCACCGGCCCCCTTACAGAGCCAGAAGCAAGGAGTTTCCGGAGAATCGGCGGCAGAAGACTTCTGTCTTCAACAAGGTAGCGCACAGCACTGCAGCTGTGCGCCATTGCTCCTCATGCACACCTCACACTCCGGTCACTGATGGGTGCAGGGCGCTGGGGGGGGGGGGGGCGCCCTGAGCAGCAATAAAAACACCTTGGCTGGCAAAATCATCACAATATATAGTCCCAGAGGCTATATATGTGATAAAATACCCCTGCCAGAATTCCTGAAAAAAGCTGGAGAAGTTTGCCGAAAAAGGGGCGGGGCCATCTCCCTCAGCACACTGGCGCCATTTTTCCCTCACAGCTCCGCTGGAAGGATCGCTCCCTGGCTCTCCCCTGCAGTGTCAAGCTACATAAGGGTAAAAAAGAGAGGGGGGGCACTAAATTTAGGCGCAGTATATATATATTTATTATAAGCAGCTATAAGGGGAAAAACACTTATTTATAGTGGGATCCCTGTGTTATATAGCGCTCTGGTGTGTGCTGGCATACTCTCTCTCTGTCTCCCCAAAGGGCTTTGTGGGGTCCTGTCCTCTGTCAGAGCATTCCCGGTGTGTGTGCGGTGTGTCGGTACGGCTGTGTCGACATGTTTGACGAGGAGGCTTATGTGGAGGCGGAGCAAATGCCTGTAAATGTGATGTCACCCCCTGCGGGGCAGACACCTGAGTGGATGGATTTGTGGAAGGAATTACGTGAAAGTGTTAACGCCTTACATAGAAAATTTGACGACATGCCAAATGCGGGACAGCCGGCTTCTCAGCTCGTGCCTGCCCACACGTCTCCAAGGCCATAAGGGGCTCTAAAACGCCCGCTACCTCAGCTGGCTGACACAGATGTCGACACGGATACTGATACCAGTGTCGACGAGGAGGAGACTAATGTAATGTCCAATAGGGCCACTCGTTACATGATTGAGGCAATGAAAAATGTGTTGCACATTTCTGATCTTACCCCAGGTACCACTAAAAAGGGTATTATGTTTGGGGAGAAAATGCTACCAATAGTTTTTCCCCCTTCTGATGAATTAAATGAAGTGTGAAGAAGCGTGGGCTTCCCCTGATAAAAAACTGGTAATTTCTAAAAGATTACTAATGGCGTACCCTTTCCCGCCAGAGGATAGGTCACGTTGGGAAACACCCCCTAGGGTGGATAAAGCGCTCAAACGCTTGTCAAAGAAGGTGGCACTACCGTCTCCGGATACGGCCGCCCTAAAGGAACCTGCTGATAGAAAGCAGGAAGCTATCCTGAAGTCTGTGTATACACACTCAGGTATTATACTGAGACCAGCTATTGCTTCAGCATGGATGTGCAGTGCTGCAGCTGCGTGGTCAGATTCCCTATCGGAAAATATTGACACCCTTGACAGGGACACCATATTGCTAACCGTAGAGCATATAAGAGACGCAGAGGGATATTTGCCGGCTGGCATCTAAAATAAGTGCAATGCCCATTTCTGCCAGGAGAGGGTTATGGACTCGGCAGTGGACAGGGGATGCATATTCTAAAAGGCACATGGAAGTTTTGCCTTACAAGGGTGATGAGTTATTTGGGGACGGTCTCTCGGACCTAGTTTCCACAGCGACAGCTGGGAAGTCAGCATTTTTACCCCATATTCCCTCACAGCCAAAGAAAGCACCGTATTATCAGGTGCAGTCCTTTCGGCCCCAGAAGAGCAAGCGGGGAAAAGGAGCGTCCTTTCTGCCCAGAGGCAGAGGTAGGGGGAAAAAGCTGCAGCATACAGCCAGTTCCCAGGAACAAAAGTCCTCCCCCACTTCATCAAAAGCCACCGCATGACGGTGGGGATCCACAAGCGGAGCCTGGTACGGTGGGGGGCCGGCTCAAAAATTTCAGCAATCAGTGGGCTCGCTCACAAGTGGATCCCTGGATTCTACAAGTAGTGTCTCAGGGGTACAAGCTGGAATTCGAAACGTCTCCCCCCCCGCCGTTTCCTCAAATCTGCCTTGCCAACAACTCCCTCAGACAGGGAGGCTGTGATAGAGGCAATTCACAAGCTGTATTCCCAGCAGGTGATAGTCAAGGTGCCCCTCCTTCAACAAGGAAGGGGTTACTATTCCACAATGTTTGTGGTACCGAAACCGGACGGTTCGGTCAGACCCATTTTAAATTTGAAATCCTTGAACACATATATAAAAAAATTCAAGTTCAAGATGGAATCGCTCAGGGCGGTTATTGCAAGCCTGGACTAGAGGGATTACATGGTATCGCTGGACATCAAGGATGCTTACATGCATGTCCCCATTTACCACCCTCACCAGGAGTACCTCAGATTTGTGGTACAGGATTGTCATTACCAATTCCAGACGTTACCGTTCGGCCTGTCCACGGCACCGAGGATATTTACCAAGGTAATGGCCGAAATGATGATACTCCTTCGAAAAAAGGGAGTTTTAATTATCCCATACTTGGACGATCTCCTAATAAAGGTGAGGTCCAAAGAGCAGTTGTTGGTCGGGGGTGCACTATCTCAGGAAGTGCTACGACAGCACGGTTGGATTCTCAATATTCCAAAGTCACAGCTGATCCCTACGACGCGCCTACTGTTCCTGGGGATGGTTCTGGACACAGACCAGAAAAAAGTGTTTCTCCTGGAGGAGAAAGCCAAGGAGCTGTCATCTCTAGTCAGAGGCCTCCTGAAACCGAAACAGGTCTCGGTGCATCACTGCACGCGAGTCCTGGGAAAGATGGTAGCTTCTTACGAAGGAATTCCATTCGGCAGGTTCCATGCCAGAACTTTTCAGTGGGACCTGTTGGACAAGTGGTCTGGATCGCATCTTCAGATGCATCGGCTGATAATCCTGTCTCCAAGGACCAGGGTGTCTCTGCTGTGGTGGCTGCAGAGTGCTCATCTCCAAGAGGGCCGCAGATTCGGCATACAGGACTGGGTCCTGGTGACCACGGATGCCAGCCTTCGAGGCTGGGGGGCAGTCACACAGGGAAGAAACTTCCAAGGACTCTGGTCAAGTCAGGAGACTTCCCTACACAAATATTCTGGAACTGAGGGCCATTTACAATGCCCTAAGTCAGGCAAGACCCCTGCTTCAAAACCAGCCGGTACTGATCCAATCAGACATCACGGCAGTCGCCCATGTAAACCGACAGGGCGGCACAAGAAGCAGGATGGCGATGGCAGAAGCCACAAGGATTCTCCGATGGGCAGAAAATCACGTGTTAGCACTGTCAGCAGCGTTCATTCCGGGAGTGGACAACTGGGAAGCAGACTTCCTCAGTAGACGCGACCTACACGCGGGAGAATGGGGACTTCATCCAGAAGTCTTCCAACTGATTGTAAGCCGGTGGGAAAGGCCACAGGTGGACATGATGGCGTCCCGCCTAAACAAAAAGCTAGAAAGATATTGCGCCAGGTCGAGAGACCCTCAGGCAATAGCTGTGGACGCTCTAGTGACACCGTGGGTGTACCAGTCGGTTTATGTGTTCCCTCCTCTTCCTCTCATACCCAAGGTACTGAGAATAATAAGAAAAAGAGGAGTAAGAAATATACTCATTGTTCCGGATTGGCCAAGAAGAACTTGGTACCCGGAACTACAAGAAATGATTTCAGAGGACCCATGGCCTCTACCGCTCAGACAGGACCTGCTGCAGCAGGGCCCCTGTCTGTTCCAAGACTTACCGCGGCTGCGTTTGACGGCATGGCGGTTGAACGCCGGATCCTGAAGGAAAAGGGCATTCCGGAGAAAGTCATTCCTACGCTGATTAAAGCTAGGAAAGAAGTAACCGCAAACCATTATCACCGCATTTGGCGAAAATATGTTGCGTGGTGTGAGGCCAGGAAGGCCCCAACAGAAAAATTTCAGCTGGGTCGTTTTCTGCACTTCCTACAGTCAGGAGTGACTATGGGACTAAAATTGGGTTCCATTAAGGTCCAGATTTCGGCTCTGTCGATTTTCTTCCAGAAAGAACTGGCTTCACTGCTTGAAGTTCAGACATTTGTGAAGGGAGTGCTGCATATTCAGCCCCCTTTTGTGCCTCCAGTGGCACCTTGGGATCTCAACGTGGTGTTGAGATTCCTAAAATCACATTGGTTTGAGCCACTTAAAACCGTGGATTTAAAATATCTCACGTGGAAAGTGGTCATGTTATTGGCCTTGGCTTCGGCCAGGTGTGTGTCAGAATTGGCGGCTTTGTCGTGTAAAAGCCCTTATCTGATTTTCCATATGGATAGGGCAGAATTGAGGACTCGTCCCCAGTTTCTCCCTAAGGTGGTATCAGCTTTTCACTTGAACCAACCTATTGTGGTGCCTGCGGCTACTAGGGACTTGGAGGATTCCAAGTTACTGGATGTAGTCAGGGCCTTGAAAATTTATGTTTCCAGGACGGCTGGAGTCAGGAAAACTGACTCGCTATTTATCCTGTATGCACCCAACAAGCTGGGTGCTCCTGCTTCGAAGCAGACTATTGCTCGCTGGATTTGTAGCACAATTCAGCTTGCGCATTCTGCGGCTGGCCTACCACATCCTAAATCTGTAAAAGCCCATTCCACGAGGAAGGTGGGCTCTTCTTGGGCGGCTGCCCGAGGGGTCTCGGCTTTACAACTTTGCCGAGCTGCTACTTGGTCAGGGGCAAACACGTTTGCTAAATTCTACAAATTTGATACCCTGGCTGAGGAGGACCTTGAGTTCTCTCATTCGGTGCTGCAGAGTCATCCGCACTCTCCCGCCCGTTTGGGAGCTTTGGTATAATCCCCATGGTCCTTACGGAGTCCCAGCATCCACTTAGGACGTCAGAGAAAATAAGATTTTATTCACCGGTAAATCTATTTCTCGTAGTCCGTAGTGGATGCAGGGCGCCCATCCCAAGTGCGGATTGTCTGCAATGCTTGTGTAAAGTTATTGTTAACTAAAGGGTTATTGTTGAGCCATCTGTTGAGAGGCTCTGTTGTGTTTCATACTGTTAACTGGGTATAGTATCACGAGTTGTACGGTGTGGCTGGTATGAGTCTTACCCGGGATTCAAAATCCTTCCCAATTGTGTCAGCTCTTCCGGGCACAGTATCCTAACTGAGGTCTGGAGGAGGGTCATAGTGGGAGGAGCCAGTGCACACCAGGTAGACCTAAAGCTTTCTTTAGTTGTGCCCAGTCTCCTGCGGAGCCGCTATTCCCCATGGTCCTTACGGAGTCCCAGCATCCACTACGGACTATGAGAAATAGATTTACCGGTGAGTAAAATCTTATTTTCTTATCCATTAACCTGTTCAATACAGGTGCCAGCAATCATAAATTGGAGAGGGTCATGTTGGGAAGTAGGATGATACCCCGTCCAGAGGCTGCATATGAGACATTTAAATGGCCATCGTAGTCATACTACCAGAAGGCGCGCCCATTTCCCACAAGTGCACACCATTTTCACCCCTGTGTCAGTGCCCTAGTCATCCACAGCCGATGCAGTCCATAGAAGCCAGGGTTTGCGAATGCGCAGGTCCCAGCATCTGTGAACTACATTGTACAGATGCCGGGACAAGGGAGGAGAGACCCAGCAGCACGACCAGCAGCAGCCCACCTCCTCCACCGAGGTATGAGCTGCTGCTGCATAGGCAGTGGTGCAAGTAGAAAAAATGTCTTATGGGTGCTGTGTGCCCACGCCAGAAAAATGGGTATGGCCAAATGCCACTTGGGGCATGGCCAATGAAAATGGGGGTGTGATACACATATGACCCAAATACTACCAGATACACATTGCCCCACAGTGCCAGATGTACATTGCCCAACAGTGCCAGATATACAATGCCCCACAGTGCCAGATACACATTGCCCCACAGTGCCAGATACACAAATGCCCCCAGAGTGCCAGATATACATTGCCTCACAGTGCCAGATACACATTGCCCCACAGTGCCAGATACACAAATGCCCCAAGAGTGCCAGATATACATTGCCTCACAGTGCCAGATACACAAATGCCCCAAGAGTGCCAGATATACATTGCCTCACAGTGCCAGATACACAAATGCCCCAAGAGTGCCAGATATACATTGCCTCACAGTGCCAGATACACAAATGCCCCAAGAGTGCCAGATATACATTGCCTCACAGTGCCAGATACACAAATGCCCGAAGAGTGCCAGATATACATTGCCTCACAGTGCCAGATACACAAATGCCCCAAGAGTGCCAGATATACATTGCCTCACAGTGACAGATACACAAATGCCCCAAGAGTGCCAGATATACATTGCCTCAAAGTGCCAGATACACAAATGCCCCAAGAGTGCCAGATATACATTGCCTCACAGTGCCAGATATACATTGCCCCACAGTGCCAGATACACATTGCCCCACAGTGCCAGATACACAAATGCCCCCAGAGTGCCAGATATACATTGCCTCACAGTGCCAGATATACATTGCCCCACAGTGCCAGATACACATTGCCCCACAGTGCCAGATACACAAATGCCCCCAGAGTGCCAGATATACATTGCCTCACAGTGCCAGATATACATTGCCCCACAGTGCCAGATACACATTGCCCCACAGTGCCAGATACACAAATGCCCCCAGAGTGCCAGATATACATTGCCTCACAGTGCCAGATACACAAATGCCCCAAGAGTGCCAGATATACATTGCCTCACAGTGCCAGATATACATTGCCCCACAGTGCCAGATACACATTGCCCCACAGTGCCAGATACACAAATGCCCCCAGAGTGCCAGATATACATTGCCTCACAGTGCCAGATATACATTGCCCCACAGTGCCAGATTCACATTGCCCCACAGTGCCAGATACACAAATGCCCCCAGAGTGCCAGATATACATTGCAGTGTTCGCAAATACGCGCTATAGCGCGTATTTTACCCGGATCTGATGGCGGGGACTCACTTTTCAAAAATGGGAGGGTCCCCGGGGACGCGCTCCGCTGCAGCCAACTACTTGTAAATTGAAGGGGACGGCGCTTCTTGCCCGTACAGAGCGGAGGTGGAGCCTTACCACTGGCAGTCTGGCGGTGCCCCCTCCCCCTCTTGGTCACGTGCAGTGACCAGGAGGGGGAGGGGGCACCGCCGCACTGCCTGTGGTAAGGCTCCGCTCTGTACAGGCAGGAAGCGCCGTCCCCTTCAATTTACAAGTAGTTGGCTGCAGCGGCTTCACACGGGAGCCAGGCCGAGGTCACGCATACTGTACGACGTGTGTCCCCTGGTTACGTTTACTGTAGGCTGTGTCCGCCCGCCCGTCCGCCCCCCCCCCCTCCCCTCCCCCCCGGTTACTTGTACTGAACGCTAAGTCATCCTTCCCTGGTTACGTGCACTGTATGCTGTTTGTGTCCCCTGGTTACATGTACTGTACGCTACGTGTCTCCCCGGTTACGTGTACTATACGCTATGTGCCCCACTGGTTACGTGTACTGCACACTGTGTGTGCGTGTCCCTGGTTACGTGTACTGTACGCTGTGTCTTCCCCCTGGTTACATGTACTGTACGCTACGTGTCTCCCCGGTTACGTGTACTATACGCTATGTGCCCCACTGGTTACGTGTACTGCACACTGTGTGTGCGTGTCCCTGGTTACGTGTACTGTACGCTGTGTGTCTCCCCTGGTTACGTGCAGTGTTCGCAAATACGCGCTATAGCGCGTATTTTACCCGGATCTGAAGGCGTTTTTCAAAAATGGGAGGGTCCCCGGGGACGCGCTCCGCTGCAGCCAACTACTTGTAAATTGAAGGGGACGGCGCTTCTTGCCCGTACAGAGCGGAGGTGGAGCCTTACCACTGGCAGTCTGGCGGTACCCCCTCCCCCTCTTGGTCACGTACAGTGACCAGGAGGGGGAGGGGGCACCGCCACACTGCCTGTGGTAAGGCTCCGCTCTGTACAGGCAGGAAGCGCCGTCCCCTTCAATTTACAAGTAGTTGGCTGCAGCGGCTTCACACGGGAGCCAGGCCGAGAGAGAAGGCGTGTGCTGCGGGCGGTGACTCGCCAACACCGTGAACTGCAGCTCCCTCCCAACCCGATATCTGCCTCCCTCTCGGCTGCCTCCGGTGTGCTCTCCCGCGATCTGTGTGAGGGAGAGCAGCGGTGACCGGCCAGGAACCTCACCTCCAGCCCCTGCTGTGCTCTGCCCCCATACCGCTGCTGGGGAGAAGAGCGGGCTGCACCATTACCATCAGGTGTCCCCAGCATCCCTACGGACGCTCAGCTAGCGGGCCTGTGACAGGAGAGCCAGTTCCCGAGGTGACCGCATTGGGTACAACCCCCCCTCAAACTTCTTCTCACTTCTTTTGCCTGACGGAAGCAGCGGTGACAGCGCAGGGCCCTGGTGGTGCGGAAGGTACGTGCTCTACCTGGCGCAGTGTGTATAACGGCGTGCTCTACCTGGCGCAATGTGTATAACGGCGTGCTCTACCTGGCGCAATGTGTATTACAGCCTGCTCTACCTGGCGCAATGTGTATAACGGCGTGCTCTACCTGGCGCAATGTTTATAATGGCGTGCTCTACCTGGCGCAATGTGTATAATGGCGTGCTCTACCTGGCGCAATGTGTATAATGGCGTGCTCTACCTGGCGCAATGTGTATAACGGCGTGCTCTACCTGCTGCAATGTGTATAACGGCGTGCTCTACCTGGCGCAGTGTGTATAACGGCGTGCTCTACCTGGCACAGTGTGTATAACGGCGTGCTCTACCTGCTGCAGTGTGTATAACGTGCTCTACCTGGCGCAGTGTATATAGGAGGTTCTACCTGATGCAATGTGTATAAGCGGCACTACAGTGTGGTGTAATGTGAATTGGCACTATTATGTGGTCACGCCCCTTCTCCATGAAGCCATGCCCCTAAATTTTTGCGGCGCGCCTGCGGCGCGCACCACCTGTTTCGGATCTTGGAGGTGGAACTCCAATTCACTTTCTGCCAAAGGGCACCAAAATATCTAGTTAAAGCTCTGGGGCAGAGTGTCCTGCATGCTACACACCCCAGCAGCACTGTCACCCTACTCCCCCACCTTGCAACACTTCTGTAGTGTCCAAATAAGATTAATATGAATAAAAAACTTAATTCCGATGGGACCCAGAAAAGAACCGGTAGGACCCCAATTTTTAAAAGTTAGGGGTCCCTGGGACCCACTTTTTTTTGGGCTCAGCGCGATCACTGCATTGCCTCACAGTGCCAGATATACATTGCCCCACAGTGCCAGATACACATTGCCCCACAGTGCCAGATACACAAATGCCCCCAGAGTGCCAGATTTACATTGCCTCACAGTGCCAGATATACATTGCCCAACAGTGCCAGATATACAATGCCCCACAGTGCCAGATACACATTGCCCCACAGTGCCAGATACACAAATGCCCCCAGAGTGCCAGATATACATTGCCTCACAGTGCCAGATACACATTGTCCCACAGTGCCAGATACACAAATGCCCCAAGAGAGCCAGATATATATTGCCCCACAGTGCCAGATACACAAATGCCCCAAGAGTGCCAGATATACATTGCCTCACAGTGCCAGATACACAAATGCCCCAAGAGTGCCAGATATACATTGCCTCACAGTGCCAGATACACAAATGCCCCAAGAGTGCCAGATATACATTGCCTCACAGTGCCAGATACACAAATGCCCCAAGAGTGCCAGATATACATTGCCTCACAGTGCCAGATACACATTGCCCCACAGTGCCAGAAACACAAATGCCCCCAGAGTGCCAGATATACATTGCCTCACAGTGCCAGATATACATTGCCCAACAGTGCCAGATATACAATGCCCCACAGTGCCAGATACACATTACCCCACAGTGCCAGATACACAAATGCCCCCAGAGTGCCAGATATACATTGCCTCACAGTGCCAGATACACATTGCCCCACAGTGCCAGATACACAAATGCCCCAAGAGTGCCAGATATACATTGCCCCACAGTGCCAGATACACAAATGCCCCAAGAGTGCCAGATATACATTGCCTCACAGTGCCAGATACACAAATGCCCCAAGAGTGCCAGATATACATTGCCTCACAGTGCCAGATACACAAATGCCACAAGAGTGCCAGGTATACATTGCCTCACAGTGCCAGATACACAAATGCCCCAAGAGTGCCAGATATACATTGCCTCACAGTGCCAGATACACAAATGCCCCAAGAGTGCCAGATATACATTGCCTCACAGTGCCAGATACACAAATGCCCCAAGAGTGCCAGATATACATTGCCTCACAGTGCCAGATACACAAATGCCCCCAGAGTGCCAGATATACATTGCCTCACAGTGCCAGATACACAAATGCCCCAAGAGTGCCAGATATACATTGCCCCACAGTGCCAGATACACAAATGCCCCAAGAGTGCCAGATATACATTGCCTCACAGTGCCAGATACACAAATGCCCCAAGAGTGCCAGATATACATTGCCTCACAGTGCCAGATACACAAATGCCCCAAGAGTGCCAGATATACATTGCCTCACAGTGCCAGATACACAAATGCCCCAAGAGTGCCAGATATACATTGCCTCACAGTGCCAGATACACAAATGCCCCAAGAGTGCCAGATATACATTGCCTCACAGTGCCAGGTACACAAATGCCCCAAGAGTGCCAGATATACATTGCCTCACAGTGCCAGGTACACAAATGCCCCAAGAGTGCCAGATATACATTGCCTCACAGTGCCAGGTACACAAATGCCCCAAGAGTGCCAGATATACATTGCCTCACAGTGCCAGATACACAAATGCCCCAAGAGTGCCAGATATACATTGCCTCACAGTGCCAGATACACAAATGCCCCAAGAGTGCCAGATATACATTGCCTCACAGTGCCAGATACACAAATGCCCCAAGAGTGCCAGATATACATTGCCTCACAGTGCCAGATACACAAATGCCCCCAGAGTGCCAGATATACATTGCCTCACAGTGCCAGATACACATTGCCCCACAGTGCCAGATACACAAATGCCCCAAGAGTGCCAGATATACATTGCCCCACAGTGCCAGATACACAAATGCCCCAAGAGTGCCAGATATACATTGCCCCACAGTGCCAGATACACAAATGCCCCAAGAGTGCCAGATATACATTGCCCCACAGTGCCAGATACACAAATGCCCCAAGAGTGCCAGATATACATTGCCTCACAGTGCCAGATACACAAATGCCCCAAGAGTGCCAGATATACATTGCCTCACAGTGCCAGATACACAAATGCCCCAAGAGTGCCAGATATACATTGCCTCACAGTGCCAGATACACAAATGCCCCCAGAGTGCCAGATATACATTGCCTCACAGTGCCAGATACACATTGCCCCACAGTGCAAGATACACAAATGCCCCCAGAGTGCCAGATATACATTGCCCCACAGTGCCAGATACACAAATGCCCCAAGAGTGCCAGATATACATTGCCTCACAGTGCCAGATACACAAATGCCCCAAGAGTGCCAGATATACATTGCCTCACAGTGCCAGATACACAAATGCCCCAAGAGTGCCAGATATACATTGCCTCACAGTGCCAGATACACAAATGCTCCAAGAGTGCCAGATATACATTGCCTCACAGTGCCAGATACACAAATGCCCCAAGAGTGCCAGATATACATTGCCTCACAGTGCCAGGTACACAAATGCCCCAAGAGTGCCAGATATACATTGCCTCACAGTGCCAGATACACAAATGCCCCAAGAGTGCCAGATATACATTGCCTCACAGTGCCAGATACACAAATGCCCCAAGAGTGCCAGATATACATTGCCTCACAGTGCCAGATACACAAATGCCCCAAGAGTGCCAGATATACATTGCCTCACAGTGCCAGATACACAAATGCCCCAAGAGTGCCAGATATACATTGCCTCACAGTGCCAGATACACAAATGCCCCCAGAGTGCCAGATATACATTGCCTCACAGTGCCAGATACACAAATGCCCCAAGAGTGCCAGATATACATTGCCTCACAGTGCCAGATACACAAATGCCCCAAGAGTGCCAGATATACATTGCCTCACAGTGCCAGATACACAAATGCCCCAAGAGTGCCAGATATACATTGCCTCACAGTGCCAGATACACAAATGCCCCAAGAGTGCCAGATATACATTGCCTCACAGTGCCAGATACACAAATGCCCCAAGAGTGCCAGATATACATTGCCTCACAGTGCCAGATACACAAATGCCCCAAGAGTGCCAGATATACATTGCCTCACAGTGCCAGATACACAAATGCCCCAAGAGTGCCAGATATACATTGCCTCACAGTGCCAGATACACAAATGCCCCAAGAGTGCCAGATATACATTGCCTCACAGTGCCAGATACACAAATGCCCCAAGAGTGCCAGATATACATTGCCTCACAGTGCCAGATACACAAATGCCCCAAGAGTGCCAGATATACATTGCCTCACAGTGCCAGATACACAAATGCCCCAAGAGTGCCAGATATACATTGCCTCACAGTGCCAGATACACAAATGCCCCAAGAGTGCCAGATATACATTGCCTCACAGTGCCAGATACACAAATGCCCCAAGAGTGCCAGATATACATTGCCTCACAGTGCCAGATACACATTGCCCCACAGTGCCAGATACACAAATGCCCCCAGAGTGCCAGATATACATTGCCTCACAGTGCCAGATATACATTGCCCAACAGTGCCAGGTGTACAATGCCCCACAGTGCCAGATACACATTGCCCCACAGTGCCAGATACACAAATGCCCCCAGAGTGCCAGATATACATTGCCTCACAGTGCCAGATACACATTGCCCCACAGTGCCAGATACACAAATGCCCCCAGAGTGCCAGATATACATTGCCCCACAGTGCCAGATATACATTGCCCAACAGTGCCAGATATACAATGCCCCACAGTGCCAGATACACATTGCCCCACAGTGCCAGATACACAAATGCCCCCAGAGTGCCAGATATACATTGCCTCACAGTGCCAGATACACATTGCCCCACAGTGCCAGATACACAAATGCCCCAAGAGTGCCAGATATACATTGCCCCACAGTGCCAGATACACAAATGCCCCAAGAGTGCCAGATATACATTGCCTCACAGTGCCAGATACACAAATGCCCCAAGAGTGCCAGATATACATTGCCTCACAGTGCCAGATACACAAATGCCCCAAGAGTGCCAGATATACATTGCCTCACAGTGCCAGATACACAAATGCCCCAAGAGTGCCAGATTTACATTGCCTCACAGTGCCAGATACACAAATGCCCCCAGAGTGCCAGATATACATTGCCTCACAGTGCCAGATATACATTGCCCAACAGTGCCAGATGTACAATGCCCCACAGTGCCAGATACACATTGCCCCACAGTGCCAGATACACAAATGCCCCCAGAGTGCCAGATATACATTGCCTCACAGTGCCAGATACACATTGCCCCACAGTGCCAGATACACAAATGCCCCCAGAGTGCCAGATATACATTGCCTCACAGTGCCAGATACACATTGCCCCACAGTGCCAGATACACAAATGCCCCCAGAGTGCCAGATATACATTGCCCCACAGTGCCAGATATACATTGCCCAACAGTGCCAGATATACAATGCCCCACAGTGCCAGATACACATTGCCCCACAGTGCCAGATACACAAATGCCCCCAGAGTGCCAGATATACATTGCCTCACAGTGCCAGATACACATTGCCCCACAGTGCCAGATACACAAATGCCCCCAGAGTGCCAGATATACATTGCCTCACAGTGCCACATACACATTGCCCCACAGTGCCAGATACACAAATGCCCCCAGAGTGCCAGATATACATTGCCCCACAGTGCCAGATATACATTGCCCAACAGTGCCAGATATACAATGCCCCACAGTGCCAGATACACATTGCCCCACAGTGCCAGATACACAAATGCCCCCAGAGTGCCAGATATACATTGCCTCACAGTGCCAGATACACATTGCCCCACAGTGCCAGATACACAAATGCCCCAAGAGTGCCAGATATACATTGCCCCACAGTGCCAGATACACAAATGCCCCAAGAGTGCCAGATATACATTGCCTCACAGTGCCAGATACACAAATGCCCCAAGAGTGCCAGATATACATTGCCTCACAGTGCCAGATACACAAATGCCCCAAGAGTGCCAGATATACATTGCCTCACAGTGCCAGATACACAAATGCCCCAAGAGTGCCAGATATACATTGCCTCACAGTGCCAGATACACAAATGCCCCAAGAGTGCCAGATATACATTGCCTCACAGTGCCAGATACACAAATGCCCCAAGAGTGCCAGATATACATTGCCTCACAGTGCCAGATACACAAATGCCCCAAGAGTGCCAGATATACATTGCCTCACAGTGCCAGATACACAAATGCCCCAAGAGTGCCAGATATACATTGCCTCACAGTGCCAGATACACAAATGCCCCAAGAGTGCCAGATATACATTGCCTCACAGTGCCAGATACACAAATGCCCCAAGAGTGCCAGATATACATTGCCTCACAGTGCCAGATACACAAATGCCCCAAGAGTGCCAGATATACATTGCCTCACAGTGCCAGATACACAAATGCCCCAAGAGTGCCAGATATACATTGCCTCACAGTGCCAGATACACAAATGCCCCAAGAGTGCCAGATATACATTGCCTCACAGTACCAGATACACATTGCCCCCCCCCCCCCTAGACATAAAAATATTTTTTTCTTTTTTTAAAAATGTAACATGTTTTTGGACTATTTCATACCCTCTCTATCCATGTTAGCATACAGTTGGTTATAAACCTTGTGGCGAGTGCAGCTAGCCCCGCGAGGGTATGCCTTTTTACAATTGGCGGTCCCAGATGACAAAACTATCCACACAAACCCCAAAAATGTAAAAAACACGGTGTCTATCTTTTTCATGTCGACCATTTGACGTCGACATTTTTCATGTCGACATTTTGACCATGTCGACCTAATGTCTGTCTAACATATGGTGTCTATCTATTGACTGTCTAACTAGACACTATCTTTTATACCGGAACCGATGTAGACAGTTACGCCTTCAGGGCGACTGCGCTGTGTGCCAGGCACCCCTGGCACACACGTAGTTACGACCCTGCTTCTCACTACTGAGTGTTCAAACTTAAAATAAACTACAGCTCTCAGCAGCAAGGGCTGCTGGGAGCTGTAGTTTATTTTTAGTCTGAACCAATAGTGTAGTGCAGTGAGGTGTCGGACTGTGCGGCACCAGTAACAGATCTCCCTTAGCCCTGTTTAGTAAAGTACATAAGCACTGACGATGCCGGGTCAGAGTTTGTTCAGTTCACCCGGCAGGCAGCATTTATTAAAGCCCTCCTCCCTCCCGCGGCACCCTCCGACATGCGTGCAGTCACTCACCAGCCCAGCTCGGAAATGCCAGAGAGGAGCTGCGCGGCACACAGACAGGCGGTGAGCAGCTAGAGTCAGTGATGGAGCCGGACACCGCGCCACCTCCCACAGCAGCAGCAGCCCACACACAATGTATCCAATGGGATACAGGAGTAGCGTGGGTAAGCTAGCAGCGCAGACAAGCCAGGGAGTGAGCGTACCGAATGGGAGGGGGGACCGGGCAGGATGCAGAACAAGCCGGGGGAGTGTACAGACAGCTACAGCTCCACTGCTATGTGTAATGGCAGCGCAGCCTTATGCCCAGCTGAGAAGTAGCCAGGCGCTGCCGCTTAGACTTACTGGCACGGTACAGCCCTGTGGGTGTCGCCCACAGTGCTTATGCGCTGTGTGCCAGGCACCGCTGGCACACACCTAGTTACGCGGCTGCAAATGAAGCAATTGTAATTGAATGTCATCATACTGGGCCCAGATCCTCGATGCCTACCGCTACACTTCCCACCCCGCCATACTTTCCGCATCACTAGGAAATGGGTGGGATATGGGAGACCCGCCCACTCTCCCAGGTGTCCGGGGAACTACCTGATAAACTGCACGTTCTGGACAATTAGTATACCCACAATATCCAATTTTCAGGTCTTGAGGTAAAAATAAAAATGTAAATTGTGCTTCAGACTGACTCAGAATATAAGGCCCACTATATGCCTGTCTAGCACTCTGCATTCATGTTCATCTAACCCAGAAACTCATGCAGAGGACTCTGCTGCACCCTCCCACACACCGAGAGCACAGCAGCACCACAGCCTAGCTAGCCCTGCAGCATGTTACCAAGGGATACGGTCGTTAGGTCGACACAGTTTAGGTCGACAGGTAAATTGACAACTGAAGGTCGACATGGTCATTAGGTCGACATGTACTAGGTTGACAGGTCAAAAGGTCGACGAGTTTTTCACATTTTTTTTCCATTTTTTGTACTTTTTCATACTTGACGATCCCCGTGGACTACAATTGGGAACGGTAACCCATGCTGAGCGCAGTGAGGCACCTTCGCTCGCCATGCGAGGGGACACGGTGCACTAATTGGGGTTTCCTGTCACTTTACGAAGAAAACGACACCAAAAAAAGTCCAAAAACTCATGTCGACCTTTTCACCTGTCGACCTAATGCCCATTCAGTGGTCGACCTAAATTGAGTCGACCCAACGACCCGTACCCGTTACCTAGAGGTTACTGATCCCCCCTCACTGGCAGCGGCAGCTGTTCCCCGAGTGACGTCACCGCACATGGCCGGCCGTTATTGGTTGAGGCTCTGCTCCAATGGCAAACGTGTCCTGCAGCCAGCTGCTGCTGGTGAGGGCAATGCGGCGTGCGCGGTGCATGCTGGGAGCTGCTGGGAACATCATCACCGCTGAGCTGCACTTCGGCCGACATCTGCCTTCAGGACACACCCCACGGGGGGCGCAGGGTCCCTGGCAGGTAGGGGCGCAGGGACGAGGGGGGACATATGTGCATAAGTGGCGTGCAGGCTGCTGCGTCCTGATGTGCAGAATAACGGGACGGGGCGGTGAGGCGCTGGTAATGGTGGCAGGGTGGCTTGGAGGTGGCCGGGTCTCCAATATACTGTGCCTGGGGGTGATATGCCTCCTGCCTGCTGCAATGCAATTGGGTCCTTATCTATGCAGAACCTGCCTGATATAAATGCAATGCAGCATGTGCCTTATGTCCTCAGGTACCATTACATTGCTGTATCAGTCATTACCCCACCTGTTTCCATAGACTCACGCCCACAATACATATAGTGCATTGTGACCGGTAGGACTACCACTCCCAGCATTGCCTTATTCATAGAGTCGCTAACAGGCTGCAGCACTCACCCTGTCTGTCGTATACCTTCTGCCATGTATACAGTAAGGGGGCGCAGACTGAGCTGGCCAGCCATTAGCAGTATTATTTAGGAAATCGTCTTTTCCTAGCGCTAAGGGGATTCCAGTGTGCACACCTTTTCTGTGACGACTAATAGCCCATCACCCCCTCCCGCCTGAATGCAAATACGTTATATTACACGCTGTACAGCGCGCGTCGTACAGAAGAAGGCATGGCTTAGGTAGTGACAGATGGTGATGCTCATTTGCATGTTACACTGTAAATGTGCCCTTTTGTGTGGGGGCGCAATTAACTGTATTATATTGTCTCCTTGGTGCTCTTATGATTAGCGGAAAGTGATGTCATATTCCTCATTACAGTGAGTGGTAGCGGAGACTGGCAGCGCTGGGGATGGCTGTGGTGACTGGCTGTACCATGGGTTTCTGTAGCGCAGTAGAAACCTGCTGTATTACACTCACTACTAACATGGGAATGTGCCCTATTTATGTCTCTATACGCTTTCTTTCTGGAGCAAAGCTTTGGCTGCACCTTCTCCAAGCAAATCCTCCCAGCCTCTATGAACCCTGCGTATGGGGTCATTATATTGAGCTGCGGATCAGGCACCCTGATTATGCTATTGTCGGGTGCAGAACATGAGGATGCAGAGTCTTATTAATAATGAAAGCTCTTCCTCTGAGCCATAAGGCAGATCTATAGATCTCAGGGCAGCACAAGAGCCGGCTGTAACACAGTTGGAAGAAAGTCATTGTTAAAGCTTAGAGTGTTCTATACACAGTGGAGGGAGCCGGATTAGCGACCACCAATAATTTGACAGTGGTGGTTTTGCCATCTATGGCTGAGAGGCTGCGATGGATTTTTACTTTTTATCCCCTTGTTGGTTGGGCATGGAGCTCCATTTCGGCTGCCCACTACGTCCCACTTCCATTCCTAATTGGTTTGCCATTTCACCACAGGGAAAACCATCCATGGCTCCCCATTAATGGTTTTGTACAACCGATTGCACCATTGTTGGTAACTGTCAGTGGTTAACCCTCCGCTGGCCATCTGTAACCCATTCTCCGTGCTACAGCTACTATTCATAATGTTGCCGATTTAGGGGTGACCTCACACCGGAGCTGCATTACTGTTATTCTCAATGCTTGGGTTCCTAATGGTTTGCTTGCTGCATTCTCCTGTATTGTGACTTCTTATGTGCATAGGTGACCAGTGCTGTTTAGTTTTTCTCCATATCTTCAGCAATGATTTACTTTTGTCTTTCTGTTTTGTTTTACATGTAGTACGGCTTGGTCTTGGACAAATTTCCAGGGTGACAACTCTCCAACATGGCCTGCCAGCAGAGGTTGCTGGATTCCGCTAGTTGCACTGTGTTCTTCCTCCTGCTAGTCTTTAACCTTGGTGCTGCCAAACCAGAGCCCTGCTGGACATGCCGGAGCTTGGTTAACAATTTTGTGAAGGTGAGAGGTGCTCGGTGTGTGCTATCTGCCCTTTGTCACTTAGATCTCCTAGACGCCCCCAATGCAAGGAAACTTTACATAGGTTACATGCCCGAGTTGTTAATTTGGTGGCCAACCGTGGGAATAATTAGCCACTATACACATCAAGCCTTCATGAATACTGGAATCATGCCTCCTATGGGTTTGTCTAGAGCATATTGCTTTCCAAAATGAACATAAGTGTGTCCCATTCTCTGCCCAGTTAAGAGTGTCAGAGTCAAAAATAGTACATACACACAACATACAAACTCCAAACAGAGTAGCTTCAGTGCGGGTGCGTTATTTCGCAACTTCTGTGCGGGAAAGCGCCGTGCATTTGCATACAAGCATCGAGCACAGGTTCGCACACCTTGCGTATTAACGCATGGCGAGAGTATCTACGATAGTATATGCATTCGCACAGAAAAGCCACAAAAACATATTCTATATTTTATTCGTATAGTGCATAATTCACACACAGTCTCCATACACCTTGTCAGCGACCTGCAAACACATTAAAGGTAAAGCAACGGAGCTATTCAGGGGATGGGGCAGTGTTAGGACTTAGTGTTTGGAATCTAGATGTGCAGTATTTGATGATCTACATCCCGGTGGCTATTTCAAGTATATTCAAGTATATTGCATATTTCTGCGTATAGATATACGCAGAATTGGAATATTCGCAAACTGCTATTATACTGTACTCGTGATATTCGGCGGGAACCTATAGACCAACATCTGCAAGTGCACCCTGGACCAAGCATCGCCCACTGTTTCAAACCAACCTATGACCCCTCATGTACTGTAAATGACTTGCCCCCTGACCTATGGAAGAAGAGCTTACATTCCCCATTATACTGTATTTGGCCAAACTGTATAAAAGAGAGGTCTCGTGGTCCAAGCTTCAGTCCCTATACTCTAAGGTCATCTTGCCAAGACTGACTGAGGCCTGGATCCAGGAGCGCTAGCGTTTGAACGTATGTTTCTCTATCGTCCTAGTGGATGCTGGGGTTCCTGAAAGGACCATGGGGAATAGCGGCTCCGCAGGAGACAGGGCACAAAAAGTAAAGCTTTAGGATCAGGTGGTGTGCACTGGCTCCTCCCCCTATGACCCTCCTCCAAGCCTCAGTTAGATTTTTGTGCCCGGCCGAGAAGGGTGCAATCTAGGTGGCTCTCCTAAAGAGCTGCTTAGAAAAGTTTAGCTTAGGTTTTTTATTTTACAGTGAGTCCTGCTGGCAACAGGATCACTGCAACGAGGGACTTAGGGGAGAAGAAGTGAACTCACCTGCGTGCAGGATGGATTGGCTTCTTGGCTACTGGACATTAGCTCCAGAAGGACGATCACAGGTACAGCCTGGATGGTCACCGGAGCCTCGCCGCCGGCCCCCTTGCAGATGCTGAAACGAGAAGAGGTCCAGAATCGGCGGCAGAAGACTCCTCAGTCTTCTTAAGGTAGCGCACAGCACTGCAGCTGTGCGCCATTTTCCTCTCAGCACACTTCACACGGCAGTCACTGAGGGTGCAGGGCGCTGGGAGGGGGGCTCCCTGGGAGGCAAATGAAAACCTTTTTTGGCTAAAAATACCTCACATATAGCCTCCGGGGGCTATATGGAGATATTTAACCCCTGCCAGAATCCGTTAAGAGCGGGAGACGAGGCCGCCGAAAAAGGGGCGGGGCCTATCTCCTCAGCACACAGCGCCATTTTCCCTCACAGAAAGGCTGGAGGGAAGGCTCCCAAGCTCTCCCCTGCACTGCACTACAGAAACAGGGTTAAAACAGAGAGGGGGGGCACTAATTTGGCGTTAGAAATATATAAAAAAGATGCTATAAGGGAAAACACTTATATAAGGTTGTCCCTATATAATTATAGCGTTTTTGGTGTGTGCTGGCAAACTCTCCCTCTGTCTCTCCAAAGGGCTAGTAGGTCCTGTCCTCTATCAGAGCATTCCCTGTGTGTGTGCTGTGTGTCGGTACGTGTGTGTCGACATGTATGAGGACGATGTTGGTGAGGAGGCGGAGCAATTGCCTGTAATGGTGATGTCACTCTCTAGGGAGTCGACACCGGAATGGATGGCTTATTTAGGGAATTACGTGATAATGTCAACACGCGCCAAGGTCGGTTGACGACATGAGACGGCCGACAAACAATTAGTACCGGTCCAGACGTCTCAAAAACACCGTCAGGGGTTTTAAAACGCCCGTTTACTTTAGTCGGTCGACACAGACACAGACAGGGACACTGAATCCAGTGTCGACGGTGAATAAACAAACGTATTCCTTATTAGGGCCACACGTTAAGGGCAATGAAGGAGGTGTTACATATTTCTGATACTACAAGTACCACAAAAGAGGGTATTATGTGGGATGTGAAAAAACTACCGTAGTTTTTCCTGAATCAGATAAATTAAATGAAGTGTGTGATGATGCGTGGGTTCCCCCCGATAGAAAATATGGGCGGTATACCCTTTCCCGCCAGAAGTTAGGGCGCGTTGGGAAACACCCCTTAGGGTGGATAAGGCGCTCACACGCTTATCAGAACAAGTGGCGGTACCGTCTATAGATAGGGCCGTCCTCAAGGAGCCAGCTGACAGGAGGCTGGAAAAATATCATAAAAAGTATATACACACATACTGGTGTTATACTGCGACCAGCGATCGCCTCAGCCTGGATGTGCAGAGCTGGGGTGGCTTGGTCGGATTCCCTGACTAAAAATATTGATACCCT
The DNA here is from genome assembly GCF_028390025.1 of Pseudophryne corroboree. Lineage (NCBI taxonomy): Eukaryota > Metazoa > Chordata > Amphibia > Anura > Myobatrachidae > Pseudophryne > Pseudophryne corroboree. The sequence continues at coordinate 424,821,626 of NC_086452.1, read as the reverse complement.
TGACAGGGACAGTATTTTATTGACTATAGAGCATTTAAAGGATGTATTTCTATATATGCGAGATGCACAGAGGGATATTTGCACTCTGGCATCAAGAGTAAGTGCGATGTCCATATCTGCCAGAAGATGTTTATGGACACGACAGTGGTCAGGTGATGCAGATTCCAAACGGCACAAAGGTGTATTGCCGTATAAAGGAAGAGGAGTTATTTGGGGTCGGTCCATCGGACCTGGTGGCCACGGCAACTGCTGGAAAATCCACCGTTTTTACCCTAAGTCACATCTCTGCAGAAAAAGACACCGTCTTTTCAGCTTCAGTCCTTTCGTCCCTATAAGAGTCATATCTGCCCAGGGATAGAGGAAAGGGAAGAAGACTGCAGCAGGCAGCCCATTCCCAGGAACAGAAGCGTTCCAACCCTTCTGACAAGCTCTCAGCATGACGCTGAGACCGTACAGGACCCCTGGATCCTACAAGTAGTATCCCAGGGGTACAGTTTGGAATGTCGAGACGTTTCCCCTGCGCAAGCTCCTGAAGGCTGCTTTACCAAGGTCTCCCTCCGACAAGGAGGCAGTATGGGAAAAATTCACGAGCTGTATTCCCAGCAGGTGATAATTAAATTACCCCTCCTACAACAAGAAAAGGGGTATTATTCCACACTATATTGTGGTACTGAAGCCAGAAGGCTAGGTGAGACCTATTCTAAATCTAAAAAAATTTGAACACTTACAAAGGTTCAAATCAAGATGGAGTCACTCAGAGCAGTGATAACGAACCGGGAAGAAGGGGACTATCTGGTGTCCCGAGACATCAGGGATGCTTACCTCCATGTCCCAAATTTGCCCTTATCACTAAGGGTACCTCAGGTTCGTGGTACAGAACTGTCACTATCAGTTTCAGACGCTGCCGTTTGGATTGTCTACGGCACCCCGGGTCTTTACCAAGGTAATGGCCGAAATGATGGTTCTTCTTCGAAGAAAAGGCGTCTTAATTATCCCTTACTTGGACGATCTCCTGATAAGGGCAAAGTCCAGGGAACAGTTGGAGGTCGGAGTAGCACTATCTCGGATACTGTTACAACAGCAGGGGTGGATTCTAAAGATTCCAAAATCGCAGCTGATCCCGACAACAAGTCTCCTGTGCTTAGGGATGATTCTGGACACAGTCCAGAAAAAGGTGTTTCTCCCGGAAGAGAAAGCCAGGGAGTTATCCGAGCTAGTCAGGAACCTCCTAAAATCAGTGCATCATTGCACAAGGGCCATGGTAAAAAAATGGTGACTTCCTTCGAAGCAATTCCAGTCGGCAGATTTCATGCAAGAACTTTTCAGTGGGATCTGCTGGACAAATGGTCCGGATCGCATCTTCAGATGCATCAGCGGATAACCCTATATCCAAGGACAAGGGTGTCTCTCCTGTGGTGGTTACAGAGTGCTCATCTTCTAGAGGGCCGCAGATTCGGCATTCAGTTTTGGATGTTGGTGACCACGGAGGCCAGCCCGAGAGGCTGGGGAGCAGTCACACAAGGAAAAAATTTCCAGGGAGTGTGATCAAGTCTGGAGATTTTTCTCCACATAAATATAGCTAAGGGTAAATTTATAATGCTCTAAGCTTAGCAAGACCTCTGCTTCAAGGTCAGCCGGTATTGATCCAGTGGGATAAAACATCACGGCAGTCGCCCACGTAAATAGACAGGGCGGCACAAGAAGCAGGAGGGCAGTGGCAAAAACTGCAAGGACTTTTCGCTGGGCGGAAAATCATGTGATAGCACTGTCAGCAGTGTTTCATTCCGGGAATGGAAACTGGGAAGCAGACTTCCTCAGTAGGCACGACCTCCACCCGGCAGAGTGGGAACTTCATGGGGAAGTTTTCCACATAATTGTAAACCGTTGGGAATTACCAAAGGTGGACATGATGGCGTCCCGTCTGAACAAAAAACGGGACAGGTATTGCGCCAGGTTAAGAGACCCTCAGGCAATAGCTGTGGACGTTCTGGTAACACCGTGGGTGTACCAGTCGGTGTATGTGTTCCATCCTCTGCTTTTCATACCTAAGGTACTGAGAATTATAAGACGTAGAGGAGTAAGAACTATACTCATGGTTCCGGATTGGCCAAGAAGGACTTGGTACCCGGAACTTCAAGAGATGCTCACAGAGGACTTATGGCCTCTGCCGCTAAGAAGGGACTTGTTTCAGCAAGTACCATGTCTGTTCCAAGACTTACCGCAGCTGCGTTTGACGGCATGGCGGTGGAACGCCGGATCCTAAGGGAAAAGGCATTCAGGAAGAGGTCATTCCTACCCTGGTCAAAGCCAGAAAGGAGGTGACCGCACAACATTATCACCACATGTGGCGAAAATATGTTGCGTGGTGTGAGGCCAGGAAGGCCCCACGAAGAAATTTCAACTCGGTCGATTCCTGCATTTCTTGCAAACAGGAGTGTCTATGGGCCTCAAATTGGGGTCCATTAAGGTTCAAATTTCGGCCCTGTCGATTTTTCTTCCAGAAAGAAGTGGCTTCAGTTCCTGAAGTCCAGAAGTTTGTCAAGGGAGTATTGCATATACAACCCCCTTTTGTGCCTCCAGTGGCACTGTGGGATCTCAACGTAGTTCTGGGATTCCTCAAAACACATTGGTTTAAAACCAGTCAAATCTGTGGATTTGAAGCATCTCACATGAAAAGTGAACATGCTCTTGGACCTGGCCTGGACCAGGCGAGTGTCAAATTGGTGGTTTTTTTTTTTCTCAAAAAAGCCCATATCTGTTTGTCCATTCGGACAGGGCAGAGCTGCGGACTCGTCCCCAGTTCTCTCCCTAAGGTGGTGTCAGTGTTTCACCTGAACCAGCTTATTGTGGTGTCTTGCGCCTACTAGGGACTTGGAGGACTCCAAGTTGCTAGATGTGGTCAGGGCCCTGAAAATATAGGTTCCAGGACGGCTGGAGTCAGGAAAACTGACTTGATGTTATCCTGTATGCACCCAACAAACTGGGTGCTCTTGCTTTTAAGCAGACTTTTGCTAGTTGGATGTGTAATACAATTCAGCTTGCACATTCTGTGGCAGGCCTGCCACAGCCAAAATATGTAAATGCCCATTCCACAAGGAAGGTGGGCTCATCTTGGGCGGCTGCCCGAGGGGTCTCGGCTTTACAACTTTGCCGAGCGGCTATTTAGTCAGGGGCAAACACGTTTGTAAAATCCTACAAATTTGATATCCTGGCTAAGGAGGACCTGGAGTTCTCTCATTCGGTGCTGCAGAGTCATCCGCACTCTCCCGCCCGTTTGGGAGCTTTGGTATAATCCCCATGGTCCTTTCAGGAACCCCAGCATCCACTAGGACGATAGAGAAAATAAGAATTTACTTACCGATAATTCTATTTCTCGGAGTCCGTAGTGGATGCTGGGCGCCCATCCCAAGTGCGGATTATCTGCATTACTTGTACATAGTTACAAAAATCGGGTTATTATTGTTGTGAGCCATCTTTTCAGAGGCTCCGCTGTTATCATACTGTTAACTGGGTTCAGATCACAGGTTGTACAGTGTGATTGGTGTGGCTGGTATGAGTCTTACCCGGGATTCATAAATCCTTCCTTATTGTGTACGCTCGTCCGGGCACAGTACCTAACTGAGGCTTGGAGGAGGGTCATAGGGGGAGGAGCCAGTGCACACCACCTGATCCTAAAGCTTTACTTTTTGTGCCCTGTCTCCTGCGGAGCCGCTATTCCCCATGGTCCTTTCAGGAACCCCAGCATCCACTACGGACTCCGAGAAATAGAATTATCGGTAAGTAAATTCTTATTATTATTGGTTGTAGCTCTTCTCTGTTTATTGTTTTACAAGTAAATACTGTTGATGCGTTGGACCACAACATTACATCTAACTACTGGTGTCGCATTCCATTCCTGTTAGGGGTAAAGTGTATACAGCCACACACATCGCTATATTGGGCGCATAAGGTGTCGGCGTATATACGCAGTGTATATACGCAATTGCGGCCGTAGCGACTCTAACCTCAGTGTGCGTTTGTATTGCTTTTTCCTTGTATTTTGACGGAACTGTACAAGAGTTCTAGAATACACAAATGATGCTAATATGTGTAAACTCCTGTAAATGATACCATTATTGGACCCGTCGTGGGGTCTCTTTCTGCATTACCCCCCTACACTTACCCTGGCCGCAGTTTCCCACAGTTCATTCTGTCGCTGCCTTGTGAGCCATTGGCTCCCACTGCACACGTTGGTCTCGGGGCAGGCCAGCCGCAATCTTTATAGACAGTGTTTTGACATCCCTTCTGGGGCCAAATGTAATAGCCTGCACGTTATAGCAAGCGCTGATATTTTCAGTGATTTTGTCGCAAGATTTAGATCTGCAATCTTTACAAATTACATGGCACATGTCCAATGTCCATGAGTAGTGTAAATGAGCTGTGCGAATCAAGAGATCCCGTAAACCTGGATAAAATAAGATTGTAGGGTAGCTTTCCCTTTCTGACCCTAAACACCCAACATATTGATGTCAAAATCAGTAAAGCTGTTCTGACGTATAAAAAAAGTTCAAAGCAGAACCTCTGTCTCTGAATAATGTCTGGATGTTTTTAGAACATTAGTTCTACTATAGGTAAACAGAAGAGGGGGTGTTGAATCCTCTCTATTGCGTAGATAATGATTGGTGGTCATCATTTCTGTTGTAGGGCATAGAGAAGACGGCAAGGCTGAATTTTGGTGGTGGCAACACTGCTTGGGAGGAAGAGAAACTGGCAAAATATGAAATCAGGTATTGTAATCGTTCAGTGTGTATCTGTTATTAGATATGTTATAAGTTCTATGTACTAATATTATCCAGGAACCAATGAGGTATAAGGAAATACTTTCATTAATGATGCCAGAATCACTCCATGCTATACTTCCAGAGTCCTTATTTCTACTGTGTACTCCCCTGTTATGTATAACCAACCTATCCATGAGTCGCACGGACTCCGCTGGGAGAAGGACTTAGCGACACTGGTGAGTTGGAAGATTGGTCGCAAATAAGAGAAGTTGCTAAAAGCTTCGTCTGTACACTGAGAAAACTGCTACAAACTCTTATTCCGATGGCACTTGAGCCCATCCCGTTTGTGAATCATCTACCCAACATCCAACATACCTCTGCTGGGGGAATTACAGAAGGGAGGACAGCTTCTTCCATATTGGGTGGTGCTTCCCCAAGATCGATACATCTTGGCGGGATTTACGTAATTTAGTCAACACCATCGCTCATTTACAGTTTCTGCTTAACCACTCCTGCAGTCTCTTCCCGTTCCTGCTCTTATGTGTACCCAAATGTACTTTGAAACTTATAGGCCATATTCTGATGCCTAATACCACTTAACTGGAAGAAAATAGATTCTTTGTTTCACACGCTTTATAACGAAATTAACACTGGCATTATCCATGGCTGTCCTTGCCAACCCGTTTATTACTGGAATAATCTGTTTGAGTTGCATGGACCAATCTGCTACCCCCTGTTATAAAGGACAACATCACCTCCTAGGTAGTTGGCCAGACGCTAGCCTCAGGTCTAATGACTGGCCAGCTACCTATTCCCCCTTTATCCTCCTGCTCCCCCTTTTTGTCTTAAAAGAACATCTTCTTGCTTATCCTTCCCCCACCCTCTGGTCATAGCAGTACAGTGTGTTTGTTCCATGTGACATGTTACAACTCTAAAATATTTATTAATTTAAAATCTGAATCTGCTGCTCCCTAAAAAACTATGCAGAGAATTCAGCTGTTTGCGGTAATTTACCATGGGCTAATTGATCCCCCGGGGCTATCCAATTAGCCCCGAAGGCAGCCCAACGCCAGAACTCGTTGCTTGTTTTTTTTTCTGGTGTGGACCCACTGAGGTTCCGAAGCCAAAAAAAACAAAAAACACCCTGATAAGTGCTGCGGAAACTGAACCCAGATCGGGTGTGTGGTTTGACCTGAAATCAATCTCTCTCTCTCTCTCTCTCTCTCTCTCTCTCTCTCTCTCTCTCTCTCTCTCTCTCTCTCTCTCTCTCTCTCTCTCTCTCTCTCTCTCTCTCTCTCTCTCTCTCTCTCTCTCTCTCTCTCTCGTCATTTGCCTGCTTCAGTCCCCCCCCCCCTTAAATATTTCCTTATATCCCCCTTTTCGCAGACGTCCTAGTGGATGCTGGGGACTCCGTAAGGACCATGGGGAATAGCGGCTCCGCAGGAGACTGGGCACGGCTAAGAAAGATTTAGGACTACCTGTTATGCACTGGCTCCTCCCACTATGACCCTACTCCAGACCTCAGTTAGAATCCTGTGCCCGGCTGAGCTGGATGCACACTAGGGGCTCTCCTGAGCTCCTAGAGAGAAAGTATATTTTAGGTTTTTTATTTTACAGTGAGATCTGCTGGCAACAGACTCACTGCAGCGAGGGACTAAGGGGAGAAGAAGCGAACCTACCTAACTGGTGGCAGCTTGGGCTTCTTAGGCTACTGGACACCATTAACTCCAGAGGGATCGACCGCATGGAACCGGCCATTGATGTTCGGTCCCAGAGCCGCGTCGCCGGCCCCCTTACAGAGCCAGAAGCAAGAAGAGTCCGGAAAATCGGCGGCAGAAGACATCAGTCTTCACCAAGGTAGCGCACAGCACTGCAGCTGTGCGCCATTGCTCCTCATACACACTTCACACTCCAGTCACTGAGGGTGCAGGGCGCTGGGGGGGGCGGCGCCCTGAGCAGCAATAAAAACACCTTGGCTGGCAAATAGATCACAATATATAGCCCCAGAGGATATATATATGTGATAAATACCCCTGCCAGAATCCATAAAAAAGCGGGAGAAAAGTCCGCGAAAAAGGGGCGGAGCTATCTCCCTCAGCACACTGGCGCCATTTTCTCTTCACAGTGCAGCTGGAAGACGGCTCCCCAGGCTCTCCCCTGTAGTTTTCAGGCTCAAAGGGTTAAAAAGAGAGGGGGGGCACTAAATTTAGGCGCAATATTGTTTATACAAGCAGCTATTGGGGGAAAAATCACTCAGTTATAGTGTTAATCCCTGCATTATATAGCGCTCTGGTGTGTGCTGGCATACTCTCTCTCTGTCTCCCCAAAGGACTTTGTGGGGTCCTGTCCTCAGTCAGAGCATTCCCTGTGTGTGTGCTGTGTGTCGGTGCGGCTGTGTCGACATGTGGGGTGAGGAAGGTTACGTGGAGGTGGAGCAGAGGCCGATAAATGGGATGTCGTCCCCTGTGGGGCCGACACCAGAGTGGATGGATAGGTGGAAGGTATTAACCGACAATGTCAACTCCTTACAAGGCTGGATGACGTAAAACAGCTGTGGGACAGCCGGCTTCTCAGCCCGCGCCTGCCCAGGCGTCTCAAAGGCCATCAGGGGCTCAAAAAAGCGCCCGTTACCTCAGATAGCAGACACAGATGTCGACACGGAGTCTGACTCCAGTGTCGACGAGGTTGAGACATATACACAATCCACTAGGAACATCCGTTACATGATCTCGGCAATGAAAAATGTGTTACGCATTTCTGACATGAACCCAAGTACCACATAAAGGGGTTTTATTTTTGGGGAGAAAAAGCAGCCAGTGTTTTGTTCCCCCATCAGATGAATGAATGAAGTGTGTAAAGTAGCGTGGGTTCCCCCAATAAGAAACTGGTAATTTCTAAAAAGTTACTGATGGCGTACCCTTTCCCGCCAGAGGATAGGTCACGTTGGGAGATATCCCTTAGGGTGGATAAAGCGCTCACACGTTTGTCAAAAAAGGTGGCACTGCCGTCTTAGGATACGGCCACCTTGAAGGAGCCTGCTGATAAAAAGCAGGAGGCTATCCTAAAGTCTGTATATACACACTCAGGTTATATACTGAGACCTGCAATTGCCTCAGCATAAATAGTGCTGCTGCAGCGTGGTCTGATACCCTGTCAGATAATATTAATACTCTAAGACAGGGATAATAGTTGGCTAACATAGAGCATATTAAAGACGTCGTCTTATATATAAAGGATGCACAGAGGGATATTTGCCGGCTGGCATCCAGAATTAATGCAATGTCCATTCTGCCAGGAGGGTATTAGAAACCCGGCAGTGGACAGGTGATGCTGCCTATTAAAGGCACATGGAGATTCTGCCTTATAAGGGTGAGGAATTGTTGGGGATGGTCTCTGGGACCTCGTATCCACAGCAACAGCTGGGAAGAAAAAATTTTTACCTCAGGTTTCCTCACAGCCTAAGAAAGCACCGTATTTTCAGGTACAGTCCTTTCGGCTTCAGAAAAGCAAGCGGGTCAAAGGCGCTTCCTTTCTGCACAGAGACAAGGGAAGAAGGAAAAAGCTGCACCAGCAGCCAGTTCCCAGTATCAAAAATCTTCCCCCGCTTCCTCTGAGTCCACCGCTTGACGTGGGGGCTCCACAGGTGGAGACAGGTGCGGTAGGGGCGCGTCTCGGGAACTTCAGGGACCAGTGGGTTTGCCCACAGGTGGATCCCTAGGTTCTGCAAATAGTATCACAGGGATACAGGCTGGAGTTCGAGGCGACTCCCCCTCGCCGTTACCTCACCTCAGCCTTGCCTGCTGCCCTCGGAGAAAGGTAGTACTGGCGGCAATTCACAAGCTGCACTTCCAGCAGGTGAAATCAAGGTACCCCTCCTTCAACAAGGCCGGGGTTACTATTCCAAAATGTTGTGGTACCGCTCAGGGCGATTATTGCAAGCCTGGAGAATTTCATGGTATCACTGGACATCAAGGATGCTTACCTGCATGTCCCTATTTACCCTCTTCACCAGGAGTACCTCAAAATTGTGGTACAGGATGGTCATTACCAATTCCAGACGTTGCCGTTGGTCTGTCCCCGGCACCGAGGTATTTACTAAGGTAATGGCCGAAATAATTATCCCGTACTTGGACGATCTCCTTATAAAGGCGAGGTCCAGGGAGCAGTTGTTCGGCGGAGTAGCACTATCTCGGGAAGTGCTACAACAGCACGGCTGGATTCTGAATATTCCAAAGTCGCAGCTGGTTCCTACGACGCGTCTACTGTTCCTGAGTATGGTTCTGGACACAGAACAGGATAAAAAGGGTTTCTCCCGGAGGAGAAGTCCAAGGAGTTGTCGTCTCTAGACAGAGACCTCCTAATACGTATACAGGTGTCGGTGCATCAATGCACGCGAGCCCTGGGAAGGATGGTAGCTTCTTACGAAGAAATTCCATTCGCCAGGTCCCATACAAGGATTTTCCAGTGGGATCTGTTGGACATGTGGTCCGGGTCGCATCTTCAGATGCATCGGCGGATAACCCTGTCTCCAAGGGCCAGGGTGTCGCTGTGGTGGTGGCTGCAGAGTGCTCATCTTCTAGGGGGCCGCAGATTCGGCATACAGGACTGGGTCCTGGTGACCACGGATGCCAGCCTTCGAGGCTGGGGGGCAGTCACACAGGGAAGAAACTTCCAAGGCTATGGAAAAGTCAGAAGACTTCCCTACACATAAATATTCTGGTACTAAGGGCCATTTACAATGCCCTAAGTCAGGCTAGACCCCTGCTTCAACACCGGCCGGTGCTGATCCAGTCAGACAACATCACGGCGGTCGCTCATGTACACGACAGGGCGGCACAAGAAGCAGGATGGCGATGGCAGAAGCCACAAGGATTCTCCGATGGGTGGAAAATCATGTTTTAGCACTGTCAGCAGTGTTCATTCCCGGAGTGGACAACTGAGAAGCAGACTTTCTCAGAAGACACGACCTCCACCCGGGAGAGTGGGGACTTCATCCAGAAGTCTTCCAAATGATTGTACATCATTGGGAAAGGCCACAGGTGGACATGATGGCGTCCCGCCTCAACTAAAAGTTACAAAGATATTGCGCCAGGTCAAGGTCCCTCAGGCGATCGCTGTGGACGCTCTGGTAACACCGTGGGTGTACCAGTCGGTGTATGTGTTCCCTTCTCTGCCTCTCTTACCCAAGGTACTGAGAATAATAAGAAGGAGAGGAGTAAGAACTATACTCATTGTTCCGGGTGGGCCAAGAAGAGCTTGGTAACCAGAACTCCAAGAAATGATCTCAGAGGACCCATGGCCTCTGCCGCTCAGACAGGACCTGCTGCAGCAGGGGGCCTGTCTGTTCCAAGACGTACCGCGGCTGCGTTGGACGGCATGGCGGTTGAACGCCGGATCCTGAAGGAAAAGGGAATTCCGGAGGAAGTTATCCCTACGCTATTTAAAGCTAGGAAAGAAGTGAACGCTAACCATTATCACCGCATATGGCGGAAATATTTTGCGTACTGTGAGGCCAGGAAGGCCCCAAAGGAGAAATTTCAGCTAGGTCGATTTCTGCACTTCCTACAGTCAGAGGTGACTATGGGCCTACAATTGGGTTCCATTAAGGTCCAGATTTCGGCTCTATCGATTTTCTTCCAAAATGGAACTGGCTTCACTGCCTGAAGTTCAGACTTTTGTTAAGGGAGGGCTGCATAGTCAGCCCCCGTTTGTGCCTCCAGTGGCACCGTGGGATCTCAACGTGGTGTTGGATTTCCTGAAGTCGCATTGGGTTGAGCCACTTAAATCCGTGGAGCTATAATACCTCACGTGGAAAGTGGTCATTCTGTGGGCCTTGGCGTCGGCCAGGCGTGTATCAGAATTGACAAAAGCCCTTATCTGTATTTTATATGGGAAAGGCGAAATTGAGGACTCGTTCCCAATTCCTTCCTAAGGTGGTATCAGTTTTTCATGTGAACCAACCTATTGTGGTGCCTGCGGCTACTTGGGACTTGGAGGATTCCAAGTTACTGGACGTAGTCAGGGCCCTGAAAAGTATATGTTTCCAGGACAGCTGGAGTCAGGAAGACTGACTCGCTATTTATCCTGTATGCACCCAACAAGCTGGGTGCTCCTGCTTCTAAGCAGACGATTGCTCGCTGGATCTGTAGCACGATTCAACTTGCACATTCTGCGGCTGGACTGCCGCACCCTAAATCTGTAAAAGCCCATTCCACGAGGAAAGTGGGCTCTTCTTGGGCGGCTGCCCGAGGGGTCTCGGCTTTACAACTTTGCCGAGCTGCTACTTGGTCAGGGGCAAACACGTTTGCAAAATTCTACAAATTTGATACCCTGGCTGAGGAGGACCTTGAGTTCTCTCATTCGGTGCTGCAGAGTCATCCGCACTCTCCCGCCCGTTTGGGAGCTTTGGTATAATCCCTATGGTCCTTACGGAGTCCCCAGCATCCACTAGGACGTCAGAGAAAATAAGATTTTACTCACCGGTAAATCTATTTCTCGTAGTCCGTAGTGGATGCTGGGCGCCCGTCCCAAGTGCGGACTGTCTGCAATACTTGTATATAGTTATCGTTAACTAAAAGGGTTATTGTTGAGCCATCTGTTGAGAGGCTCTGTTATGTTCATACTGTTAACTGGGTATCATATCACGAGTTATACGGTGTGATTGGTGTGGCTGGTATGAGTCTTAACCGGGATTCAAAATCCTTCCTTATTGTGTCAGCTCTTCCGGGCACAGTATCCTAACTGAGGTCTTGAGGAGGGTCATAGTGGGAGGAGCCAGTGCACACCAGGTAGTCCTAAATCTTTCTTAGCTGTGCCCAGTCTCCTGCGAAGCCGCTATTCCCCATGGTCCTTACGGAGTCCCCAGCATCCACTACGGACTACGAGAAATAGATTTACCGGTGAGTAAAATCTTATTTTACCCCTATTATTGTTATTCAAATAAAATCTAATCTGCCCACTGTATTTCAAAGGGGAATAATATTAAATGTACAACACTTCTGTTTTTTGTGTTGCATATCGTCTTCCGTTAATCCCACGGCCTAAACTGACGACAACTCTACCTCCTCATCTTAAGTATAACCCTTTTGACTCTTTCGACTGTTCTAGCATCCATGCTACACATTTATACTACACTCTCTTCTGTACAATCAGCTTCACTATAGTCTGGGGATGGGATAAAGCTTCATTATCTTATTTCTAGTGTCTGAGGTCTGCACAATACAGTTACATTATACATGCAGTATTTAATAAAAGCAGAAAATACAGTGTCTGAGGCTATTTGTGCTTTACAGCTTTCATTGCAGTGTTACCTGTGAAGCACGATAAAGACATTCAGTAATTGTATAAACCTAATATTTTGAGTTACACATAAACGTTTAATCTCGTACCCTAGATTACTCTGTTAATTCGATTTTGTCCCACTGCTATAGTATTGTATCAGAGCAAATGGAAACTGGGGTAAATTTACGAAGGTTTTTTTTTTTTTTTTTTAGAACAGGTGATGTTGCCCATAGCAACCAATCAGATTCTATTATCTTCTAGAAGCAGCTACATAAATGTTAAGTAGAATCTGGTTGCCATGGGCAACATCACCAATTCTAAAAAACAATAAAACTTCCACCTTAGTAAATTTACCCCATTATTAATTATTTTCTTTGTATATGTTGCATGTGTACGTGCCAGGTACTCTTTAGGGACTTTAACATGTTGTGTAAATAATGGCATTTACACCTGGTGCGGTTTGCCTGTGTCCACTAATGTCTGTAGAGACAGCTGATCTCTATGGTAATCCTGTTCTCCATAAATTCTGCAGCAGATGACAGACCCAGGTTAGGGCTTGCAGCCCTGAGGTCTTTTTGAGCCAGTTTAGAACAGGAAGCCATAGAAATAAGTAATCTCTACAAACTAGCATTTTAATATTGCTGCAAAATGGTGCCATCTTACCCTGGGTACACGGCCTCAATGTGTGGCCGAGCTTCCATTTTTAATATGTATATTTGTAGCTCTTGCACCTATTTCTTGTTGAGTGAATAAGTTCTCGCCAGCTGGTCGTTTTACTCCTTGCCCAGTGTGTGAGTAGATCTTTGTCTGTAATATACATAGCGCTGAGATGACCATGTTCCCTTGTCCTGTAACGCAGCGAGACGCGCTTTCTGGAAGTGGTGGAGTCAGCCTGTGACAAGTCTGACTTTGAGTGTAATAAGATGTTGGAGCAGAACGAGGAGCATCTGGAGACTTGGTGGTTCAAGAGGTGAGGGTGTCTGTTATAACAAAGCTGCAAAACTTACTTTACACACACGGAATATTTTCTTTCTTGTCTAAATAGATGACTTAATAAGTTTTACTATTACTGAAACTGACTTGTCCAGAAAGTAATGTATTAGGGGGTATATTCAATTAAAGTCGGATCCATTCCGACATGTATTTGTCGGAATGGATCCGACAACCCCTATTCAATCCCATCTAAAGGTCGACTTTTTCAAGTCGAATTTAGATGGGACCCAGAGGAGGTGACCTCACGGCGTGCTGGAGCCGGGTAGAAGCTGCCGTGAGGTCGGGGTGGGTGAGTGACATCCAGCAGCAGCGTTACTGTAGCGCTGATCTCCCTTTATGCCCGCCGGCTGTCTCCCTCATTTTGATGTCTGGTTGAGACTGTCGAAAACGGGGCCAAAACCTGTTGGATTTGGCCCCGTTTTCGACATCATCATGTGGATCGGCAGCTGTTCCGCCGATCCACGTGCTTTTCGACAAGTCGAATGCCTCGACTTGTCGAAAAGCATTGAATAGGTCGAATCAGGATTCAACCTTAACAAGTCGAAAACTGCCGTCTTTTCGACAGACGGCAGGTTTCGACTGCAATTGAATATACCCCTAAATCTACTGTACTTCTACTGTATGTCCTCAATTTATTTGTTCTCTAGTTATTCCCATGATTTTGGTATTGGTAGTATGTAGTGTGTTTTTGTTACTACTGGTTTCTGGTTTGTCAGATTAAATCTCGTTTCCTGTAAGTGTTGGACAAATCCTTGTCGGCTAGCTTGAAAAATGTGTCCTGGTTTCTAATCTAGCTCAGATCATGTCAATGGGTGCAGATCTCTCCTGGCTCCGCTTCTAGATTTCACTGTCTGGCTCCTGAATTCTAGAGTTAATGCTGACGGCTCTTATTAATGGTGCTGCAGCTCTGATCTGTTCCGCGTTCCTGGAGACACGTGGGAGCAATTGGAGTAGAGTAAAATTACTTTATATAAACCATTCTGGTTCTAGATAGCATTTTAAAGAACATTCTGTAAAATTATAGGTAGAAGCTGATCGGTTTCTACGGACAACTTCTCCATACAAATGATTTAATCTTTATTTTAGTTGTTCCATTCACATGAAGCATGCTAAACCTACAAATTTGTAGTGTATTTTCCCATTTAATTAACAACAGTTAAGTAAAATTTGGCTGAAATATTCCTGCCGTCCATATAGACTAAAACGGATTCCACAAAGAATGACCAAATGCATCCGCTGGATCTATGTATGAGTTTACAGTAGGAATGCAACTTCAAAGCCATAACACATGGCCATTAGTGGTGGTGAGTGGGGCAGGGATGGACCATCAGGCTCTCGCCATGGATGGGGAGAGGAGGGACCTTCAACCACCAACTTGCATATTATTGATGTTCTACAGCTCTCACGGCCTTTACAGAGAGGGACGGCCAATCAGAATGCAGCAGCCACAGGAAGTTGGATGTAAATTAACATTGGTATAAGTCATTAATGGTGCGAGAACATTGGCCACTCATCGCCAATGTCTTTGTCCCATCCCTAGTTTACAATATCTTTTGAGTTATCTTTCTGTTTATTTATAGACCAAAGGAACCCACTGACCTGTTCGACTGGCTGTGTATGGACACCTTGAAGCTGTGTTGTCCAGAAGGCACCTTTGGACCGGATTGTGCATGTGATTATTATTATTATTATTATTATTATTATTTTCTCTATCGTCCTAAGTGGATGCTGGGGTTCCTGAAAGGACCATGGGGAATAGCGGCTCCGCAGGAGACAGGGCACAAAAGTAAAGCTTTTACAGGTCAGGTGGTGTGTACTGGCTCCTCCCCCTATGACCCTCCTCCAGACTCCAGTTAGATTTTTGTGCCCGGCCGAGAAGGGTGCAATTCTAGGTGGCTCTCGTAAAGAGCTGCTTAGAGAGTTTAGCTTAGGTTTTTTATTTTACAGTGATTCCTGCTGGCAACAGGATCACTGCAACGAGGGACAGAGGGGAGAAGAAGTGAACTCACCTGCGTGCAGGATGGATTGGCTTCTTGGCTACTGGACATGAAGCTCCAGAGGGACGATCACAGGTACAGCCTGGATGGTCACCGGAGCCACGCCGCCGGCCCCCTCACAGATGCTGAAGCAAGAAGAGGTCCAGAATCGGCGGCTGAAGACTCCTGCAGTCTTCTTAAGGTAGCGCACAGCACTGCAGCTGTGCGCCATTTTCCTCTCAGCACACTTCACACGGCAGTCACTGAGGGTGCAGGGCGCTGGGGGGGGGCGCCCTGGGAGGCAAATGAAAACCTTTAAAAAGGCTAAAAATACCTCACATATAGCCCCAGAGGCTATATGGAGATATTTACCCCTGCCTAAATGTACTAAATAGCGGGAGACGAGCCCGCCGAAAAAGGGGCGGGGCCTATCTCCTCAGCACACGGCGCCATTTTCTGTCACAGCTCCGCTGGTCAGGAAGGCTCCCAGGTCTCTCCCCTGCACTGCACTACAGAAACAGGGTATAACAGAGAGGGGGGGCAGAATAAATGGCAATATATTAATATAAAAGCAGCTATAAGGGAGCACTTAATCATAAGGCTATCCCTGTCATATATAGCGCTTTTTGGTGTGTGCTGGCAGACTCTCCCTCTGTCTCCCCAAAGGGCTAGTGGGTCCTGTCTTCGTATAGAGCATTCCCTGTGTGTCTGCTGTGTGTCGGTACGTGTGTGTCGACATGTATGAGGACGTTATTGGTGTGGAGGCGGAGCAATTGCCAAATATGAGGATGTCACCTCCTAGGGGGTCGACACCAGAATGGATGCCTTTATTTGTGGAATTACGGGATAGCGTCAACTCGCTTAAGCAGTCGTTTGCCGACATGAGGCGGCCGGACACTCAATTAGTGTCTGTCCAGGCGCCTCAAACACCGTCAGGGGCTGTAAAACGTCCCTTGCCTCAGTCGGTCGACACAGACCCAGACACAGGCACTGATTCCGGTGGTGAAGGTGACGAATCAACCGTATTTTCCAGTAGGGCCACACGTTATATGATTTTGGCAATAAAGGAGATGTTACATTTAGCTGATACTACAGGGTATTATGTGGGGTGTGAAAAAACTACCAGTAGTTTTTACCGAATCAGAAGAATTAAATGACGTGTGTGATGAAGCGTGGGGTGCCCCGATAAAAAACTGCTAATTTCAAAGAAGTTATTGGCTTTATACCCTTTCCCGCCAGAGGTTAGGGAGCGCTGGGAAACACCTCCTAGGGTGGACAAAGCGCTAACACGCTTATCAAAACAAGTGGCGTTACCCTCTCCTGAGACGGACGCACTTAAAGATCCATCAGATAGGAGGATGGAAAATATCCAAAAAGGTATATACACACATGCAGGTGTTATACTACGACCAGCTATTGCGACTGCCTGGATGTGCAGTGCTGGGGTAGTTTGGTCAGAGTCCCTGATCGAAAATATTGATACCCTGGACAGGGACAATATTTTACTGTCGTTAGAACAAATAAAGGATGCATTTCTTTATATGCGTGATGCACAGAGAGATATCTGCACACTGGCATCACGGGTAAGTGCTATGTCCATTTCGGCCAGAAGAGCTTTATGGACACGACAGTGGACAGGCGATGCGTAGAGGAGTTATTTGAGGTCGGTCTATCGGATTTGGTGGCCACGGCTACGGCCGGGAAATCCACCTTTCTACCTCAAGTCACTCCCCAACAGAAAAAGGCACCGACCTTTCAACCGCAGCCCTTTCGTTCCTTTAAAAATAAGAGAGCAAAGGGCTATTCATATCTGCCACGAGGCAGAGGACGAGGGAAGAGACAGCAACAGGCAGCTCCTTCCCAGGAACAGAAGCCCTCCCCGGCTTCTACAAAAGCCTCAGCATGACGCTGGGGCTTCGCAAGCGGACTCGGGGGCGGTAGGCGGTCGTCTCAAAAATTACAGCGCGCAGTGGGCTCACTCGCAGGTAAATCCCTGGATCCTGCAGATAATATCTCAGGGGTACAGGTTGAAATTAGAGACAGAGCCACCTCGCCGTTTCCTGAAGTCTGCTTTACCAACGTCCCCCTCAGAAAGGGAGACGGTTTTGGAAGCCATTCACAAGCTGTATTCTCAGCAGGTGATAGTCAAGGTACCTCTTCTACAACAAGGGAAGGGGTATTATTCCACTCTATTTGTGGTACCGAAGCCGGATGGCTCGGTAAGGCCTATTCTAAATCTGAAGTCCTTGAACCTATACATAAAGAAGTTCAAGTTCAAGATGGAGTCACTCAGAGCAGTGATAGCGAACCTGGAAGAAGGGGACTTTATGGTATCCTTGGACATCAAGGATGCGTATCTCCACGTTCCAATTACCCCTCACACCAGGGGTACCTCAGGTTCGTTGTACAAAACTGTCACTATCAGTTTCAGACGCTGCCGTTTGGTTTGTCCACGGCACCTCGGGTCTTTACAAAGGTAATGGCCGAGATAATATTTCTTCTTCGAAGAAAAGGCGTATTAATTATCCCATACTTGGACGATCTCCTAATAAGGGCAAGGTCCAGAGAACAGCTAGAGATGGGTTTAGCACTATCTCAAGAGGTGCTAAAGCAGCACGGATGGATTCTGAATATTCCAAAATCCCAATTAATGCCGACAACTCGTCTGCTGTTCCTGGGGATGATTCTGGACACAGTTCAGAAAAAGGTTTTTCTTCCCGAAGAAAAAGCCAAGGAGTTATCTGACCTGGTCAGGAACCTCCTAAAACCAGGAAAGGTGTCTGTACATCAATGCACAAGAGTCCTGGGAAAAAATGGTAGCTTCTTACGAAGCAATCCCTTTCGGCAGATTCCATGCAAAGGGATCTGTTGGACAAATGGTCAGGGTCGCATCTTCAGATGCACCTGCGGATAACCCTGTCGCCGAGGACAAGGGTATCCCTTCTGTGGTGGTTGCAGGAGGCTCATCTATTGGAGGGCCGCAGATTCGGCATGCAGGATTGGATCCTGGTGACCACGGATGCCAGCCTGAGAGGCTGGGGAGCAGTCACACAGGGAAGAAATTTCCAGGGAGTGTGGTCGAGCCTGAAAAAGTCTCTTCACATAAGCATTCTGGAACTAAGAGCAATCTACAATGCTCTAAGCCAGGCGGAACCTCTGCTTCAAGGAAGACCGGTGTTGATCCAGTCGGACAACATCACGGCAGTCGCCCATGTAAACAGACAGGGCGGCACAAGAAGCAGGAGGGCAATGGCAGAAGCTGCCAGGATCCTTCGCTGGGCGGAGAATCACGTGATAGCACTGTCAGCAGTATTCATCCCGGGCGTGGACAACTGGGAAGCAGACTTCCTCAGCAGACACGACCTTCACCCGGGAGAGTGGGGACTTCATCCAGAAGTTTTCCACATGCTATTAAACCGTTGGGTAAAACCAATGGTGAACATGATGGCGTCTCGCCTCAACAAAACACTGGACAGGTATTGCGCCAGGTCAAGAGATCCGCAGGCAATAGCTGTGGACGCGCTGGTAACACCTTGGGTGTACCAGTCGGTATATGTGTTTCCTCCTCTGCCTCTCATACCAAAGGTATTGAGGATTATACGGCAAAGAGGAGTAAGACTAGTGGCTCCGGATTGGCCAAGAAGGACTTGGTACCCGGAACTTCAAGAGATGGTCACGGACGATCCGTGGCCTCTACTTCTGAGAAGGGACCTGTTTCAGCAGGGTCCTTGTCTTTTTCAAGACTTACCGCGGCTGCGTTTGACGGCATGGCGTTGAATGCCAGATCCTAAAAGGAAAAGGCATTCCAGAAGAAGTCATTCCTACCTTGATAAAGGCAAGGAAGGAAGTCACCGCGAAGCATTATCGCCGTATTTGGCGAAAATATGTTGCGTGGTGCGAGCAGCGGAGTGCTCCGATGGAGGAATTTCAACTGGGTCGTTTTCCTACATTTCCTGCAATCAGGATTGTCTATGGGTCTCAAATTGGGATCTATTAAGGTTCAAATTTCGGCCCTATCAATATTCTTCCACAAAGAATTGGCCTCAGTCCCTGAGGTCCAGATTTTTATCAAAGGAGTACTGCATATACAGCCTCCTGTGGTGCCTAAGGTGGCACCGTGGGATCTAAATGTAGTTTTAGATTTCCTCAAATCCAATTGGTTTGAACCACTAAAGAATGTGGATTTGAAATATCTCACATGGAAAGTGACTATGTTACTGGCCCTGGCTTCGGCCGGGAGAGTATCTGAACTGGCGGCTTTGTCTTATAAAAGCCCTTATTTAATTTTCCATTCGACATAGGGCAGAGCTGCGGACGCGTCCGCATTTTCTCCCTAAGGTGGTATCAGCGTTTCACCTGAACCAGCCTATTGTAGTGCCTGCGGCTACAGACGACTTGAAGGACTCCAAGTTGTTGGACGTTGTCAGAGCCTTAAAAATATACATTTAAAGGACGGCTGGAGTCAGAAAATCTGACTCGCTGTTTATACTGTATGCACCCAACAAGTTGGGTGCACCTGCTTCTAAGCAGTCGATTGCTCGTTGGTTTTGTAACAAAATTCAACTTGTACATTCTGTGGCAGGCCTGCCACAGCCTAAATCTGTTAAGGCCCATTCCGCAAGGAAGGTGGGCTCATCTTGGGCGGCTGCCCGAGGGGTCTCGGCATTACAACTCTGCCGAGCAGCTACGTGGTCAGGGGAGAACACGTTTGTAAATTTTTACAAATTTGATACCCTGGCAAAGGAGGACCTGGAGTTCTCTCATTCGGTGCTGCAGAGTCATCCGCACTCTCCCGCCCGTTTGGGAGCTTTGGTATAATCCCCATGGTCCTTTCAGGAACCCCAGCATCCACTTAGGACGATAGAGAAAATAAGAATTTACTTACCGATAATTCTATTTCTCGGAGTCCGTAGTGGATGCTGGGCGCCCATCCCAAGTGCGGATTATCTGCAATACTTGTACATAGTTATTGTTAACTAATTCGGGTTATTGTTTAGGAAGCCATCTTTCAGAGGCTCCTCTGTTATCATACTGTTAACTGGGTTTAGATCACAAGTTGTACGGTGTGATTGGTGTGGCTGGTATGAGTCTTACCCGGGATTCAAAATCCTCCCTTATTGTGTACGCTCGTCCGGGCACAGTACCTAACTGGAGTCTGGAGGAGGGTCATAGGGGGAGGAGCCAGTACACACCACCTGACCTGTAAAAGCTTTACTTTTGTGCCCTGTCTCCTGCGGAGCCGCTATTCCCCATGGTCCTTTCAGGAACCCCAGCATCCACTACGGACTCCGAGAAATAGAATTATCGGTAAGTAAATTCTTATTATTTCTCCTTCATCCACTAGGGGCCACTGGAGCGCAGTTACAATGGGGAAATAGTAGGCAGTAACTGGGAGCTGGCACTTTAAAACTCAAACACTGTGGCTAGCTCCTCCCCTACTATGTCCCCCCTCCAAGCCAGTCTTTGTTTTGTGCCCAGAGGGAGCTGGTTCACTTTTGGGTTTTCTCTGAAGAATAATTATTTTTTTTTTTTTCTCTTTCTTGCACTCACAGACTGGCAGCTCTGCCACTGCCAGTCTGCACCGCGGGAGGCTGCCGGCGGGGCCCCATCGCAGCTGCGTGCGGCTCGGGATGGGCCCTGGCTGAAGGAGACACTGAGCTGGCCGGACACCGCGGCGCGTGTCGCGGCCGCTCAGTCGGCAGAAGATTCCGGCAGCGGTAAGTATATGCGGCCGGACACCGCTGCGTGCGTCGCGTGTCGGGGCCGCTCCACCAAGACGGTGAGTAAAAAGCTGTGCCTTTTTTATGTGCTCACTATATAAACAGTGCAGATATGCCTAGGGACTTTGATTTATTAAACCCCGGCTCCCCGCTTCTCCTCTTTGCACTGGTCCCCCGGTGGGCTCGCACTACCTGCCCCCCGTTCTTAAGTTGGTCCCGGCGGCCGTGGCTCACAGTACCCGCTCCCCCGCTCTGATTGCTGGTCCCGGCGGCCGCGGCTCGCACCCCCTGCTCGGCTCACAGAGCCGGCACGGGGATCCCGCTGGAGGCGCGAAGCAGATTTGAATCTGGTGCCTTTTACGGAGGGAGGCGGAGCTTAGTCCCGCTCTCCTCCGCTGGGCTCAGCACGCGCTGGCGGCCATTTCCTCCATGCTGCAACGCGAGAGATAGCAGCACTCCGGTCACAGTGAGCGTGTTACAGTGGGGATAGGGGGCACTGAGGCACCTATACTTTATTAGGGCTGCGTACACTGCACAGTAGAGTGCAGGAGATCTTAGGGCTGCTGTGGCTGCGTTTCTCCCTGCTCTCCCCCTGCCTTTCTGCCTATTACTGTATTTGTGTGGGAGGGTAACCGGTGCTGACATGGCAAGCAAAGGCTCCAAGGCAGCACAGAAACAGGGGCACCTTTTATGTGAGGAAGGTGGGTCAGAACCATCTGCCCAGCCCTCATCAGAACCCCAGAGCACCCCTGCATGGACAGCACAGCTCACAGAGGTTATGTCCCTGCTGACTAGGGAACTGAAGGCCTCTCGGGAAGATAGAGAGGCGACCCGGACAGTCACGGTACCAGAGCCAGAACCAGCATGGGCTGTTTCCCTGGCAAAATCAGATGAAGGGCTCTCTAGGGCTGTAATCCCTTCCCAAGCCCCGTCCTTTAGTCCTCCCCCACAGGCTTCTAAAAAGAGATTGCTAGCCTCTGTGTTGCAGGAGTCTGATGATATGCCTCCGTTAGATGAGGCGGTGGTAGATATACAGGATACTGATGACGATCAGGTGTATGAGGACTCTGAACCAGTAGCTCAGGGTATAGAGGCTCTTATTACTGCTATTCGCTCAGTATTACAGGTGGAGGAGACGGAGCAGGACGCCTTACGCCTTTCAAGGTTTGGCACCAACCAATGCTTGCCGGTGACTCTTCCAATTTCGGAGGAGCTAGATGCGCTCATAACGGCAGCCTGGAAACATCCAGACGCAAAGTTTCAGGTATCAAGGAAAATGTTGTCTTCCTATCCTTTTCCCGCAGTTAGCGGGATGCGTTATGAGACCTCTCCGATTGTGGATCCTTCGGTGTCTCATCTGTCCAAGAAGACGGTTCTGCCGGTTCCTGGAGCGACTTCGCTTAAGGAGGCATCGGATAGGAAGTTGGAATCCACCTTGAAGACTATTTACTCGGCGGCGGGGGTATTACATTGCCCGGCGCAGGTAGGTTGTTGGGTCAACAAGGCGATTGAAGCATGTGCGGAGCAATTGTCCTCTGGAATTCGGGGCGATTTGCCGGCGGATCAGCTGATACAGTTGGCAGAACACATCCGTAAATCAGCCCTTTATCTTTGCGAGGCTTCAAAGGACATCTGTATCCTCGGTGTTAGGATTTCCGCTTTAGCAATTTCGGCCCGCAGAGCTCTCTGGCTGCAGCAGTGGCAAGCGGATACGGAGTCCAAGCGGGCAGCAGAAGCGTAGCCCATTATGGGAGAGGTCCTGTTCGGTAAGGGTCTGGATGCCTGTATTTCTCAGGCCACCGGAGGTAAGTCGACTTATCTTCCTTCTGCTGCTCCAGCCCCTCGTAGGCCATATAGGGGTCCCTCCTTTCGATCCTTTCGTGCCCCTTCCAAGTTTTGAGGCCAGGCCAAGGGAGGAGCTGCCGCCTCCCGTGGCCATAGGGTTAGAGGCAGGGGTTCCACTGCCTCAACCCAGTCAGAGGTTAAGTCCTCCACCACTACCACCGCATGACTGGCTTCCCTCCCACCTGGGAGACCACAGGGTGGGAGCTCGTCTGTGGGACTTCAGGGAAGTCTGGGTACAGTCCTGTCCAGATGCTTGGGTCAGGGATCTCATCATTTGCGGTTACAAGCTTGATTTTCAAACCCGACCGCCCCAGCGTTTTTTTACCACGGGTTTACCAGTTTCCGACGACAAAAGAGTTGCCTTACAGGCAGCGGTACAGAAGCTTCTATCCGCAAAGGTACTGATCCCTGTTCCTGCTCATCATCGGAAACAGGGCTGTTACTCAAGCCTGTTTCTCGTACCGAAGCCGGACGGCTCGGTCAGACCAATTCCGAACTTGAAGGATCTCAGTCTGTATTTGAGGGTATTCAAGTTCAAGATGGAGTCCCTCCAGTCTGTTATTGTGAGTTTGGAGCAAAACGAGTTTCTGGCGTCCTTAGACATCAAGGATGCATACTTACATGTTCCCATTTGGCCTCCTCATCAGGCCTTTCTCCGGTTCGCAATTCAAGACGCTCATTTCCAGTTCCAGGCCCTTTCGTTCGGTCTCTCTTCTGCTCCCAGAGTGTTCACAAAGGTCATGGTGGTCATGATGGCCCTCCTTCGAAAGCATGGTGTGACGATTGTTCCCTATCTGGACGATCTGCTCATAAAGGTGCGCTCGGCAGACCTGTTACTTCAGAATATCCGGATAACGCTGGACCTTCTGATTCGGCACGGGTGGATTCTGAACTTCCCGAAGTCTCACTTATGCCCCTCACAACGGTTGCTGTTTTTGGGGATGATTCTCGACACGGTCCGTCAGAAGGTTTTCCTTCCTCAGGACAAGATCCTGTCTCTGCAGACGCTGGTAAGGTCGGTACTTCGACACCGTCAGGTGTCCGTGTATCTGTGCATTCGTCTTCTGGGAAAGATGGTAGCAGCGTTCGAAGCTCTTCCGTACGGTCGCTTCCACTCTCGACCGTTTCAGCTGTGTCTTCTACATCAGTGGTCAGGATCTCATCTGTTCTTTCATCATTTGCTGATGAATCTCCAAAGGTAAGGTCGTCGCTTCTCTGGTGGCTCCAGTCGGCACATCTGTTGGAAGGAAGGCGGTTCGGAGTGTAGGATTGGACTCTCCTCACCACGGACGCAAGTCTGCGAGGATGGGGGGCAGTGACCCTCGAACATCGATTTCAGGGGTGCTGGTCGATCCACGAATCCGCTCTTCCCATAAACCTTCTCGAATTACGGGCGGTATACAACGCCCTGCTTCAGGCGCATCACCTGCTGCGCGGTCGAGCGGTCAGAGTTCAGTCCGACAACGCCACGACGGTAGCATACATCAACCGTCAGGACGGCACTCGCAGCCGTGCGGCGATGAGGGAAATCACCAACCTCCTTCTCTGGGCGGAGGAGTATACTCTGTCCTTCTCGCCGATATTCATTCCAGGAGTGGACAATTGGGAAGCCGATTATCTCAGCCAACAGGACATGCACCCGGGAGAGTGGTCACTCCATCCCCAGGTGTTTTGGCAGTTGGTCCGCTGGTGGGGAAAACCACAGATCGACCTCATGGCGTCCCGCCTGAACCATCAACTGCCTCTTTATTACTCTCGAACGAGGGACGCGGCGGCCGTGGATGCCCTCACGGCTCCTTGGAATTTCCAGTTCGTTTACCTCTTTCCCGCTGTTGCCTCGGGTTCTGCAACACATCAAGAGAGAAAACGCTCTGGTCCTCCTGGTGACTCCAGATTGGCCACGCAGGGCTTTGTACTCCACCCTACACCTGTTGTCAGTGGCCGAGCCTTGGCCCCTACCACTACGGGACGATCTTCTACAACAGGGTCCTTTTCTTTATCCAGACTTACGCAGGCTACGTTTGACGGCGTGGCTGTTGAGAAGGCCATCTTGAAAAAGAAGGGGATTCCTCGTACGGTTATACCAACTATGCTTCGGGCTAGAAAGTCAGTCACATCGTCTCACTACTACCGTATTTGTAAGGCCTATGTGGCCTGGTGTGAACGTCGAGAGTTTTCTCCTTCAATTTTTCGCTTAGCCCGCCTTCTCAGTTTTTTGCAAGCGGGTTTCTCGGCAGGCTTAAGACTGGGTTCACTAAAGGTGCAGGTCTCGGCTCTTTCGGTTTTCTTCCAGAAGAAGTTAGCCTTGCTGCCGGAAGTTCAGACTTTCTTTCAGGGGGTTCTACGAATACAGCCTTTCTTTCGCCCTCCAACAGCGCCATGGGACCTCAATCTGGTCCTCTCTTTTCTGCAATCTTCGTTGTTTGAGCCTCTGGAGTTAGTGGAGATGAAATATCTCGCCTGGAAGGTGGTTCTTCTCCTAGCTCTCGATTCGGCCAGACGGGTGTCGGAACTTGGGGCTCTCTCTTGTCGACCTCCTTACCTGGTGTTTCATGCTGATAGGGCCGAGCTCCGTACTTGCATGTCTTTTCTACCTAAGGTGGTGTCCGATTTTCACATCAGTCAGCCACTTGTGGTTCCGGCCCTCTCGGTGGACTCTCCGGATTCGAGATCATTGGACGTCGTCAGGGCGCTCAAGATCTATGTGGATAGGACTTCGGCTATTCTGAAGTCCGATTCCTTATTTGTTCTTACGATGCTGCCCGCCGTGGTTGGCTGGCTTCTAAGCAGACCTTGTCTCGATGGATTCGGCTGACCATCAGACAAGCTTATTTGGCAGCTTCTCTGGAACCTCCGTCTTCAATTTCAGCGCACTCTACGCGTTCTGTGGGGCCTTCATGGGCGGCTGGTCATGGGGTATCCATGACTACTTTGTCGGGCCGCTACTTGGTCGGGCCGACATACGTTTGTCAAATTCTACAGATTTGACACTTTTGCGGCCTCTGCATCACAGTTTGGCCTAGCGGTTTTACAGGACTCTCAGCTCTCTCCCGCCCGTCTTGGGAGCTCTGGGACGTCCCCATTGTAACTGCGCTCCAGTGTCCCCTAGTGGATGAAGGAGAAATCAGGATTTTGGTACTTACCGATAAATCCCTTTCTCCGATTTCCACAGGGGACACTGGACGCCCACCCAGCGCTGTTTCCTCCTTTTTCGCTTAACGGTTCGCAGATCACTATGTGACTGCTTGTTTGGTTCAGGTTAACCTTTTGTTAGGTTAGGTTCCAAGTTGGTTTTTCGTGTTATCTTGGTTTACATGGCGGCGTTAACCACCTCCTACTTTACTTTAACGTTAGTTTATTCCAGCTCTCCTCGGGCACAGTTTTACGTAGACTGGTTTGGAGGAGGGACATAGTAGGGGAGGAGCTAGCCACAGTGTTTGAGTTTTAAAGTGCCAGCTCCCAGTTACTGCCTACTATTTCCCATTGCAACTGCGCTCCAGTGTCCCCTGTGGAATCGGAGAAAGGGATTTATCGGTAAGTACCAAAATCCTGATTATACAATATTATCCTTTATTTATATGGCGCCACATGGGATCCGCAGCGCCCAATTACAGAGTAAACAAAACATGAAGACAGTGACTTACAATTCAACACATTATAGGACAAGTACAGGGTATACAAACATTGCTGTGTCAGTAAACTGCACTGAAATAAGTATCAGGGTGGCAGAAAACTGAGGGATTTGGTGCCATCAAAGGGAGTATGAAAAGATAGATTAGTAAGAGACGTAAAAGCACGAGGGAAGAAGGCCCTGCTCGTGAAAGCTTACATTCTAAAGGCTAGGGGCACAGTGATAAGTAGGCAGGAGAGGCGGCGTGCGTTAGCGGAGCGAAGTGGACGGGCGGGAGTGTAAAGGGAGATAAGGTTTTAGATGTTGCTGGGAGAGAAGTGGATGAGGGCTTTGTAAATGAATGTGAGAAGGCTTGAAATGTATTCTGAAGGGGAAGGGAAGCCAGTGAAGGGCTAGTAAGAGAGGGAAGGTGGATGTAGTGCGTTTGGTGAGGAAGATGAGCCGGGCAGCAGCATTGAGGATAGATTGGAGTGGAGAGAGGTAATTGTTAGGAATGCCAGGCAGGAGGAGATTACAGTAGTCCAGTCTGGAGATGACCAGTGAGTGGATAAGAGTCTTAGTAGCATCCTGGGTGAGAAAGGGTCTGATCTTGGAAATATTTTTTAGATGAAAACAGCAGGTTTGTGAGAGGTGCTGAATGTGTGGTTTGAAGGAGAGGGAGGAGCCGAGGATTACTCCAAGACAGCGCACTTGGGGGCTAGAGGAGATAGTAGTGCCATCAATGGATAATGAGATTGTGGGAGGGAGGGAACATGATCAGCTCAGTCTTAGACATGTTGAGTTTAAGAAAGCGCTGGGACATCCAAGAGATAGCAGAGAGACAGTTGGAGATATGAGTGAGTAGAGCAGGTGAGAGGTCCGGGGAAGAAAGGTAGATTTGAGTATCATCAGCGTAGAGATGATATTGTAAATCAAGAGCTAATGTGTTCACCTAAAAAGGATGTATAGAGGGTATGTAGTTATGTGTCAGGAGGCCGCCGGTCACATTACCAGCACCTACATACCGCACTCGCCTAAACTCAACAGTCGGCATGCTGACTAGCAGGGACTATTCCCACTCATTGATGTTCACGACACCCATAGAGTGGGAATAGAACCTGTGGTGAGCCCACAAGTGGACTCGTAGCGCACACCCAAACCACCATCCCCCACCACCACCCGCATTCCGGCCACCGGTAACACATACCCAACCCGTATAGAGACAGAAAAGGAGAGTCCCAAGAACAGAACCTTGGGGGACGCTTACAGTTAGTGGAAGTGGGGGGGGAGGCGGAGCCATGAGAGGAGACAGAAGGAACGGTCGGAGAGGTAGGAGGATAGCCAGGAGAGGGTAGTGTCATGCAGACCAAGGGAGTGGACGATTTGCAGAAGAAGAGAGTGGTCCACAGTGTCAAAAGCAGCAGAGAGATCAAGTAGAATAGGCAGAGTAGTGATCCTTGGATTTAGCAGAAAGACTATCATTGCAGACTCTTGAGGGCAGTTTCAGTGGAGTGGAAAGGACGGAAGCCAGACTGGAATGGGTCAAGCAGTGAGTGTGAGGAAAGAAGGTGGCTGGTTGCTGATAGTTTGGTGGGATGTGATGTCCTGACGCATGGAGTCAATTTTGGATGTGAAGTGGCAAAGTCAAGAGCAGAGAGTAAGGAGGGGAGACTAGGTGGGGGTGGGCAGAGGAGGGACTTGAGAGTGGCAAAGAGGTGCCGGGGGTTGGAAGAATGGGAGGAGATGAGGTTCTTGAAGTATGACTGTTTAGCGAGGGAAAGGGCAGCACTGAATGAAGGGCATAAGTTTGAAATAGAGGAAGTCTGCCTCAGAGCGTGATTTCCTCCACTGTCGCTCAGCGGTAGGTGAGCATTTTTGCAAATATCTGGTGCATTTGGGATGCCAGGGTTGAGGTGTTGATCTGCGAGGGTGAATAGTGGTTGTTGGAGCAACAGAGTCAAGAGCAGAAGTAAGGGAAGCATTGTATAGGGATGTGGCTTTTTCAGGGCATGAGAGAGAAGTGAGTCGAGCAGGGATGTGGTGTCGATAGCCTCAATGTTGCATTTAGTGATGGTAGCCGTTTTAGAGGGAGAGATGGGGAAGCAGAGAGAGATAAGTTAAAGGAGAGCAGGTGGTGGTCTGAGAGGGGAACTTGGGAGTTGGAGAAATAAGAAATATCACAGCGGTGAGTGAAGACCAGATCCAGTGAGCTCCCATTCACATGGGAGGGGAAGGAGGTCCACTGTGACAGACCGAGTGAAGATGTAAGGTTAAGGAGTTTAGAGGCAGGGGATTATGTGGGGATATCAATTGGGATGTTGAAGTCGCCTAAGATAATGGAGGAATGTCAGAAGTGAGGAAGTAAGCAGTCTTATGGGTTTTATAGTTTCTCCGACTCCCGCTCAATTCTGGCACTTACCTCCTTCTGTGTTGCAGCCTGCCCTGGGGGTTCTGAGAAACCCTGCAGCGGTAATGGGAAATGCAACGGTGCGGGAACACGAGCCGGCACAGGATCATGTGATTGTTACCCTGGTTACGGCGGGCCGCTGTGCATGGACTGCGCTATTGGTTATTATGAACAAGTCCGAAATGAGAGCCACCTGGTATGTTCTGGTATGTAAGAGGAGGATAGTGCATGGACAGATTAACTTTTTTCTGTGGTTTTATTTATCCACCGTTTCATGCCAATTCAGACTAGATACAACAGAAACCAGCACTGAACTCTTTGTTGCCTATAGGACATACAATTGTTAATAACATTATTGTATATTTGATGTGATTTACAGTTTAAGCAAATTAGTAGAGATGCGCAGATTCGGGTTTACTTGGATCTCAAAATGGCATCTTATTGGCTATCCGGCTGTCACGTGTGTTGGATAGCCAATTAAAAAAAATCCACAAAAATCTGAACTTGTGCTAATATGGCATTAAGTGTGTAAATCTGAACCCGCATATCTCTACTAATAGTGGACCATTCTGGGGGGTAGGTATATGAAGCCACCATAGCTCATATGAAAAACATTCTTATCTTTGTTTTCTGTGTAGATATTACTGTTTTCCAAGTTAATTGTTCAGTATAGGTACCATTGTTTCTCTTCTGTTTCTAATAATTCCGTTATCTCCTCCCAGCACTTACAGCTAGCGAGTATGACCTACTGGCGTGGAATTGGGAGGGGTATTATAACATTTTCTCATACGTCCTAGAGGATGCTGGGGATGCTTCAAGAACCATGGGGTATAGATGGGATGCGCAGGAGACATGGGCACTTTAAGACTTTAAAAGGGGTGTGAACTGGCTCCTCCCTCTATGCCCCTCCTCCAGACTCCAGTTAGATTCTGTGCCCAGAGAGACTGGTCACACACTGAGGAGCTCTACTGAGTTTCTCGAAAAAGACTTTGTTAGGTTTATTATTTTCAGGGAGCACTGCTGGCAACAGTCTCCCTGCATCGTGGGACTGAGGGGAGAGAAGCAGACCTACTTCTGTGAGTTCAAAGGCTCTGCTTCTTAGGCTACTGGACACCATTAGCTCCAGAGGGTCTGATCACTTGGTACGCCTAGCTGCTCGTTCCCGGAGCCGCGCCGTCACCCCCCTTGCAGAGCCAGAAGAAAGAAGCTGGGTGAGTAAATGAAGAACAGAAGACTTCAGTGATGGCAGAAGACTTTGTGACTCTGAGGTACCGCGCTGCGCGCCATTGCTCCCGCACACAAGCGGCACTACAAGGGTGCAGGGCGCAGGGGGGGCGCCCTGGGCAGCATGTATACCTCAGATAGAGACTGTCAAGAGAGATATTAAGTGCCTGGGCACTAAATACAGACCCCCGCCAGTATAAATATATAGAAAATAGCGGGACTGAAGCGCCCCATTAAGGGGGCGTGGCTTAGCCCTCACAGCTCTAACCAGCACCATTTTCTCCTCAGAGACGCTGGCCCTGCCGAAGCACTGCTGAACAGATCACAGTGAAAAACGAGGGGGGGGCACAGTGTTTAGTGCAATATATGTTAAAAATAAAGCACAATATGTAATGAGTGTGGTGTAGAAGAGCTGGTAAACGTCTGCTGTGTTTCCCTGACAGAAAGTACTGGGTCTATCCCTTATAGTCGGCATGTCTGAAGCTGAGGGCTCTGCCACAAACGGCTATGGGAATGTCTCTGTAGGCACCGCCGACTCCTGATGGTACTTGGTTCATGTAAATAAGCGTCAACATGCCAGTAGATGTATGCTTTTCCAATGAGAAAACTATATGGGAGACACAGACGTGTGTGGGTGACCCTGTCTGCACCAACTAATATGACTGGGTAAAAATTGACATGATGATGTGATGCATTTCAGAAAGCTATACCTGTATATATATATATATATGTGTGTGTGTGTGTATATATATATATATATATATATATATATATATATATATATATATATATATATATATATCAAGCGCCAGACATCATGATGATTTCAAATTATCTAATGAATTAATGTCATGAATGTGTATTATTATTTGAACGAAACCAAATAGACCGGTCATGTTTACTATTGAAGCAACCAGATTGATGTGTAGATTCATTTGATACTTGTTGTGGGACATTGCAGTGGATAGTTATGATTACATGTATAAAAGCTAAAATCACTTTTATTAGAACAATACATAGACCAAACAGGTAGTGGACAGGAAACTCAGGCCAGCCCTTTGGACGTCTTCAAGGCTGAACCTGATCAGCATATACAAAGAGAATAGTGACTCATCATGAACCCCTCCCCCAGAAACTAGATAACACACTGATCACACAGGAAGGTAGTTCCTGTTTTGGTCTCAGAGTGGCTGTAAGGTCTGAGACGTTGATGGGCTTGCTGGCAGATCAGTTCCTGTTTTGGTCTCAGAGTTGCTGTAAGGTCTCAGAGGAAGATGGAGTCCCAGCATTACATTACAGAGAGAGAGAGAGTGATATGGAAAGACGAATTTATATAACTTAAGGATAATGGAGACTTCCGGTGGGTGGCACATCCAAGATGGCCACGTTTTAGAAGAGCTCTGCTCTAACAGGCTCTATCCATTGCCATCCGACCGATTTGGTGCTCCCTGGCTTGACACACTGCCTGGCCTTTACCATCTGGTGGCTGCTGAGTCCGGTGATACCCGGCTCGGACGAGTGGAGTGGCTGGAGGCCCTATTCCCCGGAGTCAGGCCCACGTTCGGGCCGCCGCATGGTGGGTGTTGGTGCTGCTCCCCCCTCTGGCTGGATCTTTCCTGAGTATGCCTTCCCTCGGGGATCGCTGCCCTTCCCCACTGCCCTGAAGCCGTCTACTGTGCCTCCGGTGAACTACGCTGCGGCTACTCACCCACCTGGTTCCGGAGCCCCTGCGAGGTGAGGTCCCCTGGAGTCCTGGCTGGCCGGGCCCTCGTCTGCGGCGGTGAAGTGGTGTGGGATCGTCCTCGCTGGGGCGACGACACGGCTCTCTCCCTCTCCTCTTGACTTGCGCCCTCCGTGCTCCCGTCTGCCTGAAGTGCCGCCGTGGGGGAGCTCTTTGGTGTGGTGCACTGGACGCCCGGGCGGCAGCGGGACACACGAGCGGGGAATCGCTTCACCCGCCACCTCGTGGGAACGCCCGCCTCTCCCCGCTGTCTCCCCGGAGATTGATTGACAATCTGTGCCTGCTGCATACACAGTGACAGCCTGCGTAGCTGAGCCGGCTGTGGGACCTGCAACATATACCTCCCCGCTGTGTGCTCAATACTCAAGCTCCTTGACCTGCCTGCCTGGACTTCCCTACGGAGGGCTACGGACTCCCTGCCGTGTTCTGGCCCGGATGAGGGATCCTGCTACTCTCTCTAACACAACACATCCTCCTGTGTGCTGGTGGCCGTGACGTGACGTCCTGGGGCCACTCGCTGGGTGCCTACGCTGGAATCAGGCTGTGGCTGCTGGGTGCCGGCTGGACCTCACTGACTAATAGAGGCCCGTACCGTTCTGCCTGCTGATTCTCCGACCTAGAGATACGCGGCTGGTGCTCTCTGCCTCTATTGTGGCAGCCCCTGAACTTTGCTAAAATTCCTGGACGCTACTGAACTGCCACACATTGGAGCATACCTGGTATCATCACCACCTTTGTTTTCCATTTTGCATATCATACCCCCCCTTTTTATTTATTTTTTCTGGCTGTTCCTTTTATTTTCCCACTCTCCTGATGCTGCCTCCTCCCTTCCTTACTTTCCCTCTCATTCCCATTTAAAAGTTACCATACACTTTCCTTTTTTTTTTTTTTTTTTTTACATACTAACCCTGTGCTACTAGAGGCTATTTTGTTCACTGGCCTGGTGGACACTGCCACCCTGTGGCTGACTGCTATCATTACGCATAGTATTTATCTTGCTGGTACAATATTAATGCTCTAAACTTTGATTTTATTTAAATTACTCACTACTGTTTTAGCCAACTCACGTACAAATATTTTTTCTACATGCAATACTTTGAATCGGTACTACCTCTTTTTTATATTTTCAGAGTTTGCTGTTGGTTGTCTAGTAGCTGAATAGCCAAGAGGTATAAGATTTTTAGTTAATTATGTGACATGTTACATACCCTCTTGGGGCGATATACTTTACGATTTCAGATGTTCCTCATCTGATACTTCTATTTACTGGTGAACAGTGTCCGATCCTTCTGGATCTTTCCTATTAAACATTCCATAATTGATGGAGAGGTTTCTGAACAAAACCGTATCAGAAACTATGGTCAGAAGAAAGACACATAAAACAGGTGGTTCTTCCCCTACTCAATCACAGCCCATAACGAATATGGATGGGAACTCCGACCACACGCCCCACTCCGATACGATCCCCCCAGTTTCCCAAACCGCTAAAGAGATTCTCTCGGTACTAATGCCCCATATTGATAGGAAATTGGATGAATTCAGGGATTCGTTCCAGTCCACCTTGCGCGAGGTGGCTTCGAACACCTCGAGTGTCGGAGGTGGAGCAGAGAGTCAGTGATTTAGAGGACACGGTCCACAACGTGGAGTCCTCGGCTGACTCGTCTATTGGCATGATTCGGGAACTCCAAGACAAGCTAGATGAACTAGAAAATCGTAATAGGAGAAATAATCTTCGCTTTGTTGGTATCCCGGAACATGTCAAACCCTCCCTATTGGGCGACTTCCTGGCCTGTCAATTAATTCCTGCTCTCCATATATCTGACAAGATGGAATTTCCCCAGGTTGAAAGGGTCCATAGAGTAGGGGCTGAGCGGGAAGGTCCTAACCCCCCCCCCCCCCCAGACCGGTGGTGGCCCGTTACTTTGATTACAGGACGAAGGAAATAATATTACGCGCATATAAGAAATTGGGCAAATTAGTCATCGAAGGTACCCGTATATTGATTTTTCAAGATTTTTCAGTGGCGGTCACCCAAAAACGCAGGGCATTCTCACCGGTTTGCAAATTTCTGGTAGAATCGCAAAAGCGCTTTGCCCTACTATACCCTGCCAGACTGAGGGTCACCGACAATGGCCGCACTCTCTTCTTTGACGACCCAGAAGAGGCCCGCAGACACTTTCTGCCCCCTCTTTCCTCACAGAGTTCGCCAGTAATGCTATCCCAGAGATCTCCCAATCGCTGAATGGGTGTGCAAGCACAAATATTGTTTGTGTTTTTACACTGTTTTCAACTTAATAATGGGGGAAGAGGTTCTATTTTTTATTCGCCCCACTTTAATTTACAGTTACTATGTTATTGTTTAGGGGAATAGTTCTCCATATTCTGTTTATTGTTTGTTTCTTGCTGACTCTAAGAGTTGGTCGCAGTAATATCACTGCGATCCTCCAGGAAAATTTTTGGTATGAGAAAATTCAGAAAAGGTTATTGAAGCATGATTTCTCATTTCTTGACAATCGTGATATGTTTAATCTATTATATTTACAAATGTTTGTTATATTTTGGAGTGACGACGGCAGAGAGATGGGAACACCTAGCCGAGAATGGGTCTGATGGGCTATCCTCCGCTTGCTGGGACGGGGGACCCCAAAGTATATTGCTGGGACCGTGTGGTGAACCTACCGTAGTGAAATCTGGAATTGGATGATGGCAAGTAATATACATAATTTACCGTACATGCCTCTCCATGACTCGATAAAATGCCTATCATGGAATGTAGGCGGGCTTAACACACCCATCAAGCGCCAAAGGGTCCTATCCCATCTTAAGAACTTCAGTCCAGACATCATCTTCCTACAGGAAACCCACTGGAAGGAGGGGGATGGCTCCTCCCTCCGCGCTAGCTGGCTAGGTGATTGTTTTTCGGCCTCATTTGTCAATAAGACTAGAGGGGTGGCCATTCTTTTTGCACGACACCTCCCATACACTATTTTGAATGTTGTCCCAGACCCTGATGGTCGATACCTACTGATTAATGTTAAAATTGGAGATGCCACATACACTCTTATGAACATATACGCCCCCAACACTCAGGTGTCTGAATTTTTAACTAAGATAACCTTCCAGATACAGCAGCGGGAAACTTTTCCATTAATACTTGGAGGGGACTTCAATACGGTGCGTGATCCGACCCTGGATAAAACTCCAATCCCGTCCAACCGCCACTCTCCTATTTGGTCTACACTTGTGAAATTTATACTGGGGCTCCAAGTGACTGATGTCTGGAGACTCTTCAACCCATCAGATAAATCTTTCACTTTCCACTCGGGGGTCCACCGTACGGTCTCTCGTATAGACTACTTTTTAGTGGCGGATTCTCTAATATCCGAGGTGACCTCCGCAAACATCGCTGAGATTCTGGTTTCGGATCACGCGCCGATTTGAATTTTCATTTAGGATGCCACGCACAGGTCCCACACACCTTACTTGGAGATTTCCAGCATATCTATTCCAATCAGAAAAATTTAAGGAGTACTTGAAACGTAATTGGCTAGACTATGTAGACAACAATATCACACACTGGAATGACCCGGTTCTTTTCTGGGAAGCATCGAAGTCTGTGATGCGTGGTAGTATCATCTCATATGTATCTGGACGCAATAAGATTCAAAAAGACCAATATCGCTCCCTCTCCCACAAGGTACAGACTACATTTGCTGAATATGTGACAGACCCCTTGGAGGAGAAATTAATTATATATAATCAGGCTAAATCTGTATTGGAAAATTTTTTACTCTCTCAGGCTCAATCACGACTAGACTACACGAAAAACAAATATTATAGATGGGGAGCTAAGACGGGACGTTTATTGGCCTCATTAACCAAAGGCTATAAGCGAAGAAATCATATTGTTTCCATTAAAGACACTAGGACTTCTCTTTGTCTGACACGCACATCTGACATATCAAAGGCTTTTTATGACTACTATTGCAAACTATATTCTGCAAGACCTTCGACCCCAGAATCGTTAGAAGACGTCATTAGGGAGGCCAACTTACCTAGTCTAGATCCAGAACAAACTGACCTTTTAAACTCGGAAATCACTGAGGAAGAAATAAGGCTGGCAATCTCATCCTTACAGACTGGCAAAGCACCGGGACCAGATGGTTTCTCGGGAGAATACTTTAAAATCCTATCCATAGACATTGTCCCGACGTTGCTAGAATTATATCGCACTATCCACAAACAACGCCCACACTATCCCTCCTTTAATGCTGCCTATACGACTCTCATCCCGAAGCCTGACCGTGACCCCACACAATTGAGTTCATATCGTCCTATTACTCTATTAAATGTGGACTTTAAAATTCTATCCAAAATAATGTCCTCTCGACTACAACTATTTTCCTCTTCCCTTTGTTCACCTCACCAATTAGGATTTACTCGAGGCAGGCAACTAGTCAAGGGTATTCGAACAGCCATTGCTTCCATTGTTGCTTCCAACAATAACCCCACCGTCCCCAACATGCTTTTGAGCCTAGACGCCCAGAAAGCTTTCGATACGGTATCCTGGCCCTTCTTATTTAAAGTTCTGTCAACCAGAAATTTTGGCTCAGACTTTATTAATCTCATACAGTTCTTCTATAGTTCCCCCACAACTCTTCTTTTAGTAAACGGCACGAGAAGTGATCCTATTGTCATGTCTAGAGGCACCCGCCAGGGCTGTCCTTTATCTCCATTACTCTTTAATTTATCCCTCGACCCCTTACTCCGTATAATTGATTCCTGGCCCACCCTGAAAGGCATTTCGATTGGCTCGGTGGAAGTAAAACTCACTGCATTTGCGGAT
The DNA here is from genome assembly GCF_028390025.1 of Pseudophryne corroboree. Classification (NCBI taxonomy): domain Eukaryota; kingdom Metazoa; phylum Chordata; class Amphibia; order Anura; family Myobatrachidae; genus Pseudophryne; species Pseudophryne corroboree. The sequence goes on along the minus strand of NC_086452.1, from coordinate 424,785,223 downwards.
GACGTTCTGATATACATGTCTAATCCTAAACACTCCCTCGGGCCATTGCTGGAGTTGCTTGACAGGGTGGGATCCCTATCTGGTTTCTTTATTAACTTTGAAAAATCCAGTGCATTTTATCTTAAAAAGGGTTTTTATAGACCTTTGTGGGCAAAGCAGCTACCTCTAAACTGGGCTAAAAAGAAACTCCCATACCTGGGAGTCATCCTCCCCAAGAACATTATGGACCTCTATGATGTAAATATTGGGAAAACACTTTCAAAACTTACAAGGGATATTGAGGCAATGGTACACTTACCACTTTCCTTTTTAGGAAGGACGAATATAATAAAAATGATATACTTCCCAAAACTCCTCTACCCACTACAAGTCCTCCCCCTCATACTTTCTAGACAGGATCTCCTACAAATTACGGCGACCTTTAGGAAATTCATCTGGAACAACAAACGCGCGAGAATTGGTCTGTTCAAACTAGGTCAGCCTAAAACAAATGGGGGAGTTAACTTTCCAGACATCCTGACGTATAGTTATGCTTCTCATGTTCGTTATATCAAAGACTGGTTGTCTAGCACCCACACATACGCTGACTCGCTTCTCGAACAAAATTTTATTCCGCAAGTGTCCTTGGTAGCTTTCTTACATTTGACTGACGCTGAGATTTCATCTGACTTAATGCTCAATCCCCTCTTAATGACTACGAGGAAAGTTTGGCTGTCATTGAGACATAAATACAAACTACACAAACATATATCTATTCATTTGCCTTTTCTAAATAACCCGGGTTTTCAAAATGGAGAAGCCGCTCCTTCTTTTAAGGAATGGAAATCCCTAGGAATTTGCAATATAGGCCAGCTCCTTGATCCTGGATCCCATAAACCATTAACATATGCGGAGGCCTTATCTAAATACCCTTGTATTGGCCCACAGAACTTTGCTTTTTTTCAAGCCCAACATTACATAAGTAAAATTTCTAGATTAATACCTACAACTGATTGGGGAAACCAATTAGACCACATATTAATGCGACCAGAACAATCTAAAGGGGCTATCTCATTCTACTATAAACAGTTCCACACCACACTAGACCATTCTTTATATAAAATTGGAATAGCTCAATGGTTGGAACACTTTCCCAATTTGGATGTAGATGGGTTACTACGCATGTTACATTTTTCAATAGCCACGTTCCCAGCCGCTAAATACACAGAAATGTACCTAAACATCTTTCACAGATCTTATATTTCTCCCCACAGGGGTTTCTTGATAGGCCTACTAGCTGACTCCTCCTGTCCTAAATGCGGCCACCCTTCGGCCGATTTGTATCACTGCTTCTGGGCCTTCCCGCTTCTAAGAAGGTTCTGGTTAGTAGTATGGCGCTTTGCCTCTCAGCATTTAGTGAATTACACTCCCCTTACACCGGAATGGGCCATATTTGGTATTGCACCCCCTGGTATTAGAGTTTCCAAACCCGTCAGGAAGTTGTTGTTAGCTTTCCTAGCTGCCGAGGAGATTGCCATCTTGCAAATGTGGGTCCATAGCTCTGCTCCGACACTGGAAATGTTTAGGGACAAACTATTTTTCATCTGCCATATGGATTGGCTGGAGGCCTCACTTCAAAAAGAATCTCGCACAGAATCCTTTTTCGCAACATGGGAAAGTTTTATTGAAACACTTCCTATTCATACCAAAGAAGCCATTAGTCAGTGTTTTCGCAACACACTTTGGTATGAAACTAGAATTTTTCTTGGAGACCCTCCCATCGAGTTTGATAGCGCTAACTAGGGGCTATGACGTGTTCCTGTCTCTCTGTACGTATATGGAATATTTATAGATGCTGCCTGGTACTTTAGAATATTGTGCAAACTGCTTGTATCTAAGTTCCTCTTTGCGTCATGTATTACATTTTGTGACTGCCACGTTATATCTGTTTGTCTTGTTCTTCTTTTCTTTGATCGTCACTCACAATGTCACTATGCTTATTGTTACTATATCTAAAGAAATGCTTCAATAAAGAAAGAAATGTTTAAAAAAAAAAAACTTAAGGATAATGGTATTGTATCGCTGGCATGTAACTGTATGTAATTGTATGTAACTATGTTTTAACTGCTTACTGTGTGAGTTGTATTCATGTAACTATAGGTATACTGTACTTTGTAATATATATTGAATCCATATCCTTTTAATAGCAAATATATACTTCAATGAGCTTTGGAACTCCGATAATGTGTGGGTGTATTGTTTTCTCTTATGGGATACAGTGTTTTGCGATGTACAGCGCACTTTTATCGTGTATGGTAATAAGATGCACCTGGCGTCTGCAATATATATTAGAGCGGGCATTTTAAATATTTGTGAAAAATCAATTTGGCATTCTTAGAATAGAGTCCCAAAGGGGGACATACTGCAGTGTCCAGATAATTCCCCTCACTGATTTTTCAAATAGATCTTACCGATTCTCCTCTGGACGGGGAGATAGTATGCGACTCCATACAAGAGTTGGGTCAGGATCAGGACAATATCCTGCTGTCCCTGTCACAAAAAAAAAAGCTGTTCAAGCTTTTTCGTGCTTCTAAACCCGGACAGCCCGGTCAGAACAATCCCCAAAATTTCTACTTATGAAGTTGAACTACATGATTGAATCTCTCAGGGCAGGGATCTCCAATCTGTTAAAGGAGAAAGAGGGTTTCAATGCAGTTTCTTCCGCATTAGGCTTACCTGGGTTTGCTATTCAGGATTGTCATTGCCAATTCACCGAAGTGATGGCAGTATGATGGTTTTCCTTCAATAGTAAAAGCCATTATTATTCTGTACTGGGACGCTCTCCTGACTACGGCGAGGTCAAGAAACAAGTGGTGCAAATTGTTTTTTTTTTCTCTCTGACAGTTCTTTAACACACTGGTTGGCTCCTGAACTTGCCAGAATCACTGTTGATCCCAACGACGCGGATGTCTGAGTTGGGAATAAGGTTAGATACAGAACGGTTGAGAGTTTGTTTTTTCCAGTGGAAAGAGATCTGAGGATCCAGAGTCGGATCAGATTTGCAACAGTGTAAACCCATCAATATTTTCCGTTGATGAAGAAGATGGTTGCGGCCTACGAGGCCATTTGGTGAGCAGGTTAAATGCAAGAGTGGTTTTAGCGGGACCAGTTTGACATGGGGGCCGGGTCTCGCCTGCACATGCACCGGAAAATAATCTTATTTTCCAGGACCAGGATATCTCTCCTTTGGTGGCTGCACAGTTCTCACCTCCTAGAGGGACGAAGGTTCGGGATCCAGGATTAGATCCTGGTGTCCATGGATACAAGTCTCCGAGGCTGGGGAAGAATTTCCAGGGAAAAAGGTCAAGCCGGGAAGCTTGTCTGCAATAAGTATTCTGGAATTAAGGGCTATTTACAACGGCCTTCTGCAAGCGGAACATCTTTGCGATCTGCCCATCTTAATTCAGTCGGACAACTTTACAGCAGTGGTGTAAGTAAACCACTAGGGCGGAACGAAGAACAAAGCGGCAATGGCAGAAGCCACAAGAGTTTTCCGCTGGGCGGAAAGGCATGTAAACGCTCTATTAGCGGTCTTCATTCCGGGTGTAGACAACTGGGAAACAGACTTCCTCAGCAGACACGAACTCCATCCAGAATAGTGGGGTTTTCACAAAAGTGACAAGTCTTTGGGGAATTCCTCAAATAGACATGATGGCGTCTCGCCTCAACAAGAAACTTCAGAGATATGGTTCCAGGTCGAGGGACCCTCAAGCAATAGTGGTGGACGCCCTGGTGACACCGTGGGTGTTTCAGTCGGTCTATGTGTTCCCTCCATTTCCACTCTTTCCGAAGGGATAAAGATCATAAGAAGAACAAAGGTTCAGGCGATCTCATTGTTCCAGACGGGCCAAGGAGGGCTTGCTATCTAGATCTTCAAGAATTACTAATAGAAGATCCCTGGCCTCTTCCTCTACGAGAGGACCTGTTACAGCAAGGACCGTGCGTGTATCAAGACTTACCGCGGCTGCTTTTGACGGCAAGGCGGTTGAACGCCATATCCAAGCCCGAAAGGGTATTCCCAGTGAAGTCATTCCAACACTGCTTCAGGCTAGAAAAGAAGTAACGGCGATGCTTTACCACCGTATTTGGAGAAAATATGTGTCTTGGTGTGAATCCAAGAAGACTCCTACGAAAAAATTTCAGCTGGGGCGTTTGCTCCATTTTTTGCAAGCGGGTGTGGACCTAGAGTTAGGCTCCATTAATGTACAAATTTAGGCCTTATCTATTTTCTTTCAGAAAGAATTGGCCTCCCTTCCAGAAGTTCAGACCTTCGTGAAGGGCGTGCTGCACATCCAACCTCCCTTTGTGCCCCCTGTGGCACCGTGGGATCTTAACGTGGTGTTGCAATTCCTTCAATCTCATTGGTTTGAACCTTTGCATAATGTTGAGTTGAAATTCCTTACTTGGAAAGTGGTCATGCTGTTGGCCTTGGCATCCGCAAGGTGGGTGTCTGAATTGGCGGCTTTGTCTCACCAAAGCCCCTATTTAATCTTCCATGCAGATAGAGCGGAGTTGAGAACTCGTCAGCAATTTCTGCCAAAAGTGGTTTCATCGTTTCACGTAAACCAGCCTATTGTGGTGCCAGTGGCTACTGACGCCTTGGCGGAATCTAAGTCTCTCGATGTGGTCAGAGCTTTGACAATCTATGTCGCCAGAATGGCTCAGGTTTGGAAAACAGAGGCTCTGTTTGTCCTGTGGGCTCCTGCTTCCAAGCAGACTATTGCACGCTAGATATGTAATACGATTCAGCAGGCTCATTCTACGGCGGGATTGCCGTTACCGAAATCGGTGAAGGCCCATTCTACCAGAGAGGTGGACTCATCCTGGGCGGCTGCCGAGGGGTCTCGGCATTACAGCTTTGCCGAGCTGCTATTTGGTCGGGATCAAACACCTTTGCGAAGTTTACAAGTTTGATACCCTGGCTGAGGAGGACCTCTTGTTTGGTCAATCGGTGCTGCAGAGTCATCCGCATTCTCCCGCCCGTTCTAGAGCTTTGGTATAAACCCCATGGTTCTTGAAGCATCCTCTAGGACGTATGAGAAAATAGGATTTTAATACCTACCGGTAAATCCTTTTCTCTTAGTCCGTAGAGGATGCTGGGCGCCTGTCCCAGTGCGGGCTGTATCTGCAGTTATTGGGTATGGTTACACACATGGGGGGAGATTCAAATGTTTGAAAAGTCAGTTGGGAGTCTTTTTTTTTTTTTTTTTTCCTGTCTATTAGATGGGAAAAAACAGACACCCAACCAACTTTTCAAACATTTGAATCTCCCCCATGGTGTGTTGTGTTCAAGTCAGCCTGTTACTGACGATATTCAGGCCATAGCATGCGTTATGCTGTTACTGGTTGTGTTTACACACATAGGTTGTGTTACGTTTTTATGTCAGCGTATTGCTGCATATTCTACATGCCGTCGGTGGTATTCTATTGAATGCCACGTTCTGCGGCATACTTGAGGTGTGAGCTGGTAAAATACTCACCGTGGTTTAACAATAAATTCTTTCCTCGAAATGTCCGTCTCCCTGGGCATAGTTCCTATAACTGGAGTCTGGAGGAGGGGCATAGGAGGAGCCAGTTCACACCCCTTTTAAAGTCTTAAAGGGCCCATGTCTCCTGCGAATCCCGTCTATACCCCACGGTTCTTGAAGCATCCCCAGCATCCTCTACGGACTAAGAGAAAAGGATTTACCGGTAGGTATTAAAAGCCTGTTTTTTGCCATGACCAAACACTCCCTGAATATGATCGTATCCCATACAGGCTACAGTCATTAGGTCGACATGAGGGGGGGGGGGGGGGGGGGTGTGTTCTCGTTTTTTTTTTTCTTTTTTTCTTCTTTTCCATACTTTACGATCCACGTGGACTACGATTGGGAATAGTAACCGGTGCCAAGCGCAGCAAGGCATCTTGCCCGAAGCATGGCGAGCGAAGCGATCCATGAGGGGACACGGTGCACTAATTGGGGTTCCCCGCCACTTTACGAAGAAAACGACACCAAAAACGTATAAAACAAACAAACCCTCATGTCGACCTAATGCATGTCGACCTAATGACCCATACTCGCCTGTACAGAGGGAAAGCTGAAACCTATATCTGACATACAGATTCCCCTATAGTAGACACAAATATAATAACTGTTTACAGTTCCTTTAATAATTGTGGGAGACGGGTTAAAATCTGCCTACATAGGAGATGACTCTTAAAGAGGTTTCCATCAGTTGACACCACAAACATCTCACCTGGCTTCTTGTCTACGTCCATCAGTTTATTGAACAATGTAGGAATCCAGGTCTTTATCAATAGAGGTCACCATTTAAGCCCCAGGAGCTTTGGGACCGTTGCAGACCTAGATCCTTATTGGCACTGGCGGTAACTGCTGTTGTGTTGTAGCTGAGATTGTATTTGTGTCAGACTGATGTGTAAGACTGATCATTTTGTGGATTCTAATGCGCAGAGTGTCACAAAGCCTGCAGCAAGTGCCTGGGACCCGAGGAAGACCAGTGTGTTCAGTGCAAGAGGGGCTGGATACTACATGACATGAAGTGCATCGGTAAGTAACAAGCGTGGGGACGGGAGTGTGACATTGGAACCCTTGCTTACATGCTAAGGAAAAACAAATTTAGAAAAGAATGATTTTGTTCTTCAACAACAGATGTGGATGAATGTGGCACACTGGATCGCTGCAAGTCCAACCAGTACTGTCTGAACACAGAAGGATCCTATGAATGCAGAGGTTTGTAGCCACGGTCCACATTCACATGTTAAATGTGTGTTCATAGTTTGGGTGTAAGAGGAGGATAGGATCTTTTAGCTCCTCCGTAGAACACATGTCTTGCCTTGCCCTGCCCCTTACAGTTGGCTCCGCCCCTTCACACAGACTGAATCAAACTGGTAGGTCCCCTCCCCCCTCCCCTTTCATTATTGGTAAGGGCAGTGCCCACAGTGGGAATCGATGATTAGTAATTACATAGCATTAATCTGGTTACGGTTTAGGCTTTCATGTAAGAAAATCTGCCTTCTAGTTACAGGGATTAATGACACACATGTAACCGGGAAAAATAAAATCTCTAGGTGGTCTGTCTGAGGGAGGTTCTCCGTGCAGCATAGCCATTTTCCTTTACCAGCCTGACCTTTTTATTCTTCTATGGGTTGTGTCATTCATCATCTTGTGAATCCATGTTGCCTCTGTTATCCAGATTGCGACAAATCCTGCATTGGCTGCATGGGAGCAGGGTCAGTCCGCTGTAAGAAGTGCAACGCTGGCTATTATCGGGATGGCGCCAAATGTCTGGGTGAGTCTCTCTTGTCCGACAGGTGACCAGGTACAAAGCTAGGAACCAAGAATGTACCATAGTTAGTTATTTGTCGTCTCATGGTACATACCTAGAATTGCTATGAATACCCCTTTTCTTTTAGACCACTTTTTATTTAGTTTTACAAATGTACCAGACTAATGGGTGTTGACGAAATGAACAAGAAGAGCAATTGCCAACACTAGTCACAATAACTGTAAAAGGAGACTAGGACGCTGTGACGTACGTTGGCTTTGATTCAGTTAGTGGGCATGATGTGGCGTGACTTGTGGCAGCGCATATGATTCCTGTGTGCGCTTCTATGGGAGCGATGTAAATTTGACAATGTAGGAGCCACTTGATTTGCCGTTATGATGGACACACATTGCACCTGATTGAGGAACATATGACTCATAGGCAAGAAATAACGCTGCTGCTGAGGGGGGAAAAGGAGAGGGGAAGGGGGATTAATCCAGAAGCTGGCCCCAAGGATACAGACGGAAGTGTGGAAAGTGGATCTAGAGTAAAGTAACCGTCAGAAAGTTTTCTACATAATCTGTGTGTCTTGTGCAAAATTATTTCCCCCTATAAGAGGATCTTTGTGTGTCTGAACTAGTCTACTCGCATAGGTATTCATATGTTGTCTATGGGCCTAATACTGATTAATACATAAATCTAGTGGTTTACATACTAATCTGATGTTTCTGTGCATGCGTAGAACAGGTCCTATCACTCGCAAACCCCATTACCACTGCAGCATTTTGGGGGGCAGCAAGTGGGACCGTTCTAAAAAAACGGGCATGTCGCTCCCTGTTTTGTAGGCCTGTCGAGCCCAGAGTCTGCGCCATCGGACGCACACTTCCTGGACCTGGCTGACTGGTTCCAATGCTCAGTCTGGGTAACCTTCAGTTTACACACACACTGACCGAGGGCAACGACCTTCGTGATGATCCTGCGTCTTTCAGTGATCGCAAAAACGCGGCATAGCGCGTATTTTACCCAATATTAAGGCCCTGAATGGGTGGGTCCCCGGGGACACGCTCCACTGGGATTGGCTGGAGGTGTAATGATTGATGTCTCCCTTGTCCCCAGGGACACACCTATTCAGAAAGTGTATATGACGCTTCCCGGGCGCTCTGGCCACAACAGTGACTGTGTGTGTATTTATAACGCGCTGCTGCAGTTCTGATCGGCTGACGCGCTGTTTTAGATATAAACCACATGGGGATGTGGGGGGGGGGGGGGCACGCACCTCTGATGTCCCGCATGCTTCACTAAGCGCAGCAGCAGCGGGGATGTGGTTGGCGAGTATGTTCCAGGCGCACACCGCACAGGAGGATCAGGCAGTGAAGGAGTGAAAGGGCCGCTACACTACCGCACGTCATTGCTAGTGTTCGCATCCCCTAGCAAAGTCCGTCCTTGATTCTCTCTATGTAATCCATCACAAAGCTCTCACTGTACACACTCTCTTACCACCCGTGATTTATGGAGATCAGCGGCAGCCTCTACTTGATTTATTAGGCTGTGCTGTGAACGGAGCTCGGAGGTGGTGGGGGAGGGCTGCAGTGTCCATACAGTTATTACTATGTGCAGCCAGCTCCCAGCATAGGACAGGGCTAG